>NC_050510.2:5071797-5376405 GCF_012460135.2 Molothrus ater
TTCCTGTTTTAATAGATAATTACAAGCATCTGCTGAGGCAAAGTATACAAAGAACCGTAAGAGGTATTCGGGCAGTTTCCTTAAGAACCACAAGCAAAGTAAGACAAGGAATGGAAAGCAAGACTGGGTTGGCCCCTTTGTTCACTATCAAGAAGATTCTATAGCCCTGCTGTGGGTAGCAACCCAGTAGGCATGGCAAGGTAGGAGCAAAAAGGCTGTTTTATTCCTCGATTACCATTTAATACAACAGGGACTAGAGGGCAAGACCGAGTTGGCCTCTGTACTCACCATTAAGATATACCTACTATGGGTAGCAACCCCATAGGCATGGTAGATGGGAGTCAAATGCATACTGGACCTCTGTAATGCCCTTTTGTCCAAATAAGTGTGTCTGGGAAAAACCTAAGATTTTTTTCTTCTCTTCCCACTGTCCTTGCCCACATCAACAGATGCTAGTATGGCTCATTTAAGAGAGAGAAAAAATTTTTGAGTTAATTGTTCGAGCCAAATGACTTATAGAAAAAGAAAAGGGGTTTGTTATAGATGAGTAATGCGATAGTTGAGTCTCACAGTTAAGGGGCGAATATTAAATATATGTTAAGAGAAGTTTTTTAGATGTATAGTTATGTTTCTCCTCCTCCTTGCATTGTTATCATGAGATAGCCTTAGTAATCAGGGCATTTGGAAGGGTTGGCTTGTTACTATGGCAACACCTGACCTCCAATCAAGATGTAAGAAAGTGATCTCCACCACTGGACAGTGAAAAAGGAGTCGATTTGATAGTAAAAGATTTTAAAATCATAGAAAATTCAGGGAGTTAGAAACAAAGTTAGGCTTAGTATGCCCTGGGAAATGTTAGGCCTTGTATTTGCTAGATCATGTGAAACTGCGCCTGTGTTGTCAGTATATGATAAATGATATAATTGTTAGATGTGATTAGATATAATTATTGTTTAAAGAATAATGAGAAACTATGTTAGGGGTGTGAGGAGGATCACAAGGAATCCATGCTTGGATGAAATCAATGTATACAATAGAACAATATAAGTTTAATAGTTAATATGTAAGTTACATAATGATAGAATATAAAACATGTTCGGCTCGAAACCATGTCGGGTCAGATCTGGGTCTGTGCACCCCTGACACCCAGAGCTCTTCAATAAAAGCACCTGCATATAATCATTCTGTGATTATGTGTTCCTGAATGCTAACAGATTTACAAGACTTTGGGAGGGTCTAGAGGTATAAAAGGCAGAACAGCCATTTTGTAGAAGAGCACATGGTGACTGAATCCTTTGCTCCTGGCCCTGTATTCTTTTTTTTATTCAGTCTTCTGTTGTATTTTTGATAAGGTTTTAATAAACCTTTTAAATATTTTGAAAGTGAGTATAATTTCTCACACTACCAACTCCTGGGTTCCAGCAATGTTCAGCTAATATAAATTCCAAGAGGAGATAGGGTCAAGATGTCTGATTGCCTCATGTCTCTTCGGCCTTAAATACCCCTGGGCCTTCCTGGGCCCTTCCCCCAGGTGGGACTTCTTGTCATCTGGACACTCAGGAGCTGGATTAGGGGCTCCAGAGGTGGGGTGTGGAGCATTGCCTTTGCTGTGCCCATAATTGGCTGCCACTGTTGGGCTGTGATACTGGCTCTACGGCATGGGGATGTACAAGGCAGTGCATTGTCTAGCCAGGGCATGGCCTTACCTGCCCCTTCCCCCACACACATGCACCCCACAATGTCTTGAGACATCAGTCTTTCCAGTCTCTCACACTGCCGTACAGGAAACACAAAACTGTTGCAGTATCTTGAAGTCTGGCAGAGATTTGTCTCATATGGATATTAAGCAGTTTGCACATGGCTGTGTGTCTTGGTTTGAAAGACAGGTTTCTGGTAAGGAAGGTGGGAACCTGCCTTGGAATGAAAAATGTGACCCTCTTCCCTCTGAATTATTATAACTTTGAAATTATGGGACTTTCAGGCAAAGATATGGGAAGAGGAAGAACATTTCTTTACTAGTATGTACATGGATAACAAGGCAAACAAACAACAACAATGGCAGCAACAACAAACAAAAACAGAAACCCAACAACAGCCTTCTCTCAGCTGTCAAGCACTTTCCTCTTTGGTGTAGTTATGGTCACGGCTGGCGGGGGCACTGCTGGCTCCCGGCCAGGCAGGGCAGGTGCGATGATTCCCTGGGGCTGCAGGGGGCACTGTGGCACAAGCTCAGCCATCCCGCCATGTGGTAATGGCCAGTGACCTGGCAGGAGAGATAGAAAAGGGGCTTCCTTTACAAACCTACAGGGGCAGTCAGTCCCTGTGACCCTCTGGATGGGGAGATGGACTATGGCAGGAACCTTGGAGCAACAGCTGGAACAGCAGAGGTAGGCACACCCAGGGTAGCAAACAAAATGTAGCAGAAACTCCACAACTGCAGCAGGAGCTGCTGGGGCAGGGGAGGAAGAGGGGTCCTGTCCAGCACAGAGTGCCTTGTTAGATTGTAGCAAAAAAAGCCTGAGGCAGAGGCAGAAAACAGCAGGGCTGGGCAGCAACAGCCAGGCTCCCACAAACAGCCCAGAGATGCTCCCTCAGAGGGGAGAGAGGGGAGGGGTCACAGGTTTTCCCCATAGGCACTGGAGTAGATGGTGAGGGTCTTTTCCAGTGAGATTGGGTGTTTGATAAGGTCCCAGTTTACCAGCTGCTCCTACAAGCAAAGCCTCACTCACAGTAGAAGCAGTAAAAGACGGAGCTCTGCAGTGGCAGCGAATTCTTCCCACAGCAACCACAGACCATCTGTCTCCCCTCCGATCCAAGAGTGAGAGAGAGCGAGGAGCTGCGCCCAACCCCTCACCCCTCAGCCAAAAATCTCGCAGTATCTCTGCCCTTCTCAAGAGAAAAGCCCCTGGCTAAGAGGCTGCAAACCCCCACCTTGACCACTTATTTTGTCTCTCTTAAGAACAGGTAGTTATCATCTCTTAGGTAACAGATGGGAGGAAATTCCCAGAGAGAAAGGAAAAAAAAGGAAAAAAATTCAAATCTCCAATACTATGGAAGATAGATAAGCCTTATGTGATGGTGTTCACAGGGGTTTTCAGATGAGGGAAGAGACGAGGATATTGACTCTATATTTCAGAAGGCTTGATTTATTATTTTATTATATATATATTACATTAAAACTATACTAAAAGAATAGAAGAAAAAGTTCTCATCAGAAGGCTAGGCTAAGAATAGAAAGAAAAGAATGATAACAAAAGTCAGCTGTCTCGGACTCTGTCCGAGACAGCTGAGCCTTGATTGGCCATTAATTATTAACATGTAAGATGGGCCAATCAAAAATCCACCTGATGCATTCCACAGCAGCAGACAATCATTGTTTACATTTTGTCTCTGAGGCCTCTCAGCTTCTCAGGAAGAAAAAATCCTAAGGGAAGGATTTTACATGAAAAGATGTCTGCGACAGACTTAATTTACAGTCATTTGATTTAACCTACACTCATTCAATGCAAAATATAACTTGCATATTCAAACTTAGTATTTTATCTGATTAACACTTTAAATTGTTGCCACTCCGACTTTCCAGGATAAACTTGAGCTGTTCTACATACAAAATCAATTTGCCTTGTTATAGATAAAGCTAAAGAACGAGTCATTTCTCCTCCAGCATTTATTCACTCATCCTTGATAGATACTGTGCCTGTTACACATCTACCCACCATAACTTTTAAAAATTTGCTAGTTCAACCACCCTTTCTGAAGCTCAGCTTGAAAACAGTTTAGAGAAAGAATTGGTTTGTGTAAAACCTTTGTCTGGCTTCCTGTCATATCCCCTGCATACCTGCTAGGTCTATTTCTTTGAACTGCTCCTTATTCCAACCTGCCTCCAAGGATGGACTGTGACTAATGCTTTGAAGAATGGTGCCTTTAACTCAGCTGTAGACACCATCAGTTTACAGTCAGGAGAAAGCTCTTCCTGATATTTCATGTTTCACATGAAATCTCAGCCATTCATAAAATAGTCCATATCATCTGTAATTTCACCTTCTTTTATGGAGACGAGAAAAAATTTCATTCCCTCCAAAGCAACAGAACATCAGCAATCTTCCTGACTTTGAAGAGGTTTCCATCTGTTCTAAGTTTGCTTGCAGGTGCCAAGAAGTTGACAGTAACCAGTACTGTGGAGTCTGTCCCTCTTCTGCCACAGCCCATCCCTTCCTGTCAATCAGAAGAGTGCAGCTCTGGGTGAACACAGACAAGCCGCAGCATTGAGCCAAAGTAGTGATGTACTAGTCTGAAAGCAAACCAGTGAGAGATTCCAAGTCAGAACTACGATGTAATAGTAAAATTAAAATAAATGCAATAGTACAGAAACACCGACAGAGTCAGAGTTCAACCTGACACCCTCTCAGTCAGCGTGGTGGTAGCAGTCCAGTTAAATGGCATCTACAATCCTTGTTGGAGTGATGGATGTGGTGCTGTCAAAGTGGTGATCCTGTAGAAAGATCTGGTCTTTCTTCAGTGGTGGTTGGCAAGTTCATATCCTCTGGGAATCCAGTGGTAGATGCTGCCTGTGGTGTTACAAATCTCAGATTATATCCAGGTAGGATTGCTTGGTTCCTCCCCTTGGGCAGAGCATCTCACAATGGGATGATGTAATTTTATGAGTCATGCAGTGAAAGAAGATAGCTCCCGGCAGGAGTTATCAGGGATGAGTCATGGAAGAGATAAAGAACACTGTCCCACCTGTTTTTAACAGATTATGAAAATGGTAATAGAATACATACTTTTGGTTACATCATACATTGTAACCTAAGACAGTGGTGAATGCAGCTGAGATGCAGGCATCAAGCTGAAGCAGTGAACACAGTGAAGCTGAGCAGAGTGGGACCAAGCGGGGTTGAACCCGAATGAAGCCAGGCAGAGAGGTCTGGGAAAGGATGGAGCATCATAATGCAGGCAATACAGCTTTTTGGGGGTTTGTCCATAATTGTTTTTTTTGTCTCAGGCTTGGGGAAAGGAAACACTGGCTGCAGAGACTGTCCGCCATCTTTGTCTCAGCAGCCATGTGGAACTGAGTTGAGGTGGAGAAACCAGGTGCTGGTAATTAACACATATTAATTAAAATATTGACATGACTATGACTTAACAAAATAAAGACTTTCAATTCAGTATACCAGAATAGCTAACAATGGGTAGGAAATTTAGTGAGCAGAATGGGTAAAACAGGAAGAGAAACAGCTGAATGTAATACCTATACCCCTGTGCAGGAAACAGATAAGGAGGACTGGCTGGTTTTGCATGAACAATAGGTTAAACATATAGTAGCTTGATGCAATGTATACCTAACCGCTTGTTTATTTAATATTAACCAAAAAAGGAAATAAGGAATATATCAAAAATGCTATATAAACCCACTGAAATCTATATGGAACAGAGAAGCATTTTGTAGAGCATGGGCCCTAATTCTTTCTCTCATACGGCTTAATAAACACATTCTTAACAGACAAAAATTCTTTGTCTGTCGACCTTTGTTTCAGTGGTGAGCATCTTTTGTGTGTAAATCACCCTCTCTTTTTGATATGTTTGTTCTTAATATTGTTGCTGTTACCGTTCATTTCTTATTCCATTGCTGTTTGTTTTCGGTAAATTGTTACCTCAACCAATAGTCTCCACCTTTTTGTCCCTCTCTCACTGGAGGGGAGGGGGAAGGGAAGTGGTTTGTTTGGAGTTTAATTCCCAGATGGTTTTAAACCACCACATTTACTAGGCACCCAAGTGGGGCCTGAGAGTGTTGAGATAACAGATTTGCTGGGAGGGGGTTTGAAACAATTTTGATCTAAGCATTTGTATATTAGGCATGAAACTCCCTGGTTACAATGTTGATCAGTCTGTTCACATGGTTGTATGTTGGGGTTTTAGTTCTTCTCCTTTGGTTTTTTGGGTTCTTTTCTTAAGAAATTTCTCCCATACGTGTTGCTAGGAGAATATAGCAACCAGATACTTAAGAGAGACAAAAGAAGTGGCCACAGCTCAGCGGAGGGGTCCAACTGGCAACTCTCACTTACCTGGGGGTTTCTCGTGGAGGGCAGATGTGGAAACCCAGGGCAGTGGGAATATTTCTCTGTCTGCTCTGGGGTGCCCTGACCCTCAGGGGAGCACTGACTTTGACCCTCATTCATGGAGAAAGTTTCCTAGACTTCAAGATAGACTAGAATCCACAAAAGTGTGAAATAGATTATAGAGAGTAGTGTAGGTGTATCACTTGGTGAAAAATTTAGGTTTTGGGATTTTTATTATGTTGTGGATGGAAGCAAGATGGAGGGCACAGGGTGTCTTCCTGGGTTTCTTCTTCATGCTTCTTCTTCCTTCTTCTTCATGGGTTTGGGTGGCATTTTGTAATTGGGCAGAAAAGTCTGAATCGCGGGCTCTTTGGGATCAGTTATTGGGTTAAAAGGGAAAATAATCTAGGTGTCAGTTCTTAATTGGATAGTTTAGTCTTAAAAGACCTTGTAACAAGAGATTGTTAGGCATTTTGTGCCTTCTAATGAAAAGCTGCCAAACTCACAGTAATGAGACTGTTTTACTGATAAGAAATAATAAACACTTAAGTCTAAACATGAATTACTGTCTCAAGTGCCTTCAATCCAGACCCAGAGAAACTGACAACTGATACCCCCACTGGCAGAGATACCGCGAGATTTGGGCTGGGGGAAGGGGTTGGGTGCAGCCCCTAACTCTCTCTTGTTCTTGGTTCTGGAGGAGGACAGTCGGAGCTGCTGCCTGGGGGAGGGAATTCGCTGCCACTGCTGGAGCCCAGCCCGGTCCTGCTTCTTCTGCTGTGGGATGAGCCTTTGCTCATGAGAGCAGTCATTGAACTGGGACCTTATTAACACCCTACCTCACTAAAAAGGAATTTCACCATCTGCTCAGGGGGGCCTTTCCCTTGCCCTGCTCGGGAGCCCCCACCATTCTTTTGCCACTGCTCCGAGTTCTGCTACTGTTATAGTTAAATAATGAGATTATTTGTTCTCACAATTAAGGGATGAATATTGTGTAAATATTAAGATAAGCTTTATTGATGTATAGTTATGTTATTGTAGTTTGTTGTTTAAATATCCTCTATTCTCCCCATAGTCCCCTTTCCCCCCCTCTGTATTGATGCCATCAGACAGCCTGGGTTATCTAGGACAAGTAGAAAAGAGGCGTGTACATATACTCCTTGCATGGAGCAGTTGAGAACAGAAAAGCTGGTTGCTAGGGGGGTGCAGCATGACAACACCTGACCCTCCAATCAAGTTGCAAGAAAGTAGTCTCCACCAATAAACAACAAAGAAGAGTTGACTGACAGACTTTAGGAGGGGCCAGGGTTGGCTGATGCAACCCCCCCAGGGGTATAAAAGGCAAAGCATCCATCCTAAAAATGCACATGGCAGGCAGCTACGGGGGGGGGGGTGGTGTCTCAGCACTGTTTTTTCTTATTTAGTCCTTTTGTTGTATTTTTGTTAAGATTTAATAAGCCTTTAAAATTTTAAAAAGTAAGTGGTCATTTCTCACAGCTACATTGTAGCCCTGCACCCCCTGCCTGCCGAGATATCCCATGGTTCCAGCTACAGCTGCAGAGTTTCTGATACATTACTCCACCACCTCGGGATTTTTCCTCATTCCTGCCATTCCAGCTTGCTGCTTCCGAGAATCGTGCTGGGGCACCAGAATCGACTGCCCCATGGGGGTTTGTGAAGCAAGCTCCTTTCCCATCCCTTCCTGTCTTGGTCAAGCTGCCATTAACCGCATAGTCTCCAAACTCGCACCGAAGCGCCTCCTGCAGCCGCAGGGGAGTCACCACACCTGCCCTGCTCTGCCAGGAGCTTGCCAGCATCCCTGCCGGCTGTGGTTGTAACTACACCAAAGGGGAAATTGCTTAAAAAGTAGGATAAGACTGTTTATTGGGTTTTCTGTTCTTGTTTGCTGTTGTTACCATTGTTGTTTGTTTGCCTTGCTATTGAAAGGAATGAGGGACTTGGTTTTACAAACAGTGGGTCTGCTGGTAAATAAAGCTAGATACTGAGAGATAAAAGAAACAATGAGAAGGATTCCACTGACTGATGAATGGAATGAGAGATTTGTCTTTACAAACAAACTTTAGGTCTGCTGATCATTAAAATTGAATACTGAGAGATGAAAGAAACAATGGGAAGAACCATAAATTCCATAAGGAATTCCACTGAGTGACACAAGGAAAAGACAAAGAGGGGGGATATACATTAGAAGGGAGTCTTAGGTATTAGGCGTTTCAGGAAGTCTGTACCTCTCGAGTACTTCAGCCAATGGGGAAAGAGAGAGGGATGTGCAGTCAGAAAATTAGGATAAAAATGAGGCTGTGTCCTACAAAAATTTGAGAGACCTCAGGGAACATTCCCCATGGCCTCTTCCTTTATTCAAATAAAGTTACAGGACTCCTCTGTCTCCTTTTAGGACATAAGCCTCTGATGTTTGGGGATTAATTTTCCTGACACTATACATACACACACTAATAAAAAACTGTTATTCCTTTTCTCAAATCTTTGTCTAAAAGCCCCTTAATTTCAAAATTATGATAATTCGCAGGAGGGGGTCATATTTTCCATTCCAAGAGAGGCTCCTGCCTTCCTTACCAGACACTTGTCTTTCAAACCAACACATTGTGGTACCTAATCCTGTATATACTCCTGTATATGCAATATATGCTCCTCACTATGCTCTTTTTCAGAGCAGAGAGAGGGATCAGAATTGCTTTGTTGCTGTACTGTGGGATATCATTTTATGACATCATAACATCAAGGACAATGAGGGTCATTTGGGATGTGTATTCAGTGATGCTCTCCTTCCCTGGCCTCGGCTGCTATGTCTGGGAATTCATTAATAATTATACCTGGCCTTTGGGGGGAACAGTAGAGGATGATTTTCTCCAGCTTTTCATCCCCTTCTCCTCCTTCAGGTCTGCTACAACAGCTTTTGAGAATTTTTAATTCCCTTTGGATGTTAAGGGCAGCATATCCTTGATGCTAAATCTGTTATGTCTCCTCTGTATGGTCTACGCTGTATTTAGAGGCAGGACAGAGATTTCGAGGGAAGTTGTCCAGAGACCTGCCCCAGGCATGGATAATTCTGATTGGCATGGAATGTGGGAGAAAATGGGCCAGCTTTTGAAGGAGTATTCTGCTCCAATGGTTTGGAAGTTCACCCCTGAACATGTGCAGGACCCTGATAAAGTGGCAGAATATATGAAAGGAATCTGAAGTGGTAGTTCCAGAGAGGAGTGAAGTTATGCAATGTGCTGGGCCCTGGATACTGCCTACCACACACTGTTCATCGTTGTACAACACTTTCAGGGAGCAGAAAAGGAAAACAGATCAAGTCAGTTTGCAGAGATGAAAGCCATACAGCTGGCTTTAGATATCACTTAACAAGAGAAATGGCCAGTGCTCTATCTCCACACTGAGTCTTGGATGGTAGCAAATGCTCTGTGAGGGTGGCTTGATCAATGGAAAAATACCAATTGGCAGCACACAGGTAAACTTATCTGGGCTGCTAAATCATGGTAAAACATCACTGCCCAGGTAGAGAAGTTGGCTGTAAAAGTACGTGATGTAGATGCACAGGTAATCAACAGTCAGGCTACTGAAGAACATTGCAACAATGGCCAGGTGGATCAGACTGCCAAGATTAAAGTGTCTCAGGTGGATCTGGACTGGTGTTGGAACCCAGGACATCCCTCAGGCTGTCCTGGATGGCTCGAGCCCCTGCCAGGGGGCTCAAAGACCTTGGAACAGAGCCCAAGACACCTGTGACTTTGATTTTGACCCATGGACCAAATTACCAGCTTTGTACGAAGAATTACAATCCAGGACAGTTTAAGTAGAATAATAATTAGTTGTCACAGGGTGAAAAAGTAGAATTTTGGGGTTTTTAGAATGGGGGCTTGGGGTCCCAAGATGGAGGAATTTGGGCATGTTTTGTCCTTCTTTCTCCTTCTTCCTTGCCTCCATCTTCTGGGTGATGGTGGCACTTTTGGATTGGTTTAAAGTAGAAACACACTGTCTAACATAGGTGATAGGTATTGGAAAATTATGGTAAATAATGTACATGTAGTTTTTAGTATAAAAGATAACACCACCTCTGAAGGTGGTCAGTGTGCCTCGGACTGACCTGCTGAACGGACCTCAGCAGGCCAGGGAAAGAATGCTATAGATAACAGAAAAATAAACAACCTTGAAAAACACAGCCGAGGAATCCTGACTCCTTCCTCGACTGCCGGGCTGGGAAAAGACTTTTTCTAACGCATCTCGGGGTCATTCTGAACAGCAGAGATTCTGAGAGACTGGCAGCATAAGGGTGAATTATTTCTGTTTGACTGTGTGAATTGAATATATGCAGGTAATACCAAGACAACCATGACTCACAGCTGAAGTGCAAAGAGTAGATTTATTTCATCATCTCGCTGGCTGGAGGATTCCAAAAACAGAGACACTGTGAGAGACTGGAGGAGATTGTTCAATGTTGAGATTGTTAGGAGGTTGTTCAATGTCGAACTGGGGTCTGGAAAAGGTTTAGCCGAACAGGCCCTCCTTAAAGGGAAAAGAGGATATGTTGACTAAGGAAAGAAAAAGAATGTCAGGAGCAGCTGGGGATGCCAAGTTTGGGGTTGTCAAGGTTGGGAGGTGTTTGGCCACTCCCTTATGAGCAGTGGGGTCTCAGGGACTGCGTCAGGGACCGATTCATGGAGGTGACCTGGCAGTGGTGCAGGGGACAGATTACATGGGTTTGCTGGCCAGGAGCGGGCAGGCTCAGTGGCAGAACTGCCAGGTGGCTCCCAGACTGTCAGGGTCCTGAGTCTAAGATGGCAGCATCAGCCCCGGCAAGTGGGTCAAGAGAGAGAGAGAGAGAGAAAGAAAGAGAGAGAAGGAAAGAGAGAGAGAGAAGAAAAGAGAGAGGGGGTGAAAGGGACCCAAGGCATGCCCCCAGGGTCCCCATGCCCATGGCTGTGAGTAAGGGTTTTTTTTTTTGTTTTGTTTGCTGTTAAAAAGAAGAAGTTTTTGTTCTGAAGAATGGGTCTGTAAGGCTAAAACAATTAAATGTTGCCCAAAAAGTAAAAAGCAATAGATGTGATTTATCTCGTGTTAAAATTAGCCTGGCCTTTCTTGTTTAACTAACTTTAGCTCACAGAAAGAAGAATTTGCCTCTGCAGCTATTAACACAGCTGGATACAAGAAGAAGAGGCTGCTGTGGAGAAAGCTTTTAGCGAAACCCAGAAAGTTTTGAAGAAAGCTAATGGTAAAAGTTACTGCAGTATTGTCTTTCTTTTATCACTATGCTATTAAGAAGTCCTTTCCAGGTACTACTGAAACAGCAATCCGAAGCATGGAAAGAGGGTGAATTCATGCCAGCAAAATCAAAGGACTTGTGAAGGAATCTCAGGAATGGACTATCACATCTAAACCGGGTGATACCAAATTGACTTTCAAATGGGGACTGAGTGGTAATGGTTCCGGAAAACCTAAATGATCCAAGAAATGTACAAAGAATAACACCTAATTAAGAAATAAGGCAAAGCTTACATCACTGGTTTCAAGCACTGTCTGAATAAAACATCTCCTGGGTGAGGAATACTTCAGACAGAAGGATCAGAACTGTTTTGGTCAAAGAGTTCTTATATTCTGACCTTAGCCTGTGAATTGTACAGGGGAGAGGCCGAATTACCATCTCCATTAGTACCATACGGTAAACTTTATTTGATTCATCCCGATATTGGACATGCTAGCTGGGTTATAAGTAAATGCTTGAATTGTGGGAATAATTAGTATTGTATTTCACAAAATTTATGCTCTTGTTGCAAGAAGTGTTAAAGTAGAAACTATGTTTTGTGGACGGGAATTATTAGTGCCTGTTGAATGAGAGATACCTGAGGAATGGTGGGAAACCACAGTTAAGGGGTGTCAAAAATGATTTGCCAGGAAATTAGCTAAGACAAAGTGACAAGGAAATACAGAGCAAGACCAGATTGGCCTGTGTATTCGCCACCAAGAAGATCAAATACACCTGCTGTGGGTTGCAACCTCACAGGCATTGAAGGTGGAAGTATAAGCCATACTGAACCTCTGTTATTTCTGTTTCTGTCACTCATTTCTTGTCTTTTCCCTTTCAGGATACCAGCAAGATCATGTCACAAATGCTACAGAAAGCATCACATGGAAAGAAACCAAAGTTCCTCTTTTATTACACACACCTATGTCAACAGCCACTGTATAACCCATCCAAATTAAGAACCTGTAGGCAAAACGGAGAAAATTGTTGGATTGCAAGAAACGTAGGAAAAAGTGGTAATA
Source organism: Molothrus ater (assembly GCF_012460135.2). Classification (NCBI taxonomy): domain Eukaryota; kingdom Metazoa; phylum Chordata; class Aves; order Passeriformes; family Icteridae; genus Molothrus; species Molothrus ater. The sequence goes on from NC_050510.2 coordinate 5,084,160, forward strand.
GATTTGGAATTGAATGTCCAAAAGGAGAAAAATTGATTTGTTTTACATTTAATCTTAAAGGTACAGTTCAGGATTCGGTAAAAAACAAATAGTAAACAAAAAGGTAAAACCAGCACAGCAATCTAACACTGTATTGACCCCAAAAATTATATGTTGAATCGTATTACAAGACTCCAAGCAGTTATAGAAATGATAGCAAATAAAACTGCTCAGGCATTGGAATTAATATCCAATCAGCAAAGTCCAACAAAAACTGTAGTGTATCAGAATAGGTTGGCATTGGAATATTTATTGGCTAAAGAAGGGGGTGTTTGTGGAAAGTTTAATATATCAGATTGTTGAAAATTGATGACCACAGAAAAGTCATTCTAGAAAACGCAAACAAAATCAAAGAAAAAAAAAATATAATAGCCCAAGTACCAGTCCAAAAATTAGAAAACAATGTTAAAACCTAGCTGGTGGGGTAATGTATTAGAAGAAATTAAGATTTTTTTATTTTATGTGTTACAACTGTTTTGATATTTCTTCCTTGTGTAATCCCCTGTTTTATTTTGCCAGCATAGTCCAGAAGATGCAAGTAGACAAGAAATATTGCTCAAGCCAAATGATTTACAAAGAATAAGAGTGGGGTTTGTGAAAAATGCATATTTTATTATTGGCTTTTTGCAAATATTAAAATTAATATTATATGTGTTGTGTTAGAAAGTTATGCTGTATTAATTTTCTTAAGTGGTGTGTTAAATATAGTTTTAGGTTATAACATAATGTTAAAATAGAAACTGCTATGTAAGATACTTTTTTTAAAGAAAGGACTCGCACCGAGATAGCAGCCACAGGACACCTAAATTTTTGAGAGAAAAAGAATTTATTGCTCTCTGATCAGAAGAAACTAACTTCCTCCCTCCTCTCTCAGCCCTGAATGAAATAAATAGGGCAGGAGATCTTTCTCCTTTTTAATGCCTTTATTAAAAATCAGCTTGGGTGGGGAGAACCAACGAATCACGCTCACGCCGCCACTGCTCCCAGGGATGGCATGGAGGAGGAGGAAGAGTGCAGCTGTGTCCGCTGGTATGCAGGCAGAGGTGGGGCTTCCATCCTCACGAGAGCACCAGGAGATTCCCAGATTTTCAGTTTGACATTTGAGGTCCTCTTTCTAGCCAACATCTTTTTAGGTTAGGGTGAGGAGTAAAAAGAGTCTTAGCAGACACTGGATTCTGTTCCTCACGTCTAGACATCACTTCAATCTCTTCTTAATTCCATGGTGGCTCGTTGTTTTAAGGTTTTTTTTCTGCTAGATTTGGTGAGGGGTTTCCTCATTTGCATGCCAACCCCGATGTCACCTCCTCCTCACAGTCCTAGGTGCCACCTTCCAAGAAGCAGCAGGGTGATACTCGACAAAGGGGGATTTCTAACCATCAAGAACAAGTAATTAAAGAAAAACTATTAACAACAGGGGATTAAAACATGAAATTATTAACAAAGAATAGTTAGAACTCCAACTTGGCAGCAATTGGTTTAACTTGTGAACTCTGCAACCTTTAAAAAAAATGAAACTCTTTCCTACTCATAACACTGAAGATGCCATCAGGATTAAGAGGAAGAAGATGACACTGACCAGACAGAATCCTTTGTTTGAATAGAATTTATGCATCATGTATGAGGTGTATGAATATGTGACAGGCTATTGTTTTTAAGGGTTAATCCTCTGTTAACGTGTGTCCTTTTTCGGGCTTATTTTGCCCAGAAAGAGGTACCTGGACTGTCGGTAACTCTTTGTTTTTATTGTCTCATATTGTCCTAATCCCAATTGTTCAAATTTTTATTACTGTGATTATATTACTATTTTTATAACCATTTTATTACTATTAAACTTTTAAAATTTTAAAAACAAGTGATTGGCATTTTTCACAGAGTGAACTCTGTTTTTCACTATTTCACAAATAGCCTTATTGACACCTTGTCCAGAGAGCAAGGGATTGAGTGGGTGTATCATATTCCGAGTCATGCATCAGCCTCTGAGAAAATTGAATAGTACAATGGACTGTTAAACAACACATTGAAAGCAATGGGTGGTGGGAACTTCAAACATTGGGATCTACATTTAGAGAAGGCCACCTGGTTAGTTAACTCTAGAGGCTCTACTAGTCCAGCAGGCCCTGCTGTTACAAATGGAGTGAGAGCTTTAGATGAGTCTTGCCTTAGGCTCAGATTTCTGGCAGTAGTTCTATTTGAGATGACCTGCACCACAAATTGATCTCGCTCGCAAGTTCTTAAGAATGTCCAATTAGGTCTATTATAAAATTTATTGAACAGACACAAGATTAACAGACAAGACTTTAAACAGACTACTTACAACACAGGATAAACAAAAGAAATACTAGTAGATACAAATACAGTGCACGATAAGGTACCTATATTGCAGCTAGCAAAGAAATAGTATAGATTAGGAGTCAATGTAACTTACCACCAAATTGACAATGAAGTACACATAGAGCCCTTTCACTCAACTTCCAGAAGAGTAACCATGGAGTTTGCATCCAAACTTGGGGGAAAGCCCTACACATTAGTGTGCAGAAGACTTCTGCTTTGTCAAAGTTTCGTGTAGCTTTTATAGTTTGCAAAGTGAAGTCTGTCAGTCAGAAATTCCATCTTATCTTCCTACATCTTGCTCTCAAGGTGAGATATTATCAGCTGGGGATCCCACCTCCCTGGCACCAGAAATAACTCACTACCAGACAGATGTCTGGCCTGGGTCATCTCACCAATTCATGTGAGGGGAAAAATGCCCTGAGCTATGCACCAGCTGATACGCAGAAGAGATAAGCTCTTCCATGGTGCCTCAGTTTGAGACAAATTTCGGAGGAAAGTTCCAAATGGGTGTCTCTTTTAAAGAGTTTTAGCAACCCTTTCTCCATGGGTATTCACAGGTCTGGAAGAATTTTCTTGGATAAAGTGAAAAAAAGCAAATTGTTTATTTAACAAGCAGGTTGCTCACAGGCATGAAAAAAGAATGAACAGCGTTAAATAATAAAACTTCTTGCTGTGAAGAAGAGATGGTAGATTCAGAGTCTTTCTGTAGGTGTGGCTCAGTCCTTCCAAGTCTGAAGCCGGCCTTCAGGCCGTGGGGGGCCCCCAGGCAATGTTCTGGTGTCTCAGATGGGAGAAAAGCTGAAGAGTTCCAGAAGAAGTCACAGTCCCAGGAAAAACTTCTTGGCTAAGCTAACCAAGAGAAGCTAGCTTAAAAAGAAAAGAAGAAAATTTCTTCCTCTGTCTGTGCTAGACAACACAGCCGAGAGAGAACCCGGGGGAGGAGGTGAGCTTTGCATACAAACTGTGCATCGAAAGAATTCCACCATTTCCCTCCCTTCAATCTTAAAGGCACAGGGCTCATATCTGGCAAAAAGCAGACAATAGGGGATACACAGCATCATAAAGTCACCCTAGGACATTCCACACCTTATCCCATTGTCCTAGGTTACAATATAAAGATGTATTCTATTCCCATCCTCAAGAGCTGTTGAAACCAGGAGGGGCATTGTTTTTTCCTTATCTCCTGTTAATAGGCCCATCAATGCCTTTCCAAATGACTCAGAGATAACTCCCTCCAGGAGCCATTTCTGTTTAATGGACCCACTGCATGACTCATAAAATGATAACAGCACATTGTGAGATGCTCTGCCCAAGGAGGAGGAGCTAAGCATCCCCACCTGGATTTGTAAGGCTGATTTCTGAGGCCGTTTGGGTCCGATACGGCTATAGCTTTGGACCCTGGCCCCTTGCAGCCTTACAAGGACAAAAGTAAAAGACTAGATGTGCTCTCTAATCTTGGGATCAGAGTCCCACTTTATTCGTGGATAGGAGCCACCTGGGAAATCAAGGCAGCATCCCTGGGGGCAAAGAGCAGGAATGCCTGATGGAGGGAGATTTTAAACCCAGGGAAATGGGGGGTGGAGGAAAAGGACCACAGCCAATGGGATACAAGTGATGGGAGGGGCGAGGGGAGGGAGTAACCTGGGGAGACACCACCCCTGGGGCTTTGGGGAGAGGGGTGTGTGTGGAACAAATCATGTGAACTATTCATTGCAAAATAACAAGACCACCCAGTGCAAAACAATAACTAAAGAAACCACTTAGTGCAATACAACAGATATAATCTGGGGTTTGGAACAGAACAAGCAGTCTTTCCACTGGATTCCCAGAGGCATGGCCGCCTTTTCCGCTGGATCTTCAGAAGAAGACTACACCCTTCTACAGGATCACTGCTCCAACAGAACCACATCTGCCACTTCAGGAGGACTGCAGCCACCAATCCAACTGGACTCCTACCAACACCCTGACCAACAGGGTGTCAGGTTGTATTCTGACTCTGTCAGTGGTTTTTCTTTTGTATTATTGCATGTGTTTTTGTTTTTGTTTTTGTTTTCCTTTTCCTAATAAATTGTATTTCTGACTTGGAGTCTCTCACTGGTTTTGCTTTAAAACCAGAACACCCATATTGTTGAGTTATTGTCCAAAGTAATATATTCTAACTCTATACACAGACATTTATATACACATATATATACACACATATACATATATATATATATATATACACATATATATATACATATATATAGCTATATACAGATAGTGGCAGTGGCATTCAGTAAGTAGTGGTATTTATACATGGCCAAGGCCCATCTGGAATTAAATCTGGCCAAGGATGTCAAGGCCAACAAGAAGGGCTTTTTTAAATACATCAATAACAAAAGGAGAAAAAAGAATAATGTGAGGCCATTACTAAATGGAGGGGAACCCTGGTAACCGAGTATGCAGAGAAAGCAGAGTTATTGAATACCTTCTTTCCATTGGTGTTCACTGACAAGATCAGCCCTCAGGAATCTCTGACCCAGGAGACCAGGGCAAAGGAATACTGGAAGGAAGACTTTCAATTGGTCAGGGAGGATTGGGTTAGAGAACACCTAGGTAAATTTGACATCCGCAAGTCCATGGGCTCCAACAGGCTGCATTCATGAGTGCTGAGAGAGTTGGCAGACATCATAGCAAGGCTGTTCACAATCATCTTTGAAAGGTTGTGGGAATCAGGAGAGGTGCCTGAGGACTGGAAGAATGCAAATGTCAGCCCAGTCTTCAAAAAGGGCAAGAAGGAGGACCCAGGGAAGTACCAGTGTCCTAGGGTGATGTTATGATGCTTGTATCCCCAGTCATCTGTTCTGTTTATGCTGGATATTATGTTCTGTGCCGTCAAGAATGGCTCTGAAGAACAAAGTTTTGTTTTGCCTTGTTATCAGCCTGCTCACTCCCCCACAGTTGTCGGGACACAGAGTTGGGGCAGTACATAGGGCTGCTTTTGGTTTTTTTTTTTTTTGCACTTGCTTTTGCTTTGTTCTTGCTCCTGCTTTGCTCTTGCTTTTGCTTCTGCTTGTTAGTTAGTTTAGCTAGGCAGTCCAAATTTTCCCTGGACTGTTTTTCTTTCCCTTTTCTTGGAACCACTCAAACCGGCTCTGGACTGGGACCTGGGAAATACCAAGAGTTTGCACCTTGTGGCCTGCAGCAGCTATCCCGAGCACCGGAGCGACTGATAACAGAACGACCACTCCCAGAAGAGACTTTCTGAATTTGTCATCTTTTTCATAGCGGTGAAAGAGTTTTGTCATCCAGTATTGTTCATTTTGTGTGCTAGGGGGTGCTTTGCCTGTTAAATAAACAGGTTCTTTCCACTTCTCTCTGAGGAATCCTTCCTGGACCGGTTATGGGGAGGGGCTGTGTGGGTTTGCTTTCTGGAGGGGGCCCCTTTGGAGGTTTTCTCCCAAATATGCCCTAAACTGGGACAGTCAACCAGTCAGCCTCACCTCAATCCCTGGAAAGGTGATGGAGTACCTCATTCTGGAGGCCATCTCTACCCATGTGGAGGACAAGAAGGTGATCAGGAGTAGCGAGCATGGATTCACTAAAGGTAAATTGTGCTTGACCAACCTGATTGCCTTCTACGATGAAACAACTACTTGGATAGATGAGGAGAGAGCAGTGGATATTGTCTACCTTGATTTCAGCAAAGCTTTTGACACTGTCTCTGAAAACATGCTCCTAGGCAAACTCAGGAAGTGTGAGTTGGATGAGTAGACAGTGATGTGGACTGAGAACTGGCTGAACAGCAGATCCTAGAGGGTTGTAATCAGTGGCACAATGTCCAGTTAGAGGCCTGTCACTAGTCGTGTCCCCCAAGGTTCAATACTGGGCCCAGTATTAACTTGTTCATCAATGACTTGGATGTAGGGGTAAATGCCTTCTCAGCAAGTTCACTGATAACACAAAGCTGGAAGGAGTGGCTGAGACCCCAGAGTGCTGTGCTGCCATTTAGAAGGACCTCAACAGGTTGGAGAGATGGTGTAAGAGACGGTCTGAAGTTTCCCTCATTTGCCTCACAACCGTCGCAAGGACAGAGACCAGGACCCTGAGGACCCTGACTGGAGTTCTGGCCTGGTTGAGGTGGATGCTCACCAAGTGATTGTTCACAGCTGTGTTTACAGTGCTGCCATGGTATACTGCTTCAAGCAGGGGCCTGGCAAAGGAGCGACTCACCCTATAAACTTACACCTGCTTCATGACAATAGCCCATGAATTTCCCCACCTCTTGGCCAAATGAACTTTCTGGGGTAACTTTAGTGGTCCCCCACAGAAAAACCTTCATCTGTTTCACAACCACCGTGATTAATGGAGATTGAAGCCCCCTCCCAAGGACTGAGAATGAGACCCCTATAATTCTGACACAGGGGCGCTGGCCTGACTGAAGCGAGCCAAGTGTCACCTGCAGATGTGTTCGCTGGACCAAGACTGGTTTCCCATAGAAACCAGTCCTGAAACAATGGGTCTTGCTCACTGCTGAGAACATGTACTGTCTGTACCCGTTTTCAATACCTGTTCCCCCCTTGGCGGTTTCAATAGACTTACCTGCTCCCCCCTCGAAGGAGGACTATAATAGACCCCTGCGTTAACCAAGACTTTGAGATTCTCCCCGACGTGACAAGATGGCTCTATTGGCTGGACTACATGAGGATTTAGTCTTTTCATTTGGTAGCTATACCCCATCCCCTCTTTCTTTTTCTCTCTCTGTCCTTTATCTCCTTTTCTAATCCCTCTATCGCATTTGCTGTGGGCGCTCAATAATGGTGCATTTGTTTTGATTAATACTGAAATCCCCTCTGTGTTGTTTTTGCACTCTGAGATCAGTTAACGAATCATCACGACCCCCGCTTATACAAGCAGATCATGACAGATGGACAGAGAAGAACCTTCTGAAATTCAGGAGAGACAAATGCAGGGTCCTGCACCTAGGGAAGAATAACCCCAGGCACCAGTCCAGGCTGCGGGCTGACCTTCTGGAAAGCAGCTGGGAGTCCTGGTGGACTGTCCTGGTTTTGGAAAAATTAGGAGGAAACGTCCTGAAATGAATGTGTCCTCTAATAGAAGGCAGGTTCCAGCAGCCCCACCCCCCCCCCTTCCCCCCAAGTTCAAAAAATTTTCTTGGAGGAAAGTAAAACAAAAACCGTATATTTAACAAGCAGGGTGCACGCAGGCAAAGGAAAAAAAAAAAGAATAATGTTAGATAATAAACCTTCTCGCTGTGGAGAAAACCTGGTAGATTCAGATCTCTTTCTGTAGGTGTGGCTCAGCTCCCTCCGTGATCTGGAGCTGGCCTCCGGGCTGCGGCGTGGGGGGGTGTCCAGTGATGTTCTGGTGTTTCGGACCAGAGCAAAGCTGAACAGTTCCAGGAGAAGAAGCCACAGTCCTGGGAAAATTTCTTGCCTTAGCTAACAAATGAGAAGCTAGCTAAAAACAAAGCATTTTAACTCTCTGTCTCTGTCCTGAGAAAAAAAGACCCAAAAGGTAGGGAGCTTGAGGCTGAGGCTGGCCCTTCCTTCTGATGGGGGATCGAGGCAGCAGCTGTATGGTTGGCATCGTGAGTGGATCTGATCTGAGATCCTATTGACCTGTAGGGTTTTTTTTTTTTTTTTTTTGGTAAAGAACTGTTATTCCTTTTCCCATATCTTTGCCTGAAAGCCCCATAATTTCAATGTTCTAATAATTTGGAGGGAGGGGGTCACCTTTTACATTCCAGGAAGTTTCCTGCCTTCCTTGGCAGACACCAGCCTTGTAAACCAGGACATTACTTCAAAGACCCAAAAGGACTCAGGTGGGCTTTTGGGATAGCTGCTGTGGAGACAGAAGGCATTAGACAGTTGAACACCTTGCCTGGTTTCTCAGAAGACCCCTGTGCAGTAGGAGTCTTGAGGGTACCAATTGCCTCAACAAAAATGCATTGTCGGCAATATCCCACAAACCGAGACGATGATTCCCATCCATAAGATGATTCGTGAACTTGAAAGCCAGGGAGTGATCAGCAAGACTCGCTCCCCCTTTCAATAGCCCTATATGGCCAGTGTGTATGTCTAGTGGGGAATGGAGACTTACAGTGGACTATCATGTGTCATCACAGACCCCCAGCTGGGTAATAATTAGCATTGATTCCATGATTCCAGAAGGCTGATCCATCGCTTTATTTTACTATCCTATACTATTAAGAAACTCATCTCCTCACAGATAGTCTGATACAGCTTTGACCTAATTGGTCAGTCAATCAAAGCACCATCACCAGTGTACAATTAAGAAATCACCCTTTGGTAAACAAATCTCCATAACACATTCCACATGTGCACAACAACAGGTGCAGCAAGTGGAAATAAAACTTGTTTTTCATTCTTTTCTCTGATCTTCTCACAGCCTTCCCCAGGAAAATGCCTGGGAAAGTCATGCCTGCTGCTCTCTATGGAGAGAGCTGTGGCTACAATCATGGCCTGAATGAAATCACAGCATTGAGTGCTGCCCTGCCAGACATGCTTGAAGTTCAGTATGAACACAAGTCCAAGGCAGCAAAATGATACCACCAATGACATTGCTATCGTGTTTTTCTCCATGCCTCTAGCCACACAATTTACTCTCACCTGGAAGGGCATGCAGTATACCTGGAACCAACTGCCCCAGGGGTGGAAGCACAGTCCCACCATTTGCCATGGACTGATCCAGACTGCACTGGAAAAGGAAGAGGCTCCATAACATATGCAATACATCAGTGACATCATCGTATGAGGGAGCATGGCAGAGGAAGTTTTTGAGAAAGGGGAGAAAATAATCTGGATTTTCCTGAAAGTGAGTTTTGCCATCAAAGTCAAGGGACCGGCCCAGGAAATTCAGTTCTTAGCAGTCAAGTGGCAAGATGGATGTAAACAGATTCCAACAGAGGTAATTAACAAGATAACTGCTATGTCCCCCACCAACCAGCAAGAAGGAAACACAGGCTTTCCTAGGCACCATGGGCTTTTGGAGACCTTATATCCTGGCATATAGCCAGGTTGTAAGTCCTCTTTACTTCACGATGCAAAGGAAAAACAACTTCAAGTGGGGCCCTGAACAACAGCAAGCCTTCAGGCAGCTCAAGCAAGAGATTGCCCACACAGTAGCCCTTAGGCCATTCAGGAAAGGACAGGATGTGAAGAATGTGCTCTACACTGCAACCAAGGAGAATGTTCCTTCCTGGAGCCTCAGGCAGAAGGTACCTGAAGAGACTCAAGGACAATATCTCAGGGTTTTGAGTCAGGCATAGAGAGGATCTGAGGCCAGTTACACCCCAACTGAAAAAGAGTCTTGCAGCCTGTGAAGGGGTTCAAGCTGCCTCAGAAGTGATTGGCACCAAAGCACAGCTTCTCCTGGCACTCCAACTACCAGTGCTGAGTTGGGTGTTTAAAGGAAAAGTTGTCTGCAACATATCATGCCACCAACGCTATCTGGAGTAAGTAGCTCACTCATCACACAGTGAGCTCGAATAGGAAATCCAAATCGCCCTGGGATCTTGGAAGTCATAAATTAATTGGCCTGAAGATGAAAATTTTGGACTGTCATCTGTAGAGGAATGTCGCAGTTGAGACAGACATGACATGACACTCCAAGGTTCATGCGGCAATAGCAAAATTTATTGTTAACAGCTTTCTTTTATATGGTTTTCAAAAACCTTGCATTTGGTCCAGATTGACTATAAATTTGTTACCACCCAGCTCACTGGCAAATAGCTGTCTGCGTACATGTTCGTCAGGGATTGTCTGGCATCCGTTGTTTGCATTTGAATCTTTCGGCCTCTCAGTGTCTTCTTCATAAAGATGTTTACTTCTTTTCCTTTACCAGTATAGGTGATCAAGTTATGGTCAGGGTTACTTATGATTGTGAGGCCTCCAGCCCAGCTGTTAGCCATCACAGAGGAAGAAGAGCAGGTGACACGTGCTGAGGAGGCTCCACCATATAACCAGCTACCAAAGAGTGAGATGCGATACGCTCCATTCACTGAGATCCTGCCGTATCATAGGGACCAGTAGGAAATGGAAAGCAGCTGTGTGGAGCCCTACATGGTGAGTTGCAGAAGCTACTTAAGGACAAGGTGGATCAAGTCAGATCACAGAGTTGAAAGCCATCCAGCTGGCTTTGGACATTGCCAAATGAGAGAAGTGGCCAACACTACCTCTACACTGACTCATGCATGGTAGCAAATGCTCTGTGGAGGTGGCTGGAAAGGTGGAAAAGGGCCAACAGGCAGCATAGAGGAAAACCGATTTCAGCTGCTGAAGAGTGGCAAGACATTGCTACTGAGATAAACTGACTGTGCGCATGTGCCTAAGAGTCGGGCTGATGAGGAGCACTGCAACAACAAACAGGTGGGTTGGGCTGCCAAAATCAAGGTGTCACAGGTATATCTGGACTGACAACATAAGAGTGAGTTATTTTTAGCTTGGTGGGCCCATGATGCCTCAGGTCATCAGGGAAGATACAACAAACTGATGGGCTCATGAAGGAGGGGTGGACTTAACCACAGACACTATATGCCAGGTAATCTGTGATTGTGAAAGGTGTGCTTGTGATCAAGCAGGCCGTTTTGCACAGTCTAGTTTTTGTTAGAGGGAGGAGCCCAGAGGTGGCTTCTGTGAGAAGCTGCTGGAAGCTTCCACCATGTCCAGCAGAGCCAATCCCTGATGGCTCTGAAGATGGACATGCTGCTGGCTAAAAGTGGGCTAATTAGAGAGGTTGGTACCATCTCTGTGATAACATATTTAAGATGAAAATCAAAACAAAGTGCACACAGTTTTTCTTCTAGTCAGAGATGAGAAGGAAGTGAGAACATGTGAGAGAAACAACATGGAAACAACAAGGTCAGTGGAAAAGGAGGGGGAGTAGGTACTCCAGGCGCTGGAGGCAAGATTACTCTGTGTTCTGGTTTAGGGCAAATTTTGGGAGGAAACTTCTGAAGTGGTCTACTCTAAAAAGCAGATTTCAGTGGCCCCTTCCCCAACCGGTTCAGGAGAATAATCTCCTTGGAGAAAAGTGGAAAAAACTGTTTATTTAACAAGCAAAGTATTCACAAACATGAGAAAATGAGTAATATTAAACAATGGAACCTCTCATTGTTTTGAAGAGATGGCAAATTCAGAGAGAGTCCTTTTGTAGTTGAGTCCTTTTCGTGGCTGTGTCCTCGGCTTTCTCTTAGTCTCTCCGGGGCTCAGGTCTGGTGTCCCAGCTGCAGTGCAGCTTGGGGGGACCCTGGATGATAGTCCTGGTGTTCTTGGACCGAAGAATAGCTGAACAGTTCCAAAAAACTGGCCTCAGCTAACTAAAAAAACCCCAACTAACTAAAAGCAAAGGAGACCCCTATCCCACTGTCTGTGCTGCAGACAACACAGTCCATGAGAAGGAATGCTGGGGAGCAAGTGAAGTTTCTACAAACTGCGCACTTCTTCTCCCCCCTTCACTCTCAGAACCAGTCTTAAAGGTGCAAAACTTAATATCCAGCATAAAGGTATACAAGCATCATAAACTCACCCTAGGACATTCTGCAGGCTGTGGTGATGACTATGGTGAAACAGGCTGTCCCCCTGCAGCCCATGGGGATCCACGGGGGATGCAGAGATCCACCTGCAGTCCATAGGGGAGGTGCGAATGCCATAGCAGGTGTATGCCTGGAGGAGGCTATTGTTAGCGTTCAGAAACACATAATCACGAAAATGATTATATGTCGGTGCTTTTATTAAGAGCTCTGGGTGTCAGGGGTATTCAACCCAAATCTGACTCCGACCATACATTCGGGATGAACTTGTTTTTATATTCTATTGTTATATAACTTTCATGTTAATTATTAAACTTATATTGTTCTATTGTATGCATAGATTTCAGTCAAGCATGGCTTCTCGTGGCTCCCTCTTAAATTTCTAACATAGTTTCTCATGATTCTTCTTATGATTATACAATTATATTTAATTACTAAACAATCATCACATCTAACAATTATATCTTTTATCATACTGCTTACGCAGGTGCAATGATCTGGCAAAACACAAAGCCTAACATTTTCAGAGTCTATCTTTAACGTTTTCCATGGCTCCACTATCACTATGATGCAGTAGGGAGACCCAGCGGAGAGAGAGGGCACCTGCTTCCAGGCTGGAGCAACCTGTCCTTGGAGGACTGCACCCTGTGGAAAGAGAGACCCATGTCACAGTAGTTTTGGGAGGACTGTTTGCCTGTGGAGGGAATTCACATTGCAGCAGGAGCAGGTATGATAGGACTGCTGCTCATGAGAGTGGACCCACGCTGAAGAAGTTCACAGAGAACTGTCTCCCGTGGAAGGGACCCCATGCTTTAGCAGTGTTAGGAAGGATGAAAGTTTGACAAGAAAGTCTCACAGATATGTATGCTTAGCAGAAAGATTTTTAAATGTAGAGTCTGATGAACGAATAGAGATGGAAGCAAGTTTTGATATAGAAGAAAAGAATTGCTGAGCTAGTTTTACTGGCTAACTAAGGAGGCAAATGGTATGTTGGTTGGAAGGGGTTTTTATGACTTAGAGCAAAGGATAAACTCACCTCAAACAAGATGTTTTTACCAAGCAGAAAGATAGCACAGGCAAACAAGTCAGCAAAGTTGCAAGCAGAAAAAAGATCTCAGAATTTTCCACTGCAAGAAAACCGAAAAACAGCTTCTAGCTTAAACTGTAATGTACTAACTTTTAGTGATTGGAGAATAGTAACATGAATATGGTAATTATAGTAGTTATGATAGACTATAGATAATAGTTAAGGTATAGATTGGTTCTACTGTATTAAGATGCTAAGCAAAGAAAAGTATATAATGCAATGTAACCAAAACCAAAGGGTCTCCAGGCCTGCCTGCAGCTGGAGCTGACAGCTGTAGGCACAGGCTCTGTCGCCCACGACCCTGGACTGCTGTAACCTCTTGGATGGAATAAACTGCATTTTGCATTTTGCATCCCTCATTTCGGCTCTTACATAGCAGGAATGGACTCCTCTCCCGGAGCAGCAGAAGAAAATCTTGGGTGATAAACTGACCAAAATCCCCATGTCCCGTCTCCCTGCATTGTTGGTGGGAAGGAGGGAGGGGTTTGGGGGAAAAAAAGTGTTTTAAGGGCTTCTTTTGCTTCTCATTATCCTCCTCTGACTTTGTTAGCAATAAATTCACTTGTAACTTTAAGTTGAGCCTGTTTTGCCCTTGAAGTGTTTTCTCCTGGTCCATATCTCAACTCATGAACCCTTCATTAATTTTTTTTTTTCTTTCCTCTGCCCAGCTGTGGCAGGGGAGGGTGAGCAAGTGACTCTCGTGGGTGCCTGGCATAGGGCCAGCGTCAAACCACGACACAGTCCAAGTGAGTAAAGCAAAGCCCCTGTGGTATGGGGGTAGATGGTCCAAATATCATTATAGGGAGGCTAAAAATGCGGGTGTTAAAGTGGTAGGTGCTGCTGCCTATCCCTTGTCCCCAGCAAGCCTCTCCTGTCAAAAAGCAAACTGAGTGAACATTCAGGCAACACAGTCAAACCTCCACTCAACATTCACCACAACTGGCTCAGCAATAGAGGCAAGAAAGGCTCTTTTGCAATATTTTATTCCAGCAGAGTAACACAGTCGCTGAAGGACAAACCTGGGGAAAGAAAATGAACCACATGGAGCAGTCAGCTTATAAAGGGGAAGGGGTGGGGGGCAGAGCTAAGGGCTGGGCAGAGGGGACTGGCCTCCAGGGATGCCAAGCCAGTGACAGGGGAAGTAGAAACCAGAGGAAGTTGCGACACTAAGTCCATGGGGGAGTCTGTTTTTCCCTTTGGGAAGGCTAACTCTATGGTAAGTAGTTAATGTTTCCAGGGCTGAGGGATTGGGGATTGACCAAAGGGAGAGAGTTTATAGGATGCTACAGGAGGCCTGGAAGATTGATTACATCACACTTCCATAAATCCACCAAGGCAAGCGTTACATGCACACAGTGGTAGAAGCAAACCACTGGATGGCTGGATATGCACCCCATGCCTCATGCCACTGCCCAGAACACCATCTTGGACCTGGAAAAGCAAGTCCTATAGAGACATGGCACCCTTGAGAGAATTTAGTCAGACAATGGGACTAATTTTAAAAATAGCCTTATAAACACCTGGGCTAGAAAACATGGTATTGAGTGTGTATATCATATTCTATCATGCACCAACCACTGGGAAAATTGAATGGTGCAATGGACTGGTAAAAACCACACTGAAGGCAATGGGGGCGGGGGGGGTAGAACCTTGAACCTTCAAGCAGTGGGATCTGCATTTAGCAAAGGCTGTGTGGTTAGTTAACACCAGAGGTTCTACTTAATGAGCTGGCCCTGCCCAATCCAAACCCCTGAGTACAGCAGACAGGGATAAAATCCCTTTGGTGCATATGAGAGGTATGTTAGACATATGTTAGATGTTTGTTAGACACCCATGCAGTGAAAAAACCTTTCTTCTTATGTTTAAATGGAATTTCAGTTTGAGCCCATTGCCTCTTGTCCTGTCACCAGGCCCTGGTGAGAAGAGTTTGGTTTCAGCTCTCCTAGCATCTCCTCATACAACAGATGCTCCAATTCCTTAATCAACTTTGTGGCCCTTCACTGTAGTCTTTCCAGTGTCCTTGTCTCTCTTGAACTGGAAGGACTGTGTCACGTGCCAATGGCAAGACCTGTGCAAATTCCACAGGTGAAGCAGCCAGGCAGGGGAGTTGGATGCACCACCCAAACATGCAAGATCTCCTCAAGGCTGCAGCAGCAGGACAAAGGTAGTAAGTGGGGCTTTGGGGTTGGGCTGGCATACACAGATCCTCACCAGTTTACTGACTCCTGGGCAGACATTAGCAAGGGCTGGAGCACCTCTCTCATGGCGACAGGCTGAGACAGTTGGGATTGTTCAGTCTGGAAAAGAGAAGGCTCCAGAGAGACCTTAGAGCACCTTCCAGTGTCTAAATGGACTACAAGAGAGTTGGAGAATGACTTTTCACAAGGGCATGTAGTAATAGGAAAAGGGAGAATGGCTTTATACTGAAGGAGGGTAGGTTTAGATTAGATATAAGGAAGAAATTCTTTACTGTGAGGGTACTGAGGCACTGGAATGTGGTAATCACATATCCTTTGAACAGAGAGAGACACAGATTTTCCCAGGATTTTCCTGGGGAAGGCTGTGAAAAAGCTCAGAAAAAGAATTAAAACAGTTCTTATCTTTATTTGCTGCATCTGATGTTGTGCACATGTGGAATGTGTTATGGAGATTGTTTACCAAAGAGGGATTTCCTAATTGGACTCTGGTGATGGTGTTTTGATTGATTGACCAATTAGGTCAAAGCTGTGTTGTGACTGTCTGGCAAGGGCGATGGGTTTTTCTTAATAGTAGTATGTAGTATAGTATAGTAACAATAAAGCATTGATCAGCCTTCTGCAATCACGGAGTCAATGCTCATCATTCCCCACTCAGGGGGCTTGTTGCCACAATACTGGAACAGGTTGCTCAGAGGATTTGTGGATGCCTCATCCCTGGCAGTGTTCAAGGCCAGGTTGGATGGTGCTCTGAGTAACCTGGTCAAGTGGAAGGTGTCCCTGCCCACAGCAGGGGAGTTGGAACAAGATAGTCTTTCAGGTCTCTTCTAACCCAAACCATTCTAGGATTCTATGAAGTTCCCCAGGACTCCCACTGTGCTCTAACTGGAGCAACTTGCTCTTTGGGGCTGTTTGTTGTTGATTCTAAACACGTTGGCAGGATCAGCCATTGATCTTTTGGCAGGCTGATATCCATTATAGTTCAATGATCATCTCTGCAGCATATTCAGGAGGCTGTTCTGCTTCCATCAAAACTTCAGTTTAAACAGTACAGGATGAAAGAAATAAAGCATCCCATCCTTCCCCAGAGAGAGACATCAATGACTGCAGATCAGGATAGAATAAATTGGTGGTCTCAGTGAACAGGATGATGGGAACAGGATCAGTGCTAAGTAACGGCACCAGAAAATAGACGGAATGAGATGCATATATCCTTCTCCCTCTTCTCCAGCCTGGTCCCAGCAGCTGCTCACTGGGAGAGCTGTAACAAAATATTGCACTTTTATCACAGGGAGAGATGGGCCAGAGCTGACTTTCCAACACATGTTAGAATTGATGGCATGTGAAAATATTAAACCCCAATTAAAAGCTGATAAGGAAATTGAGGAGTTGGTTTGGGGCTGAAGAAGATATTCTGCTTTTGTCCAAGTGGACACCATTCCTGACTCTTCTTGACAAGAGTGATGACCACCAACTGAGCTGTTTGAGCTGCAGCACCTCAGTACCTTCCTGCTCACCCTGCCTGCGCCATCTGATGCACCACACTCTGTTCACCGCACTCCCTAGGGGCCCCTCATGAGAGTGGAGGCAGCCGCCGTCCTTGCTGGCCCCGCTCATGCTGAGTCAGCTGCTCAAGAGCATGCTGCCAGCTTCACGTCGATCTTGACACTCTCCTACCTTTGCCCTGGCACTAGAAATTTGCCCTGCTCATTATGATCTCCTGCTCTGCTACAGGACAAGCCTGCACTGGAGCTGTTCATAATAAAGGAAACCACAAGTGCTAAAGGTACAGGCTTTCACTGGACTTAACATTTTGTTTTCTGTTCCTTTCCTAACAGTTACTAAAACTTGATTTCTCCCTTTGCTTCTGAACTAACACTTCTCTACTGCTTACTGTGAAAAACACATTCACTCTCCTGTGAAAATTTAAAAAGTTTAATAAAGGACAATAGGAGACAAAGACAGTAAAGCAAAGATTATGGCCGGGTGCATCTTGGCACTCAGCCAAGAGCACACCTTCACCTTTGGGGATACCCCTTAAATACCTTTTCCATTACATCAGCCTGTTGCATATTCCTAGACCCTTATGCATATCCATACACTAGTTTACATTTTCCAGGAACTATTTTACATGGCCCCTCCTTGGGTCCGCCTTTTTAGAGCATGTGGGTTTCTTGGCTGTGGTTTTGGCTCCTTCTCCTTATCACTTCCAGTTTAGGCCTTGGTCCATACTTTCTTCATATGTTGAGTGCTGATAGTTGGCATATCAATAGCAGGGTCCTCATTACATGTTCATTGGATGTTATCCCGACCAAAGAGACCACTCATAACTATCAGCTACCACTACTACCATGTCTAAGTTTTTGTTAATAGCAGAAATAAAAGCAAAGTTATTTTAACATTATACATATAACATTCATCCTAATATTTACAAAAAGCCAACAACATAATATGTATTTATACCAAACCCTCCTCTTCCCTTTTTACAAATCATTTGACTTGAGCAGTATTTCTTGTTTTCCATCCTCCATTATTTGCTTATTTTTTTCATAAATCAGTTTTACTTCCTCCAAGGGGTCTTCCATATTATTTTGTTTCTTTAACACCATAATCTTTTGTGCAGTCACAGATGTAGTCAATTTTGGGTCTATAGGCATTGTTACCACTTGCATGCCCTGGACTATGCTGGTGATTAGCCGAATAAAGCAGGGGATCAAACAGGGAAGAAATATCAAACCAGCTGTAGCGCATAAAAGGAAGAAGCCTAGTTTGTTCCACCATTCTATTCCCAACACATTATCCCACCAGCTAGTTTTTAGCATTGATTCCCACTTTTGGACCAGTACATGGGCTATTTTTCTATCATTGACTATATCTAGGATGGTATCTCCGTTGTCATCTATTTTCAAACAATCTGATGTATTAAATTTTCCACAAACACCCCCTTCTTCAGCTAATAAATAGTCTAAAGGCAACCTATTTTGATACACTGCAGCTCTTGTTTGAGTTTGTTGCCTTGATATTAATTCTATTGCCCAACCGGTTCTGTTTGTTATCTCTACCACTGCTTGGAGTCTTATTATACAATTCAGCATATAAATTGGGGTTTGATATCCCCAACTCCCATCTTGTGCCCAGGTGGCTGGTCGATATGTTTCCACTCTGCGTTCTGGGGGCCACTCCTCATCTCCCCATTTTTGGGATCCTCCAATCAAGTCCCTTCTATTTCTTTTTAGGTCCTCATAAACTGGTATTCCTAATTCATCTCCATTTGGTCCTGGTAGAAGAAAGAATCCTGGCGGTATAATTCCCAAAGTGCAACTCCCTCTCCAACTAGAGGGGAGTCTTGGGTATGCTCTCTTTCCACATATCCAAAATAAGCCATCTGGTGCCTTCCATTAATAATTTTTCTGTTTATTTATATTTTCCCAAAATTTGGATATTTCTAGGATCCCAGAATAAGGATTTTTGCCTGTATCATTACATTGAAAAAGTCCAATTTTGATATTATATTTACAATTCCTCTTTTTCATTTCTCCTCGAGTCCAACAATGAGTTGGTTCCTCTGGGATCCACCATGTAAAAGTTCCATTGCTAACTTTATATCTCTTACAGGGAGTATTTCCTACTCCATTATGAAAATTTTTCCCAGTGCGCCAGAGACATTCCTCTGCTATCACTGTTGAGCTTAAAATCCACCCTTCTGGTCAGTTTTCCCCCCTTGTATTTGCCTGGTTCCACTTAAGGAGTTCAACTGGGCCTAAGCTACTGCCTTTCCATGGCCATTCCTCTGACATCAAAGCTCCCCCACAGACCCAACAGTTGGTTATGTTAAGTTCCTTATTTATTCTTTCCCCTAAATCCACAAACTGATTTTTACCCAGTCTTGAGATATCTATTTCCTTTTCTAATTGCTGTTCAAATTTTGTATATAAATCTTGTAGTGAAATTGTCACAGATTTTGATTGCTGTACTGGTTTTGCCTTTCTGCTTACCAGTTGTTCTTTAACCAAATCTTGGACTTTACTCCCAGTAACAAAAGTGAAACAAACCCATCTCTCTCCTTCAGGACATTCACTTCCCAACCTGTTACCACTTTTTCCTAAATTTTCCACAATCCAGTATTTTTCCCATTTTGTATACAACTGCCTAATTTGGATGGGTTATAACAATGACTGTTGATATGGGTGTGAGTAATAAAAAAGGAACCTCGGTGTTTTTCCATATACAGCTTTCGGTAACACCTGTGACATGACTTTGCCAGTATCCCAAAAGGGAAAAGACAAAAGATGAGTGACAGAAAAAGGAATAACAGAGGTCTCGTATGCCTTATACCCCCACCTCCCATGCCTATGGGGTTGCTACCCATAGCAGGTGTATATTAGCTTCTTGGTGGCGAGTACAGCTGCCAATCCAGTCTTGCCCTCTTTTTCCTTGTCACTTCCTTTTTGCTAATTTCCAGGCAAATAGTTTTTGACACTCCTTAACTGTAGTTTCCCACCATTCCTCAGGTATTTCCCATTCAACAGGCACTAATAATTTCCATCCACTAAACAAAGTTATTATTTCAGTTGCTTTGAGTTCTACCTGGATAGAGGATAGATTTGGCACTCAACACTTTCTGCAATGAGGGCGTTGATTGTCTGAACTGCAATACCAATTTTCCCCACAATTTAAACACTTACATTTAACCCAGCTAGCATGTCTGGTATTTGGGTGAATCAAACAGGGTATACTATATGGCACTGATGGAAGTTGTAATTCCTCCTCTTCTGTGTACAAGTCACAGGCTAAGGTCAGAATATGAGAACTCTCTGACCAAAACTGTTCTGATCCTCCTGTCTGAAGTGGAAGTATTCCTCACCAAGGGGGGTATCGGAGGTGTCTCAGGACTTGTCCAGGAGGTACTTGAAACCACTGATATAAGCTCGGCCTTATTTCCCAATTAGGTGTAATTCTTTGCACATTCCTTGGATCATTTGGGTCCTCCCAGTTCATTACCACCCGGTCGCTGCTTAAGAGTCAATTTGGTATCACCCCGTTTAGACATTATGGTCCAAGTCCACTTCTTAAAGTTCTTCCACAGGTCCTTTGATTCTACTGGTGTGGATCCATCTTCATTCGCTGGTCTGGATCACTGCCTCAGTCGTCAGTAGTACCTGAAAAGAACCTTTCCATTACGTAGTTTAGGATTGTTCTTTCCACATTTTCACTAGTACCCATTCCCCTGGATGGATATTATGAATTTTAAATTCTAAAGGTGTGGTTTGAGGGATTATCCCTTTCAACCACAAATTTTCAAGAGTTTTTTCAGTTGTGGTGACATATTTTCTAACACTCATTTCCCTTACTTCATAAGTAGCAGTTTCATGTTGGGTGGTCAGAAAAGGAAACCCGAACATCATCTCACAGGGTAACACTCCCAGGTCTGACCTGGGTTGTGTTCGGACCCTCAATAGAGCCAAAGGTAGCCATTTTAGCTTAGCTAGCTTCTGAAGAAACCTTTTCCTTTCTATTTCTTTTTAGTATAGTCTTAATGTAACATATATCATAAAATAATAAATCAAGCCTTCTGATCATGGAGTCAACATTCTCGTCTCTTCTTCATCCTGAAAACCCTTGTGACCACAGTCACAATTGGTGACCCCCGACTGAGGAGGACAATCATCACTTGGTGAGACCACCAGAGGAGCATTGCTGCACTGGGTAAACCCCGAATGTGTGGCATTGATGGTTGCTTCACAAGTGACCACAGAAGTGGATTCTAGCCAGGAGCTGAAGAACTGAAGATCCGGATTTGGACAGAGTTCACAGCAAGGCTGACCACAAAGAGAACCTTCTGAAAAGCCTCCAGGAAGATGTTCAGAAAGCTCAGCAGCACCATGCAGATAGCCAGAGAGTCCTGGACACTGTCACAAGGTACTGTTGGTTTTTCCCCTCCTAAAGATGAGGCCATTCGCAGTTTGTGGCTGCTCATCTGGAGGACTTCTCCCCTAGAGGATGAGGTTCCATTCTCCCTTTCAGAGGAGAAACTTATTGCCCTCTGGCAAAAATGGGGTGAAGAGGATGGAATTCTCCTGTTGGAGACAGATTTCTATGAGTTTTTTCGATGGGCAAAGCTCTTTGGGTTTTTTACGAATGTGCTATATGCCCTCGATATGTTCGTCTGGGAGTGTATGGGCTCCATTTTCCAATTCTTTTTATACCGTGGGTTCGGATGCCCCTCGATTTATCCAACCTTTTTAAAGCTCTTTCTAGTCTTGAAACGGAGAGCAGCTGTTTTTCCCTGGATTGCTAACTGCAAGGGGAAAGCCCCGTTCCCCCCAATTCCGGGGGAAGACCCTTTGGAGGGGGACGATCTGCTGCTTTCCAGCCCCCCTGAACCACAGCGGGGGGGCGAAGTTTCGCCCGCAGCCGAAGTTTTTTTTACCACGTCTTCGGAGCATGCTCAGACTGAGCCGTTTTTTCCCCCCTCCCATTGCTCTCAGGGGGGATGGGAGTGGGCGGCGCCGCCCTGGCCAGCACCGCGAGCACCGCCCCGGCCAGCGCCGCGAGCACCGCCCCAACCCGCCCCGCGCGTGCGGGCGCTTCCCCGCGCGGCCCCTCCCGCGGCCGTCCCTCCGGCAGAGCCTGTGGGCGCTCCAGCCGTGGTTCCGCCGGCTTCCCCTCCTGCATCTGAGACCTCAGAAATACTGCTTCCCGTGGCTGCGCCGATGTTGCTAGGCAACAGCAATCCACCGCTCCCCCTGGCCGTCCCGCTGCCTCCTGTGTGGACTCCGCCGCCTTCTGCGACTGCGCTTCTGCGGCCAATGTCAGAGCCCGGCGCAGAAGATGCTGCCGACCCCGTGCCGCCCCCACCGCCCCCGCCGCCTCCCCAGGCGGCCCCGCTGCCCGCCCCGGCAGTTCTGCTGCCTGCGGGGACTCCGTCCTCCGTGTCTGCGTCAGAGGCTGCCCTGGAGCCGGCGGCAGCTGCAGCGGCGCCTCCTGCATCCAGCGTGACTTCCTCCCCGAGTTTTTCGGGTTGTCCCGGGGCTGCCCCTACGGGGGGAGCTGGGACAAGGGAAGAGGGCGTCAGCCTCTCCTTCCGTGGAGGAGGCATGGCCTGACAGCTGGCTGTGGGCGCAGCCCGGCTGCCTGTTTTCAAGATCAGCATTTTTGGCGGGTTGGGGGGTGTTTGTTCCGGGGTTTCCCCCTGGGGGATGCGAATCTCTCTGCCGCCCCTCGCGCGCCCCAGCGGCGAGGGGGAGGTGGGTCCCGAAATTTCTGCCTCTGGTCCCCAGCCCAGAGGGGGTGGAGGTGGTGCCGTGAGGCAGATGGGAGGAACACCTGTTGCATTTGCATTGCAGAGGCAGAGGGCACAGCAGGAAGCGAGCATCGCTTGTCTGCTGTGGAGAAAGGACATCCCCAGACCCGAGACGAAGATTCTCGGGACAGCTTCTGTCTTCCCATTGCTGGCATGCCTCAGTGATTTTGGGGAAAGGAAGCGTTTGGTCACCCCTTCTGCCATTGTACTGGCAGCAGGGTGCGGGTCTGTGCCAATGCAGAGCCTGCCTCGGGGGCTGGGCCTGGGCTGTCTGGCTTGGTTGCTTGGGCCAGGGCCACCTCCCGGCCTCCTGTTGAGTTTGGGGGCTTTGCTTCCCCCTTCAGGTCCTGGGCCACCTTTCTGTGGGCCAGGTCTGGGGTTCCTGATCCTTCCACATGGGCCAGGGCCCCCAAGGGCCTCTCTCTGGCTCCTCTGCTGCTGCTGCTCTTTCTGGAAAAAAAAAAAAAAATTAAATTAAGTAAAAAAGGGTGAAAGAGCTGGCAGCAGCTCGGAGGCATTGAGGAGACAGGGATTTGCTTCAGCCCAAGTTGTTCAATGAAGGGATGTGGCAAGACATTTCAGAAATTTTCTCAAAATTGTTTGAATTGAAGACTGTCAATGGACTTTTGATAACTATTGATGGACTTTTCTGTAGCAAGCCTGTTTCAGGACCAAAAGAAACTTTCAGATATGGCAAAGAGGAACATCTTCAGACCATGGACTTTTCCTGAAGCTCAGCTGCTTGGACTTGAATTTTCTTTGCATTGTTTTTGCATTTTCTTATATTGTAAAATTGTTTTAGTGATATGATAGAATTTTATGTTCTACAGGTGAAGAAATTCCCAGTTCATTCCACAGGAGCACTTGAGTGGAGTTTGATTGGCAACAGATAACCTGTCAAGTGTTTGTCTTTTCCTCGGCATGAGTACAGCAGAGAAAATTACAAACACTTTTTCCTTTTAATTTAACTAAATAAAAAAAGGTGACATGTCACAGACATCTTTCATGAAAAATCCTTTCTTAGGATTTTTCCTTGTGAGAAGCTGCAGTTTCAGCAACCAAAAGTAAACAATGGTTATCTGCTGCTGTGGAATGCAACAGGTAGACCCGTGATTGGTCTCCTGTGGATGTTTGGATTTACTGACCACTCATGGCAGAGCTGGCTCTTGCTCTGTCTGAGACACAGATCTTTGTTATTGATTCTTTTCTACTCTTAGCTTAGCTAGCTTCTAAAGAAACCTTTTCCTTTCTATTTCTTTTTAGTATAGTCTTAATATAACATATATAATAAAATAATAAATCAAGCCTTCTGATCATGGAGTCAACATTCTCGTCTCTTCTTCATCCTGAAAACCCTTGTGACCATGGTGACAACACAATATTGTGAAACCCCAGATGGCAGCAAGGGAAGACCTAATTAGCAAGTGAAAGGACGTAGCCCGTGCAGAGATGGGCCCTTTCCCAGCACTATCCATGAAACATCCAAAAGCGATGAATACTCAATAAGTATCTACAATCAAGATAGCCAGAGTTGTCAGGAACATGCATCCAAATGCCAGGTTCCCATAATGCGACATCAGCATTCATCGTTTCCCAGAAACGGCATTGTCCAGCCCTTCACAGAGAAAGGAGACTGCATGAATATGCAAAGCAATGAAAAGAATAGAGGAACCTCTGCCTCAGGCGGAAAAAACTGTATAAAACCAACCCAACGGAGACGGCATTTGTGAATGGTGGGGATCCAATGCAATAGAGGTTGGATCAGGGTTCACCCAGCGCCGATCCCAGGCTCGACACTGTCCTTTTGATTATGGCTATCGGAGACCGTATTTCAGTCGTGAAAATAAAAATTTATCAATATTATCATTAATTTGGCTTTTTCATTTATTACCTATAACAATCCTGGTGACCCTGATGTGATCTGATTTAGGGGTCCAGGGACCCCCTCTCCACTCAGGAGGTGCCCCACTGATTTCAGCAGCCTGACAGGGTTGGGAAACCTTGTGGAACCAATCAGATCTCGAACCGAAAAGCCAGATCCACAATCAAAGAGGGAATAAAAACGGGCCCAGAGCTCTCGGGTAATTCGAACAGATCCGGAGAAAGGATCTCCAAAACCTCGATGCAGCTTTTCACTCTTAAAATTCTACGTGCACGAAGAACCCATGTGGGAAAAGGAACCATAAGTATCGCGTGGTTGAGTGAGGTGTGATCGAGTGCGTGTGTGAGACGTGATATTATCAGGAAGTGAGTGTGGACCCCAAGATCGCAGCTCCACTCTCCTGCGAGGGAAGTGGTTGGTCAAGGGGGAAGCGGACGCAAGTGATAAAAGACTCATTTCACGCATAAAGCCTGAAACTCGGGGAGTTCAGGGGGTCGATCATGGGGAGGATCAAAAAGGGAAGGGATGTTCTCAGGTGTTTGGGAACTGGTAAACCTTTTTGATCCAGGACTCAGGTAAATCCAGGAAGGGAAGGAAAAGAGAGCTCATTACCAGCCAAAAAACTCACTGATCAGTTCACTGTGTGGCTGGTAGACTGGTAATCCTGAACAAATACTAGGCATAAATACGGTACCGGTTAAAGACATAGGATATTTTTGGGATCCCAGCGCAGAGTTATGGTAAGGAAACACCAGGAAAGTTGTTTTTCTAAGAAGGATGGGACAGAGGAAAAGTAAGGCTCAGGGAAAAACCCAGGAGAAGCCTGTAAAGGCACAAGGAAAAGGTTTACCCAAGGTTCCAAGGGATAGCCCGTTGGGGTGGATGTTAGAACATTGGGAAGATTGTCCCGAAAGGAGGGGGAAGTCTAAGGAGATGATTCACTATTGCATAGAAATATGGGGAGATAAGAAAATTAGAAAACATTTGGTCTGGCCTGTGTTTGGCACCTTCGAAAGATGGACTTGCCAAGCTTTATACGATCATGTGGCTGGTAAATATCCGCAGGATAGAGAAGAAAGGAACTATGCCGGATTATGGGGAAATGCTAGCACAGGGTTATTCCCGATCAGAACTCGCAAGGGTGCTGCGACCCAGAGTGAGGCATGGGAACCTTTAGATAATCTCCTGCCTCCTTATCTAACTCCCCCACTCCAACCTATGCAAGCTCAGGTCCCTTTGCCTGTACCCACGGGACCTCTGCACCAACCCTTACAAGCCCAGGCACCCCCGTTGCTCGTACAGCCTCCAGAAGCCCTTCTCTTACAAGAGCAGGCTTCGACATCACAGTACCCACAGGATTATTCCCAGCCCCCACCCGCACCACAAACAGCAGAAAAGCAAACCCTCCTCACCGGGGAAACCGGTTCTCCCCCAGCCAGCAGGACATGGTGCAAAACAAGGAAGGTAAATAATGATGATAGTGAGGATGAGGAAGATAAGCATAATCTCCTCCCTTTAAGAGAAGTACCAACTGCTCCAGGAGTTATCAGATTCGTAAACGTGCTGATTAACACTGGGGGCGTAAGAGCTTTTAAGAAAGAGATGGGAAGGCTGAAGGATGATCTGTTGGGGGTAGCAGATGATAGACTAGATGAATTCCTAGGAACTAGCATCTACACAGACGATGATATGAATGCTATACTAAGGTCACTGTTCAATAACAAGGAGCTGGAAATGATAAGGCAAGCCGTGATTCAAGATTGGGAACACAGAAACCCCCAGGGAGGGCGAGGTGACCACAGATGGCCCGACCAGAGACCATCATGGAATGCCCAGACGGAAGAAGGCAGGCAGAAAATGATAGAACTAAGGAATATGGTAATACAAGGCATATGGAAGGCAGTACCAAAGGGGCAGAACATGAGCAAAGTACTCGGGGAATGCCAGGTGAAAGACGAAACACCCACCAAGTGGTTAGAAAGGATGAGAAAAAGTCTCCGGATGTATTCAGGAATGGATCCTGATTCCCCAATCGGGGATATCCTATTAAAACCACAATTTGTCGCGAAGTCATGGGAGGACATACAGAAGAAACTGGAGAAAATAGAAGGTTGGCAGGAGAAAGGATTACAGGATCTACTTAGCGAGGCGCAGAGGGTTTATATGAGGAGGGATGAAGAAAAGCAGAAAGTACAAGCGAAGGTGTTGGTAGCAGCGGTGAGGGAAGCACAAAAGCAGGAACAGGTCTGAGACCCTGTAAAGCCAGAGAAGAACCATCAACCTCGGAAGAAGCAGAACCCCTCCCAAAATAAGTACTCAAACAGCCAGAGGAATATCCCGGAGTGCTTTTACTGTAAACAGAGAGGCCACTTTAAGAGAGAATGTAAGAAGAGAATGAAAGATGAGAAAATCTTCCAGGAGGATTAGAGGTGTCAGGGGCTTTTTAATTTAGGGTCCAGAACATCTAAAGAGCCCTTGATAAAGCTGAAGGTAGGACATCTAAAGAGCCCTTGATAAAGCTGAAGGTAGGACCCCAAAAACAGGAACTAATATTCCTACTGGATTCCAGAGCTGAGCGAAGTACTGTTCAGTGATTGCCACCAGGATGCACTAAAAGCAAAGACACTGTGGTGGTAATCGGCGCAAAAGGGGAACCCTTTAAAGTTCCGATTATTAAAGACGTAGAAATAGAATCAGAAACTAGGTTTTGCTTAGGGAATATGCTGCTGGTTGAAGAAGTGGACTATAATCTGCTTGGGGAGAGACTTGATGGTAGCTCTGGAAATAAGCCGGATTGTGCAAGAATCCCAGCTCAGGGTAAGTCTATACTGATTAACCACAGAGGACGAGGATAAAATAGATCCAAAGTCTGGCACACCCAAGGGGAAGCTGGAAGGCTGGAAATAGGGCCGATCCATATCAATATAGAGAAACCAGAAGATCCAATTAGGGTTAAGCAATACCCCATTCCTATGGAAGGAAGGAGGGGTTTGAAACCTATAATAGAAGAACTAATAAGAAAGGGGACTCCGTAACCTTGCATGTCTAGGCATGTGGAAGGGGCTAACAGCGGGCCTGTTAGCTAAAGGAGTGAGAAGAAGCTGAGAAGCAAGAAGAAGCTGATAAGGAGCTCTCTCCAAGGAGACCAAGAGAAGTGAGGAACTGAAGAAAGATGAGAACTTTGCAGCTGGATGAAGTATTTTTAGAAAGTTAGTTGAAGTCACTGTAACTTTTCACCAATAGTGTTATGTTGATTTATTGTGGCCAATAGTTAGGGTAGAAGAATAAACAATTAGAAAGTGTATAAAAGGTCAGCCATGTTTGATAATAAAGAGTTGCCATCTGAGACTGCTTGTGGTCTCTGCTTTGTGTTGTGATCACCTCGACAGCGACATCTGGTGATCGCCGAGTGACACTACACCCTTAACAACATACTCGGTCTGGACCCATACGGGGTCCTAGCAACTGGCAACCGTGACCCACTGGGACGTAGTGGGGGAGGCGGCATTGGTGCAGCTGAGAATGATGGGTCGAAGCCACAGGGAGGTCCGGACCTGATTTTCTCCTATCAAGACACCTGGAAGTAGGTGAGCCACCAACTAGTAATAATGGAAAATAATTTATCTAAAGAGGAAGAGACTGTTTTGGCTACATGGAAAGTTTTTTTAAGAAATAAGGGAATTAATACTTCAGACTATGCCCTTCATAGTATATTGCTGTGAGCTAAATCACAGGATTTTGGTACTGATCCTGACACAGCATTTAGTGTTAAAGCATGGAAAAAAGTTGGGGACAGTCTGTGGTAAGTCATCCGAGTGGGAGATAAAACTGTTGTCGATCTAGCTGTTACTTGGGGATCGCTTTTTGAGGCATTAAAGGAATGGAAAACAGAGCGAGAACAAGCAGAGCGGGACACAGACGAAGAATCGGGGCTGATAACAGAAACTGACAGGGATGATGAGGCAGAGGGGCCCTCTGATGGGGAACTTGGTGAATCTATCCTTGAAGAAGGTGCAGGTGCCACACAAGTTACCAGGCAGGCTGCCAAAGCTTCCGGGAAAGCTGCCAGAGCTTCTGGGCTGGATGCTGAAGCTTCTGGGGAAGCTGCCAAGGCTTCTGGGAAAGCTGCCAAAGCTTCTAGGCAAACTGCCATCGTATCTCCTTATCAGACCCCTAAACCTCTCTATCTCACACCTGCGCAGCAGCTCACAATGGTGCCTGTATATACTACACCACTACGCCAGTTAGCTGAAATGTCTTTAGCAGAGAGAGAAACCCAGCCATCTGCCCCCCTGCTTCCCTCCGCTCTAGTCCAGACGTCTGCCCCCCTGCTCCCCTCTGAGCTGCTTGAACAATCTGCAAGGCCGTATCCTCCGTTACCTGACAGTGACAGCAACAGCAAATCAAGTGAAGAGTCGCCCACAGTAACACCTGAGTTGGGGCAAGGAATTGTTGACAGTTCACCTTCTAAGAGCTCTAGCCCTACTGACCCATGGACTTTGCCCCCATGTCAAGTAACTGTGCTTCCTCAGCAGCCTCAGGAGTTTTGGGAATTTGTTAGGAAGAAAGCAGCTGAAGAAAAGAATTGGGACATGATAGAAAGATTAGGTGCTCCAAGAGTACCTCAGGAGAAGAGTGCTAATGCAAATGTTGCCTGTGATAACCCTATGGCTTTTCCAGTTTTTAAAGCAGCTCCTGGAAGAGGGCAGGATGACAGTCATCACGTCTTTGCCTGGAAGATTGTGCAAGATCTCCAATCTAAAGTGGCTCAGTATGGTATTAATTCCTCAGAGGTAATGCAATTAATATGTGTCATTAATGCAGATATGCTTGCACCTTATGACATCATGCATATTGCTACAATTTTATTCCAGCCAGTACAATACAGTGTATTTCAAGAAACTTGGAGGTGAGTGGCTGAGAGCACAGCTTTAACAAATATGCAGCTGCCTCAACACGACCCTCGTCATGCTGTGGGTGTTGATGCCTTACTAGGCAATGGGCCTTTTGCTAACCCAGATTTACAGGCAAGGTGGGATCCTTCAATTTTAGCACAAGCTCAGCAAATTGGCATGAGTGCTTTAATCAAAA
This sequence comes from Molothrus ater, assembly GCF_012460135.2. Classification (NCBI taxonomy): domain Eukaryota; kingdom Metazoa; phylum Chordata; class Aves; order Passeriformes; family Icteridae; genus Molothrus; species Molothrus ater. The sequence continues at coordinate 5,113,644 of NC_050510.2, forward strand.
CAATGGAAATGGCAGCTCCAAAACAGAAATATGTCACTATACAACAAGGGATGAGAGAACCATTTTTGCAATTTGCAGAAAAACTTGCTGCAGCTATTGAGAAACAGGTAGATGATGAAACTTTGCAACACAAATTGTGTATACAATTGGCTAAAGAAAATGCAAACCCAGACTGCAGAAAGATTATTGACCCTTTACCTGGGGAACCCACATTGCCTGGAATGATTACTGCTTGCTCGAAAGTTGGTTCAGTAGAGCATAAAATGGCAGCTCTTGCTGCAATTCTAAGACCTTCATCGAAATGCTATAATTGTGGACAAGGACATGTAAGGGCACAGTGTAATACCCAGAAAAAAACATCTAAGTCAAGTGCAAGCAACAATGTTGTGTGCAATCGTGCTAAATCTGGGCACTATGCCAAACAATGCAGGAGTAAATATCATGCAAATGGTCAGCTGTTGCAGGGAAATGAAAGAAGAGCGCAAAGGGGCGTGTGGGAAAACAAATACCCCAACAACCACAGCAGCAAATACGGGCCTTCCTAGCACTGCAAAGCTACCCACTTGCAAGCAATACTCAGGGGCAACAAGTGGGTCTGCAGGGACTGATATACCCACTGCCGACACAGTAATCATTCTGACAAAAGAAATATGTAAAGTGCCCCTCAATGCCTATGGTCTGATAGGACGGGGATTGAGTGCATTTTTGATAGGAAGATCAAGTACTACACTTAGAGGTATTCATGTGCATCTAGGACTTATTGATGCTGATTATTTAGGACAGATTCATGCTATGGTATCCATTGATGACCCTCCTGTCACTATTCAGAAAGGAACTTGTATTGCTCAAATTGTACCGTCTGTGAGTTCTGTTCCAAATACAGTGGACCAAAGTCGCAGCACAGGAAGTTTTGGATCAACAGGAGTACCTCAAGTGTTCTTGACTGAGAAAGTAATGGAGAACCATCCAGAAAAGACATGCACTCTCACCACCAGTGGATGTCATCCAGGAACTATATCAATAACAGGTTTGATTGACACTGGACCAGATGTCACAAAACTCTCGCAACTTTGCTGGCCTCAGTCGTGGCCTCTCTTTCATGCAAGTTTTGGACTCCTGGGGTTGGGTGGTGCTACAACAGGTGGTTTGTCAGCCATTGTAATTAATGTGAAACATCCTGATGGCCAACAAGCTAACATTTGACCCTATGTTGCCGATGCTCCTCAAAGTTTGTGGGGACGAGATTGTTTATCTCAATGGGGTGTCAAAATTACTACGGATTCTTAATAGGGGCCACTGTGATGTAGGGCAATGAATGTCCAGTTGTAGCCTTGACATGGTTGACGGATAAACCTGTCTGGGTTGACCAGTGGCCCCTTACTACTGAAAAGCTTACTGCCCTGCAAGAATTAGTCACAGAACAATTGCAAGCAGGACATATTGAAGAATCATTCAGCCCCTGTAATACCCCTGTTTTTGTAATAAAAAAGAAATCAGGAAAATGGTGACTTTTACATGATTTACAGCAGATAAATGCTGTAATGGCAACAATGGGAGCTTTACAACCAGGCCTTCCTACACCTACAATGATTCCACAGGAATGGCGAATAGTTTTCATTGATTTGAAAGATTGTTTCTTCACTATTCCACTGGCTGAGCAAGACAAAGAAAAATTTGCGTTTACTGTGCCTTCCATAAATCACGATGAACCCAAAAAAAGATATCAATGGAAGGTACTCCCCCAAGGCATGAAAAATTCGCCAACTATTTGTCAATGGTCTGTGGCACAGGCCTTGTCAAAAGTGCGGGAGCAATTTAAAAACTGCTACTGTTATCATTACATGGATGATATCTTGTTGGCATCTGATAACAACAGTTATCAGCTCTTAAACAATGTGCTGTGACAAATTTGAAAGCTTTTGGTCTGATCATTGCCCCAGAGAAAGTGCAGGAACACATGCCTTGGAAATATCTAGGTATGTTGGTGACTAACACTCAAGTTATGCCTCAACCTGTAAAGTTAGACATTGATGTTAAAACTGCTACTGATGTACAGAAATTGGTTGGTTTAATAGGTTGGATTCGATCATATTTAGGCATAACTAATCATCAGATGCAGCCATTGTTTGATTTTCTCTCAGGCATCATTTCCTCTACTGATGAGAGGCAATTGACCCCAGCAGCAAAAAAGATCCTAGAAGAAATTGAATTAGCCTTAGCACACAAATTTGTTAACAGAATAGATACCTCTGTTGGTGTTCAATTGTTTATTATGAAGGACCATAAAATACCATGTAGGATACTGTGTCAATGGAGTGATAATTGGGAAGATCAACTGCATATTCTGGAATGGATATTTTTATCTTTCAGATCTCGGAAAACAGCTCCAGGACTTTACGAGCTTTTTGCAGATATTATCATCAAAGACCGCAAGCGTTGTCATGAGATTTTGGGACACTACCCTGTGACCATTGTGATACCTGTACAACAGTGGTATTTTGAATGGCACTTTCAAAATAATCACGAGTTGCAATCTGACTTATCTTGTTTTACAGACCAAATAAAATACCATTTGCCTTCTCATCCTATTCTAAAACTGGCCAAAGAGATTCCTTTTGAAGGGAAACAAATTTGTTCTCCTGTTCCAGTGGAAGGTATAACAGTCTTTACAGATGGATCCGGGAAAACTGGAAAAGCAGCTGTGGCTTGGAGAAAGGATGATCACTGGGAATATGAGACAATGATTCATCAGGGATCTCCTCAATTGGTTGAACTTTGTGCTGTTCTTTTTGCTTTTACTTTATTTCCTTATTCTGTAAATATAGTTACTGATTCCATTTATGTTGCCAATTTGGTTAAGCATTTAGATCAAGCAGTGTTGTATAATATTCAAGAGAAACCATTGTTTATCATGTTAGTGAAGTTATGGACAGTTATTGGTGCTTGAAAACATTCTTACTTCATCATGCACATTTGTAGCCATACATCATTACCAGGATTTTTTGTTGAAGGCAATGCCTATGTAGATTCTTTAGTAGCTGCTGCTGCAATCAAAACTGTACCTAATGCATTGCAGCAGGCAATTTTATCTCATCAATTTTTTCATCACAGTGCTCAAGCTTTACAGCAGCAATTTAAATTGTCTCCTGGTGAAGCAAAATCAATTCTTTCTTCTTGTCCTGACTGTCACATGACTCATGTCACTCAATATTATGGTACCAACCCTAGGGGTCTTTCCGCTTTAGAGGAATGGCAAACTGATGTTACTAAAATGCCAGAATGTGGTCACTTTAAGTATGTTCATGTCACAGTTGATACCTTTTCTCATGCAATGGTTGCTTCAGCATTCACAGGAGAAAAAACTCGTGATGCTATTCGTCATTTTTATCATGCCTTTTCTATCCTACGTGCGCCATGTCACGTAAAAACAGATAATGGCCCAGCATATGCTTCGCAGAAAATGCAAGCATTCTTTCGTGCTTGAGCATTCAACAGGCATTCCACATGTCCCCTCGGGCCAAGCAATTATTGTAAAGGGTCTTCTTAAACATCAGGTTCAAAAACAAAAAGGGGGAATACAACAGGAGTTACCTCAAGTGAGATTAGATGAAGCTGTTTATGTGTTAAACTTTTTGCATCCTCTACCTGACTCACAGTTATCTCCACTCTATTAGCATTTTTCCTCTTTGAATTCTAAGCAACCAGATTTCCATAGAAATGTCAAGGTATGGGTCAAGAATTTAATTACTGGTATGTGGTCTGGTCCAGTGGAACTAATAACCTGGGGGAGGGATTATGCCTGTGTTTTGACAGATAATGGTCCTCAATGGGTTCCTGCTCGCTGTGTTAAACCTTATCTGGAGCGCACAGGAAGGGACAGGATGGATGGTTCCGCAGCTGAAGCAGAATGTGCGGATGACACTGGCTAAGACCATATATCAGGACATGTATTTAATAAATTTTAAGGATAAAGTAGTTAAGAAATTTAAAAGCACTTATAGATGGATGCAGGACAGGAACAATTGTATTAAGAATGGGAATGTTAATTTTGTTGATGGTTGTGATTGTTGTTTTGTGTTTCCCCTGTCTGCTTGGATTTTTGCAAACAGCCTCACAAAAATCCATTGCAGCTGTATTTACAGTTCAAAAAAAAAGGGGGAATTGTGAAAGGGGCTAACAGCGGGCCTGTTAGCTAAAGGAGTGAGAAGAAGCTGAGAAGCAAGAAGAAGCTGATAAGGAGCTCTCTCCAAGGCTGTAACCAAGGAGACCAAGAGAAGTGAGGAATTGAAGAAAGATGAGAACTTTGCAGCTGGATGAAGTATTTTTAGAAAGTTAGTTGAAGTCACTGTAACTTTTCACCAACAGTGTTATATTGATTTATTGTGGCCAATAGTTAGGGTAGAAGAAGTATAAACAATTAGAAAGTGTATAAAAGGTCAGCCATGTTTGATAATAAAGAGTTGCCATCTGAGACTGCTTGTGGTCTCTGCTTTGTGTTCTGACCGCCTCAACAGTGACATAGGCTTAACACCCCTATCTTGGCAGTAGGAAAGACAGATGGTAGTTACAGGCTAGTACAAGATCTGAGAGCCATGAACAGGAGGACTAAAACACTATTCCTTACGGTCTCGAATCCTTACACCCTGTTAAACAATGTTTCTCCTGAGGATACCTGGTATAGTGTGATAGATTTGAAAGCTGCTTTTTGGACCTGCCCCTTAGCTAAAGATAGCGGGGAGTATTTTGCCTTCCAATGGGAAGACCCAGAGACCAACAGAAAGCAGCAGTTCATATGGACATCTTTGCCTCAGGGGTTTGTAGACTCACCAAACCTGTTTGGTCAGGCACTTGAACAATTACTAAGTCAATTTGTGCCAGTAGAAGGGACAAAATTATTACAATATGTAGATGACTTATTGGTAGCTGGCCCAAGAGAGGAAGATGTAAGGGCAAGCAGCATAGCATTACTGAATTTCTTAGGAGATAAAGGATTAAAGGTTTTGAAGTCAAAACTATAATTTACTGAGCCCAAAGTTAAATATCTGAAACATTGGCTAACAAAAGGAAAGAAGAAGTTGGATCCTGAAAGGATGGCAGGGATCATTGCTCTACCTTCCCCACAGACAAAAAGAGAGATAAATAAGATAGCTACTGGGACTTCTAGGATATTGCAGACAGTGGATCCAAGGATATAGTGAAAAGGTAACATTCCTGTATAAGAAACTCACCACAGATAGGCTAAAATGGACAGAACAAGATGAGGAAAGATTCAAAGAATGGAAGGAAACATTTATGGCAGCTCCATTATTGAGCCTTCCCGATGTAAAAAGGCCATTTCAGTTATTCATGGATGTTAGTAGTCATACTGCTCATGGAGTATTAACACAGGATTGGGCAGGGGCCAAGAAACCAGTGGGGTACCTATCAAAGCTTTTGGATCCTGTAAGCAGGGGGTGGCCCACTTGTTTACAAGCAATTGTGGCAGTGGCATTATTAGTAGAAGAAGCCAAAAAAGTAACCTTTGGGGCTCCGTTGGTAGTTTATACTCCTCATAACGTAAGAAGTATACTACAACAGAAGGCAGACAAATGGCTTACAGATGCTAGGCTTTTGAAGTATGAAGCCATATTAATCCATTCACATGATTTAGAATTACGAACAACTACTGCACAAAATCCAGCTCAATTTCTGTTTGGAGATGCCTCAGGGGAACCCATTCATGATTGTGCAGAAGCGGTGGAACTACAGGCAAAGATAAGACCGCATTTAGAGGAAGAGGAATTAGAAGAGGGAGAGAAATGGTTTATAGACGGGTCAGCGAGAGTTATAGAAGGAAAAAGAAAATTTGGATATGCAATTGTGGATAGTAAGTCAGGAGAAGTAATAGAATCAGGACCCCTGAGCGCTGGGTGGTCAGCTCAGGCATGTGAACTGTACGCAGTATTGAGAGCTCTAGGAAGATTAAAAGGAAAGAAAGGGACAATTTTTACAGATTCAAAATATGCATTTGGGGTAGTTCACACTTTTGGAAAAATTTGGGAGGAAAGAGGGCTAATTAATACTCGAGGATGAGGGCTGGTACATGGGGAAATAATAAAACAGATATTAGAAGCTGTCAGGGAGCCAGAAGCAATTTCAGTCATACACGTGAAAGGACATCAAGCAGGTATACAGTTTGGAACTCGAGGAAATAATTTGGCAGATAAGGAAACTAAGAACACAGCTTTACTGAAAGTAAGTACCCTGGAAGTCGAGGAAAGTGAGGCCCAAGAATATCCCCCATATCCTTCCCAGAAAGAAATTGAAGGATATGAGAAAATAGGGGGAAAACTAGAAGAAGGTAAGTGGAGATTACCAGACGGGAGAGAACTGCTGTCTCTAAGGACTATACCAGGAAAATCTTGAGGAGGTTATACATCAACAGACACATTGGGGGGCCCAGGCCCTTGCAGAACAATTTCTGAGATTCTTCAAATGTAAAGGGATCTATGAATTGGCTAAACAGGAGGTGCAAGGATGCATGATCTGACAGAAGGTTAATCTGGCCAGGGCACAACAGCCAATATTGGGAAGTCGCCCAATAGCATACCGTCCCTTTGAAAGAATCCAGGTAGATTTTACTGAATTGCCCAAAGTTGGGAGGTATAAATTTCTACTGGTAATAGTCGATAAATTGACCCATTGGGTAGAGGCCTTTCCAAGCTCTAGGGCTACAGCTCAGACAGTGTCAAAAGTTCTACCAGAAGAAATTGTACCCTGATATGGAATAGCAAATTACATAGATTCAGATCAAGGGACATACTTCACCTCAAAGATCATTAAGCAACTAGCAGAGGCCTTAGGAATCCGGTGGGAATACCATACCTCGTGGCATCCCCAAAGCTCAGGACAGGTTGAAAGAATGAATCAGATGTTAAAGGTCCAATTATTAAAGCTAATGCTAGAAACTAAGATGTCCTGGCTAAAATGCCCCCCCTCCCCCCAGCTTTACTAACCATCAGGACCATGCCTCACTCTGAGACAGGGCTGTCACCTTTTGAGATGCTATATGGAATGCCTTACAAACATGGGGTGCCAGTAGGACACCCTAGGTTAAAGGATGGTCAAATACAACCCTACCTAATAGCAATAAATAAAAATCTACAAGAATTGCGAAAGCAGGGGATAGTGACACAGAGCACCCCTTTGGGGTTCGCTACACATAAAGTACAACTGGGAGATAGAGTACTTATAAAAGCTTGGAGGGAGGTCCCCCTCTCCCCTCACTGGGAAGGCCCTTTTCTTGTCCTTTTGACTACAGACACAGCTATTCAAACAGCAGAGAAAGGCTGGATGCACGCATCTCGAATAAAAAAAGTTGAACACCGGGAAGAGACACCTGAGTGGAAAGTTACCTCTCCCCCTGGAGACTTAAAGATAAAATTGCGCCGACCAAGTAAATGACCGAGAGGGATCAGATAAGTTGTACAATGACTGGTTGTGAATGTTATCCGTTTGTTCATTTTAAATGTGAATATTGTAATGAGGTTTGGGTCACGCATTGTAAGAGGGGATATAGACCTAAGGGTTTGTGCACAAGGTGTCTCGAGGACAAACAAAATCTGACTAGCCATATCTTAGGACTCGCTACTAATTTGGGTATAATAGAATTGGACTCCTCGGAGTGGTATCTCTTGTATAAAAACAGGGTAAGGGAAAAATTGGACTCAAAGACACAAATCATAGCAGTCGAGTGCCTAAGGTTGAATAAGGTACCTTGCAGAGCAGATGCGGTCAAGCTATCGAGGTGGGGCACCTTTAAGAAGCGGTATGTGGCTTGGTCTGGGTATGAAACCCCGGAAGAATACTCTTGCTGCCGAGAAGATGGTTTACCTCGCTGCTGGTGGCAACCCAGTGGGAGTAGGCAAGGGCAGAGGAGTACACCTATGGGGAATCCTGATGGGCCTGAGCCTAGTCGTGTGCAGGACAACTAGTCTGCACCCTGAAAATCTGCTTCGTATGGAAAGGCAGAGTCCTGTTAATGAGTGCGGGCGATGCTTGCAGGTTGACCTGGAGGGACAAGGAGAAACGGGAATTTCAGCATACCCAGACCCTGAAGACTGCCGCGGTGATGGGAAAAGCGGGTACTGTACCTTAAACGGCACTTGATATAGAATATGTGAATTGGATGGAAAAACAGTGTGTTTTAACCAAAAAGTGAGATCTAAGGACCGGCAGTCAGAAACACCCATACGTAGAATGTATAAGAGGGATGAGGGGTGAATACCTGTTCCTACGTGTTCCCAATGTAATCGCACGATGTGGATCGGGGGAAAAATGAAATCAGTCTTTGTAGCATATTTTCAAATGAACCAATTGTGTTATGACAACACTCAGTTGGAAATGTGTGCAACGGACAGAAAAACTTACTGGGTTGGAAGAAATTTGACATATGAAAATAGGCTCACCCTCAGTAATAAGCCCGTTATTCTTGATCTTCTTGAGGAAAACGATGACAGGGCCTGCTTACAATACAATAAAACTTTCTGTTTTTTGAGGAACAAAGAATGGGTATATCCAGAAAGTAAAATGAAATAGGTGGCCCAAGAATTAAAAAGGCAAGAGTCAGAAGTGAGGAAAAGGAGGATGGAATAAGAGAGATTAAAGACCCTGAGTGAGCAATATGATGAACTAGAAAAGCAGTATACCGATTGGGGATTGTCTGCTCCAAACAGAAACCTATTTATAGATTTAATTCAGGAGATTGCTACTGAACTAGGACTGACTAATTGTTGGATTTGCAGGGGGCTTAAATCAGCTGAGAAATGGCCTTGGAAAGGTGAGAGTTTAACTCCAGAGCAGCTTTTAAAATGGGATAATACTCAAGTTTCCAGAATGATACAGAGACCTGAGGGATGGGTGTTAGACCGAAGAGTAATTGGAACAATCTGTGTCAGTAGAGAAGGAAATGAATATACTGAGGTAGTGGGATATCCCTGTGTATATCCACTTTAGCAGTAAATTCAAGTAGCAGCAAAGGCAGGGTCTGGCAACCAGAACCTCCTGCTGGATATTGGAGTCATGAGAAGGGAACAAATTGTGAATGGAATGATAAAACTGGACTTTGTTGGAACAAAGGCGCTGGAGCTAACCCTTACCAATCCCTGAAAGAACTGAGGGGTTACTGGAATGAACCTGAAAATACAAAAATTAAATGGAAAGCCCCTAATGGGATTTATTGGATTTGTGGGGAAAAAGGCATATAGTGAATTACCCCAAAAATGGAAAGGATCCTGTACGTTAGGGATGATTCAACCTGTTTTCTTTGCACTACCCAGATCCAAAAGTAGCTTATTGGGTGCCCCTCTGTATGAAACTTTGAATAGGAAAAAGAGAGACATAAAGAAGAAATTCCCTATTGTAGGCGGCAGCAAGACATGGGGAGGAGTGGCCTGCTGAGAGGATAATAGAATAATATGGCCCTGCTACATGGGCCCAGGACAGGAGCTGGGGATATAGAACCCAAATTTATCTATTAAACAGGTTAATAAGGTTGCAAGTTGTAGTCAAAATAGTATCAAATCATACCTCAGAGGCCCTCAAACTGTTAAGCAGGCAACATTCTCAAATGTGGGCTTTTGTGTACCAAAATCGAATAGCGTTGGACTACTTGTTAGCCGAAAAAGGCGGAGTCTGCAGAAAATTTAGCGAATTGTAATGTTGTATAGAAATTGATGATTATGGGGAGACTATCAGGCATCTTGCGGCAGAAATTAAGAAGGTGGCAGATGTCCCAGTCCAGAAATGGAATTCTATCTTCCAGGCGTCTTGGTGGGTTCAATTATTTGAGGGAGCTTGGTGGAAGAAGATAGTGTTTGTCATATTGTGTTCAGTAGCCGGGGTTATATTTCTACCCTGCTTAATACCATATTTCATTAGACTGATACATTCAGTGGTACAGGGCATGCAGATAGCAGCTATGCCTATAGACCCTAAGCATGCTCCCGAGAAGCTAAATTATAAAGTGTCCCAAATAATGAAACTAGGAGAAGGAGAAGTAGAGAGTAAAGCAGCAGAAGCCTTGGCTAAATTTGAAGAACAAATAAAAGATGATGGAGTTGTTTATAGAATATATCAGGAAGTACCACAGAGAGAATGGGATAGAAATAAAGAATCCAAGGAAGACTAAGAGGGTCCCTTTCTCCTCCTAAGAAACACCAAACAAATAAGTTTTAGAAGTTAGGAGTAGTTAGACAGATTTAGCAAAAAACTTACAAATAGTAGAAAAGCATAAAAATTGTAGGAAGAAGCATGAATTAATGTGCTTATATAGAAGGGGAGGGATTGTAATATATGTTATGAAATAATTTCTGCTTATGTAAAATATACATGAAATAAGTTGTGCCTGTACCAGAAAATCTTTAAAGTTTAAAACCACGGACATTCAGGGAAAGGATTGCCACACAATATTGTGAAACCCCAGATGGCAGCAAGGGAAGACCTAATTAGCAAGTGAAAGGACGTAGCCCGTGCAGAGATGGGCCCTTTCCCCGAATTATCCATGAAACACCCAAAAGCATGAATACTCAATAAGTATCTACAATCAAGATAGCCAGAGTTGTCAGGAACATGCATCCAAATGCCAGGTTCCCATAATGCGACATCAGCATTCATCGCTTCCCAGAAACGGCATTGTCCAGCCCTTCACAGAGAAAGGAGACTGCATGAATATGCAAAGCAATGAAAAGAATAGAGGAACCTCTGCCTCAGGCGGAAAAACTGTATAAAGCCAACCCAACGGAGACTGAGATGGCATTTGTGAATGGTGGGGATCCAATGCAATAGAGGTTGGATCAGGGTTCACACAGCGCTGATCCCAGGCTCGACACTGTCCCTTTGATTATGGCTATCAGAGACCGTATTTCAGTCCCTAAAACAAAAATTTATCATTATTATTATTAATTTGGCTTTTTCATTTATTACCTATAGCAGGCAGAAATCAGAGGAAAAAGATAAAAGGAAGGAATTATTCAAAAAAGGTGGGATCCCTTGGACTATGTAACCCCACCAGCTCTCCCTCCTAACTATCAAGCTACCCCCTCCGCCTTAACTCCCAGCCTTCTGCTTCTCAAAACCTATCTTTATCCTCTCCAGTGATCCCTGCTTCTCCTCTATCTCCTCAGGGAATCTCCATGTAATTTTTACCTCCTCCAACAACCCCACTCCCCCATATATATCCACCCCCTTGATGCTTTTTCCCTCCTACCCCCACTAACTTGCAGCTTGCTTCATCTGTAAGTCAGAATACAACACCTTTCCCCGAGAAAAAAACCCTGGATATATCCTCCAACCTAACAGCTGAACCCACCCAAAGCAATAACAAAGAATTAGTGAGCCAGTCGAATAACCCTTCAGATGCTGGCCCTTACTGTAATACCCGATCAAATAGTGGTGTAAGGCCAGAAGTAAATCCGGACAGGCTGTTTCCTCCGAGGGAAGCTCCACTAGTTGGGGGGGGTGTAGGAGGAATAGGTTTTGTAAATGCACCCCTGACAGCTTCTGAAGTAAGAACATTTAAGAAAGAGCTGGGTAACCTGGTCAAAGACCCAATCGGCACCGCACAGCAAATAGATCAGTTCCTGGGTCCCAATATATATACCTGGGGGGAGCTGCATTCTGTTATGAACATCTATGGTAGAGGTGGCCTTTGAGTCATGGGGAAATATGTGCGTATTGTACTTGAAGTATTGTATGAAAAACCTGGTTCTGTAAGTAAAAGAAAAGGGGGAAATATAGTAGAGGCAATGTATTGTACTTGAATATCTGTATATAGGCTTTGCCCCGGGAGGTCCCGGTTGTCCTTGATGGGCTGCAGCTGCGATGTCCTTAATTGGGCTGCAGCTGTGACCAATGAAGATAACTGGGATAAAAGGGGGCCGGTTAGCCAGCCAGGGAGGGCCTTGAAGGAGCCCTGAACTGAGAGAGAATGACATGCAGAAGAAGGAGTCTGTGCTGTGAAGATCTGCAGCTGTGAGAACACACTGAGGAGGTATGGACTTTAGAAATCTGATAGCAACAGTATGGGACTCTAGAAATAGAAGAACAACAATATAACAGTATGGGGCTCTAGAAATAGAACAACAAACATCCTCTTCTCCCCAGAGGAGATATGCCTCATAAGGTCAGGAGGGATAAAGATCTGGGAGAAGGAAAATTGTATGGGACCCCTGGGTGAGCAAAAACTCCCTGTAGTGGATCCAAATTGGAATCCCAACCAGGAAGAGGGCTGGAGAAATATGCAAGACTATAGGACCCTAATTATAAGAGGCATAAAAGAATCTGTACCAAAAAGCAGCAATACCAAATTAGCATTTGATGGGTGTCAGGAAAAGGATGAGTCCCCGGGGGCATGGCTAAATCAATTAAAATGAAATTTTCAGCTCTATTCCAACATTGATCTTGATGGACCAGAGGGCCAAGTATTATTAAAAGTACAGTTTGTTACCAAAGCTTAGCCTGACATTAGATGGAAATTAGAAAAATTAGAAGACTGGAGGAAAGGGGAATTAATGAGTTGTTAAGGGAAGCTCTGAAAATTTATTTAAGGAGAGGTGAAGAGAAGAACAGAACAAAAGGAAAAATTATGGTGGCAGTAGCAAGAGAAAGTATAGGAATGGGAAGAGGGGAGCCAAAAGGGGATCAGAAAATAAAGGGGATTAAATGGAAAAAACCACCATCAGATGATGTATATTGCTATTACTGCGGTAAAAACAACATGTTAATCGGTTCTGTAAAAAATTACAAATGGATGAAGCAATTGAGAAAGAACAGGACACCCTGGAGGAGATTTTGAGAAGAAATGATGATTAGGAGTGTCAGGGGCTCTATGCTCTGGGGAATGAGATCAGACACCAGATAGAGCCCCTGGTAAACTTAGGAATTGGCCCCCAGAGCGAAGAATATGAGTTTTTAGTGGACACAGGTGCTGATTGATCCTGTGTGACTAAGCCCCAGAGGGGCTCAGCTAGGCAAAAAAATCTGCCAAGTGTGGGGAGCAAAAGGGGAACCTTTGGGAGCCCAAGTTATAGAGGGCATAATTATAAAAGGTAATTCAAAGGAATGCAGGGCTGACTTCCTTTATATCCTGAAACTAGGTTGTAATTTATTGGGGCGGGACCTGCAAGTAAAGATGGGAATTGGAGTAGTGCCAAAGGAGGGGAGGATGGTACCCCAAATGATGTTATTAACTGAACGGGATATGGGAGAAATTAACCCAATAGTCTGGGCAGAAGGGGGAGGGCGAGGGTTGTTAAATATTCCACCAATTAAGATAGAAATACAGTCAGAAATTCCCCTTATTCAGGTAAAACAACATCCCATTTCCCCTGAAGGCCGAAAAGGACTAACACCTGTGATACAGGGACTCGTGGAAGAAGGCATACTAGAACCATGCATGTCACCACGTATTACACCCATTCTAGCTGTTAAAAAGGCTGATGGAACCTATCGATTGGTGCAGGATTTGAGGGAAATTAACAAGCGAACTATTTCCAGATATCCAATAGTATTAAATCCATGGACTCTTCTCAGTCAAATTCCACGGGAACATGCATGGTTCTCAGTAATAGATTTGAAGGATGCTTTCTGGGCCTGTCCATTAGAGGTGGGGAGCAGGAATTGGTTTGCCTTTGAATGGGAAGACCCAGACTGCAAACGTAAACAACAACTTAGGTGGACAGGCCTCCCACAGGGATTCACAGAGTCCCTTAACCTATTTGGACGAGCCTTAGAGGACTTTTTAAAGTCCTTTGTACCCAGGGAAGAAATACAAATTCTACAATATGTGGATGACCTACTAATATCAGGTGAAGATCAAGAATAGGTCCAACAGGCCAGTATAAGTTTACTAAATTTCCTGGGAGAAAAAGGAGTGAAAGTATCAAAGAAAAAACTCCAATTTGTAGAAGAAGAAGTTAAGTACCTGGGGCATCTAATTGGAAAAGGGTACAAGAAGCTCAGTCCTGAAAGAGTTGTGGGGATCCTGTCAATTCCACCACCCAAGATTAAAAGAGATGTAAGAAAGCTATTAGATCTAATAGGCTATTGTAAATTATAGATTGATCATTATACTCAAACTGTAAAATTTTTGTATGAAAAATTAAGCACAGAACCTGTAGCTTGGACCCCAGAGGATACAGAACGGTTCCAAGACTTGAAGGCTTGGTTAACAAAAGCCCCAGTTTTGAGCCTGCCTAATTTAAGAAAACCATTTGGTCTGTTTGTTAATGTTAATGAAGGTATAGCATGTGGAGTAATAACACAAGACTGCGGAGGAAGCAGGAAGCCAGTGGCTTATCTGTCAAAATTACTGGATCCAGTTGCAAGAGGGTGGCCAGCCTGTATTCAAGCTGTGGCAGCCACAGCTACCTTATTAAAAGACACTCTAAATCTTACATTAAATGGGAGGATTCGAGTACACACACCCCATGATTTGAGGACAGTATTAAGCCAAAAAGCTCCCCAGTGGCTAACAGAGAGCCAAATCCTGAGGTATGAAATAACCCTGATGAATATCAAAAATCTAGAGATTGTCACCTCAAAATGTTTAAATCCTGCTCAATTCTTAACCAGGAAACCAATGGAAAATTTAGAGCATAATTGTATAGAGCTAATTGAGTTACAAACCAAAGTAAGAGAAAACCTAGAAGACCCTTTACCATATGGAAGGGTCCTGTATATAGATGGATCCTTTTGAATTGTAATGGGAAAAAAGGCATCAGGATATGCCATTATTGAAGCAGGTGAAATCAAAGAAAAAAGGAAATTACCCTCAAATTGGTCTGCACAAAGTTGAGAGATATATGCCCTAAAGAGAGGTTTAGATTTATTAGTAGACAATATAGGGACAATCTACACGGATTCTCGATACGCCTTTGGGATAGCTCATACCTTTGGAAAAATCTGGCAAGAGAGGGGATACCTTAACTCAAAGGGGAAAAATCTGGTACATGAAAGTCTGATCAGGGAAGTACTCGAATCCCTCAGACAAGCAAAAGAAATTGCCATAAGTCTATATTAAAGGCCACCAAAAAGGGGATACTCCTGAAATCCAAGGAAACAAATTAGCAGACCTGGCAGCCAAAGAAGCAGCCTTGGAAATGGGGGACCCAGTCATAGTAAAAGAAGACCAGGGAAAAATAAGGAAAGAGGGGGTACCAATTTTCAATGACAAGGAACTAAAAGAAATAGAGAAAATAGAAGGGATAAAAACAGAGTATGGAAAGTGGTGGACCCCAGACAGGCGACAAATATTCAACCAAAAAATAACCAGGAAAAGTGATGGAAGAGGTAAACCGATTAACTCACTGGGGAACTCAAGGAATATATGATCATTTTTTGAAATATTACATGGGGATGGGAATATATGAAATAGCCAGATCCATCACAGGACAATGTTTAACCTGTCAAAAAGTCGGCCAAAAGGTGATGTGAAAAACTATGGAATATTAATCCCAATATTTCTGGATGGGACGTACCTGGCCTTGTCTGACCCTTGCTGCTGGACCAATGGCGGCAGCTGTGGTGTTTCACCTCAGAGATACCTTTGGCCGGCTGGATGCTGCAGCTAGGCACTCGGAACAAATCCAGGCAAAGTAGGAACTCAGTTTACCTCTGGTGGAAAAGGTTCAGGTGACAGTGAAGAGAAAGGAGAGGATTCTATCGTGGAGTCTTAATCCAGAGTTTTATTGCAGGATGGTAGACCTCTGAAACAGCTCCCAATAGAATCCCGACCGCATGGTCTTGTCTCCTTTTAAGCCCCGGGGAATGGGGGAGGGGAAGGGACAGGTGAGGCACCAACCAGGTGTGAGGAGGGGAAGGCTCAAGGGATATAGGCGCTTGGACAGGCCAATGAGCCTGGATCTGAGGGGCATCTTTTGAACTTCTGCCAACCACATGATGCCCTTGCTTGAACGTTAAGATTGACGAACAGCTCTTAGCAGGAGGGCAAAAGGGGAAAGAAAAGGTTGGCACATCTGAGGGGTTGGGATAGGTGAAACAGGAAATGGCATCACACTGCAACAAAAAACCACTCTGGGAGGGAGGAAATTAGCCATAAGACCTTTCCAGAGTATTCAGGTTGATTTTACTGAATTAACCCCAGCCCAAGGGTCTAAACACCTATTGGTCATAGTTGACCATCTAACACACTGGGTTGAAGCGTTCTCCATGAGAAGGGAGACAGCCCAAACTGTGATGAAAGTTCTCTTGGAAGAAATTATTCCAAGATACAGGCTAATAAATATTATTGATTAGGATCGTGGCCCCTGCTTTGTATCCAGTGTTCTGTAACAAATCACCAGGGCTCTGGGAATAAAGTAGGAGTTACACACCCCTTGGCACCCTCAGAGTTCTGGGAGAGTCGAGAGGGTGAATCAAACCTTAAAGAATATCTTAACAAAATTGGTCTTAGAAACCAAATGGAATTGGGTCAAATGTTCACAACTAGCCCTATTACAAATAAGAAAGAGACCCAGAACAGATTTAGGGGTCTCTCCTTAGGAAATGTTGTTTGGGCTGCCATTCTTGCTTACCCTGTACAGTACTGGGGAAGATCTAGAGGGAGGGATGACAATGCAAAAATATATAGAAACAGTAACAACAACCCTAGAAGAACTAAGGAAAAAGGGCTACCATCCCCAAACTTCCCCACTGGACTGTAAAATACATGGTATTAACCTGGGAGACTGGGTATTGATTAAATAATGGAAAAACCTTCCACTAACTGCTTGCTTTGAAGGCCCCTTCCAAGTGCTGCTTACTACAAACACTGCAGTAAGAACAAAGGAGCGGGGGTAGACTCATGCAAGTCGAGTGAAGGTCCAATACAACCCCCAGCTGAGGCAAGTGAATGGACTATAGCCAGCAGAGACGATAAAGACTTGAAACTGGTCCTGAGAAAAGCACTGAAAGAAGCGCAACCCTGAACACAACCCCCCCTTGGGAAACATCTGCATTGTTATCTGTATATCCTTAAAGTTTGTTAATGTTTGTTGTGGGAACTCAGCACATCGTTCCCGATGTCCAGAGATGCCAGGAGAACCCTTGGGGGTCTCGGAAATCCTGGAATGTTGCCAAGAGTGTTTGGTGGCTTGATTTTGATCCATCCACAGAAGTGACAAGAGTTTGAGGACATGAGAATCACTTTAGAGTGAAGGGTGTAAAAGGGACACATTTAGAGGGTGAAATATAAACTTTAAGGTTTTTGGTACGGGGGGTTATGGAGACAAGATGGAGGAATCAGGGCGTGTCTCGTCCTTCTTTCTTCTTCTTGTCTTCCATCTCCTGTGGTGATGTTGGCACTTGGGGATTGGTTTATGGTGAAGATGCACTCGCCAACATGGGTGAAAAGTATTGGAAAATAAAGGTAAATATCATGTAGGTAGATTTTAGTATAAAAAGACAAGACCGCCTCGTGGGTGGTCAGAGTGCCTTTGGCTGCCTTGCAGATCAGACCTCTGTTGGGCAGACAGAAAATTTTGTAGATAAGAAACAATAAACAATCTGAAGACCGAGAAGCTGAAGAGTCCAGACTCGTCCTTTGAAACGCGTGCCACCCAAGAACCACCCTACCCGTGTCGGGGCAGAGACAGACAGCCGGACCCGACAGTTTGTTATAATTATAGTTAAAGTTCCAGTTTTGTTTAGCTAAGAATTGACAAACAAAATAACATCTCAGTTTCCAGTACTGTTCCATAGACCACTCTCCTTGCAACCTTAATTGGGACCAAATTGAGGAAAGGGAGTCGGTATGATAAGGGTCATGGCAGAATGTCTCCAGAAGAAGGGGAAACCAGAGGTGGGAGGCAAGACTGGATAGGGAACTACCTCAGGGAAATACTCTCCGGACACCGAGAAAACCCCTGTGGTTCGAGAGGTGAGGAGGCCAGCCTGCACCAGACTCCCACTGGTAGCAATGCTGCTACTCATCCACTTTGGAGGAAGTGGAGGAAACACTTGTGAGAAGTGTTACTATCCCTTGTATAGAGGAGATACAGTAAGTGTATTAATCAGAGTACACACAAACATAAATCCCAAATGTATCGATCACTCCCAGTTAACAACCTGTAAAGAGGATAATAAGATATATTGGTTGGCTAAAAATATTGCAAACCCAAGCCAGAGGGTGTCAGGAGAGTGCCCTATGAAAGAAAGATGGGTATGTTTTAAACAAGAAAGTGAAACCAACTTAGAGGATACATTCAAAGAGAAAGAAGTGCAATTGAAAAGACAAAGGGATAGAGAGGGACAAATATATGGTAAGAATCTTTTTATTGATATGGTGGAAAAGATTTCAAAAGAATTTAATCTGATTGTTGGGTGTGTGGTGGGACACACCTAAGTGAAATTTGGCCATGGGATGGTATCAGTTTAAGTCCCTTAGACATTTTTAAATGGATTACATCAAGAAAAAACATGGTAGTGCCCAAAAGAAGGGGAGTGGAAGCTTAAATCAACAATAATGGGGGAAGAGTGTTTATCAAGAAAAGGGAAAATGTATACTATGGAAGTAGGAGAAACTCCATGTAAAAGATACCTGGCAGCAAATGACACACATACCAGGTGGATTCCAGAAACTCCTCATTCATATTGGTCAATAGAAAAAACTGAAAGTAGATGTGTATACAGTGAAAAATAAAAAAGGTTTGAATGCTTAGAAGATTATACCAACCTGTTCTGGGCAATAGAAAACTTATCCAAATATTGGAAACATATAACAAATCAAGATTCTAATTTCTGGGATGCACCTAAAAATCTATTTTGGATCTGTTGTAACACGGCATATGTGAAGTTACCGGGAGGGTGGACCGGGAGTTGCACAATTGGAGCAATAAAACCATCCTTTTTCTTATTACCTAAGGATGCAAAATCAAACTTGGGAGTCCCAGTGTATGATGATCTGGCCAGAAAGAAAAGGAGTTTATTTGGTGGAACCCACAATTGGAACAATGAAATTTGGACCCCAGATAGGATTATAGATACTTATGGGCTGGCTACCTGGGCCCAAGATGGATCCTGGGGGTACAGAACCCCAGTATTTATGCTAAATCAAATCATTCGTTTACAAGCAGTACTTGAAATCATGTCCAATCAAACAACTCTGGCCATTTATCTATTAAACCAGCAGCAACAACAAATGCGATCAGTAATTTACCAGATCCGATTGGCAGTGGACTACCTCCTTGCAGAGGAAGGAGGGATCTGTGGGAAATTTAATACTTCAGAATGCTGCCTAGAGATCGATGACCATAGTCATGTAATTAAAAACATTACTCAAAATATTAGAAAACTAACTTATGTTGGTACACAAAAATGGACCCCCTTGTTTGAAAACTCCGATTGGTGGGACAACTTGTTCACCTGAAATGGTAAATGGTGGAAGAAATTGGTCTTCTTTGTAGTGTGTGCACTAGCAAGTGTAATATTTCTACCATGTGCAATTCCATGTCTAGTCCAGATAGTAACCAGCATTGTCCAAAGCAGCATCATGTTGCAAGGTAATGTAGAAGGGAAAAATGGCGAAAAAGTAATGTTAATAAAAGAACAGAATGATCAGAATGCCAGAGATATGCTTGAACAGTACAAGAAACTGAGAAAAGTAGAAGTTGAACTTTAAAAGGTTGATGCAGGCTGGAAGCATGATTAAATAGTTAGAGGGGGGAAATTGTTAAAAATAGGTTAGAAACTGTTATAAAATAGTTGATAGATCATTAAGCATGTACTGTTAGTTTGGTTATTATATTGTAAAAGGGGTTAAAAGGGTAGTTATAAGAAATACGGTACTCAACGTACCATAATACACCTAAGTAAAGTCCACCACCCCCCAAGTGAAACAAGCCAGCCTGGACAGAACTGTAATGGGCCAATCAAGCACCTTAAACCTTCATGCAAATGAAGGATCCAAAGAGAAAACAATCCAAAGGGACAAACAAACGGATAAAAAGGGGGCTTCCGACCACTGAAGTTGTGCCGCTCCATCTGGGACATCGGGGACATCACTACATCGCTGCTGAAAAGAAGACCTTGCGCCAGTGCGGCAGCACCCTCGATGGGAACACTCCTGCTTGCTTGTGGGCTCTCTTGCTTTAGGCCTTTCTTTTTCTTATAATAAAAGCTGAAATCACTTTAGTCTAGGAGCTTGCTCTCGTTTTGTTGCCATCAGACAGCCTGGGTTGTCTAGGACAGGTAGAAGGCGTGCACATGTGCCCCTTACATGAGGCAGTTTGGAATGGTAAAGATTGTTGCTAGGGGGGTGTGGCATGGCAACACCTGACCTTCCAATCAAGTTACAAGAAAGCAGTCTCCACCAATACATGGCAAAAAAGAGTTGACTGACAGACTTTGGGAGGGGCCAGGGTTGGCTGATGCAGCCCCCAAGAGTATAAAAGACTGAGCATCCATCTTGAAGAGGAACTGGCCCTGTGGTGGGCAGGCACGAGGGCAGTTCCCAGCACTGCAATTTTTCCTTTAGTCCTTTTGTTGAATTTTTGTTAAGGTTGTTAGGAAAATTAATCCACAAACACCAGAGGTTTATGTTCAAAAAGGAGACAGAGGAGTCCTTTTACTTTATTCGAATAAAGGGAGAGGCCATGGGGCATTCCCCTGGGATCTCTCAAATTTTTGGAGGACGCAGCCTCCCTTTTTATCCTAATTTCCCGGCCGCATTTCCCTTCTCTCTTTCCCCATTGGCTGAGGTACTTGAAAGGTACAGACTTCCCGATACGCCTGATACCAAAGATTTCCCTCTAATGTATAACCCTCCCTTTTAATTTTTAATTCTTATGGAATTTAGGGGTTTTTCTTCCCCATTGTTTCTTTCATCTTTCAATGTCTAATTTCATTTATCAGCAAACCTAAAGTTTATTTGTAAAAGCAAATATCTTTTTCCATTCATCAATCAGTGGAATCTTTTCCATTGTTTCTTTTATCTCCCAGTGCTAGTTTTATCTACCAGCAGACCCACAGCTCATTTGTAAAGATAAATCCGCTATTCCTCTCAAGGTTTAATGAACCTTTAAAAATTTTTAAAGTGAGCCGTTGTCTCTCACAAAAATACAACAGAAGACTGAATAAAGAAAATAATACTGCGCTGGGAGCAAAGGATTCTATCACCACGTGCTCATCCACAAAATGGATGTTCCGCTCTTTATACCTCTAGCCCCTCCCAAAGTCTTGTTAATTGACTCCTTCTTCGCTGTCCAGTGGTGATCACTTTCTTACATCTTGATTGGAGGTCAGGTGCTACCATAGTAACAAGCTGATCCTCCCAAATGCCCCGACTACCCAGGCCATCCCATGATAACAGTGCAAGGGGGAGGGGAAACATAACTATATAGCTACAAAACTTCTCTTAATATTTGCTCTTGAATTGTGAGAGTCAACCATTGCATTACTCATCTATAACACCAAGACAAATATTTTTTCATCTATGTACTTAATTCAAATACTGTAATAGTAATGGAAGGCAAAAAGCAACAGAGATCTGACTAAAGAAATAAGAACATGAAATTAGGAAAAAGTGAAAGCTGGTTATCAGGGAATAATTTTAAATACAGTTACTCAACAGAACCATAACACTTGGAAAAGCTGCTCTGTCAGCATCCATAGACAATGCCATTATTCCAGCTCTCTGAAAATGACTTTATTTTCCTGATCTGTAACCCCTTCTATATAGAGTACTGCTGAGGTTACCCCCAGAAACACTATGGAAATACTGTGCAGTTATTACAGCTTCTATCTTCCAAAAAGTCAAGCCTTCCCCACAGCAAGTCAGAGTGCAGTATTCCCACACAGAATACAGCAGTTACTGAAGTGACAGAAACCACAAGTGTGAAATCCTATTCAGTAATCCTGCACTGGAGAGAGCAATTCCTTTTTTTTTTCTTACAGCTGCCATAGAAAGCACAACCTTCACTTGATCATCTGGCAATTTCAAAGTGTACTTAATCTAAATTTGAGTTTAAAGGCCTTTTTTCTTATCACTTCTTAAATTTCTCCAACCGGAAATTCAACTACATTCAATTGTGCATAGTTTGGAGCTTTTGGTAGTGGGGATGTGTCCTAATTACGACATGATGGCACAGAGACTGTGTAATGCAGGTTTTGCATAGATAGATAGTCTGTCTCTGCCCCAGCCCAAAGAACATTAAGTCATAACAGCTTAGGATTTTGTTGCATTTGTGAAAAACATGAAATTAGGGTAAAAAACCCAAACCAAACAATCCCATTTACATTGGCTTCCCCTATGTCCCCAGTTAAGGGGAAGATGGGGAACAAGAGACATACAACACAAGTTATGGCTATTTCAAAGCTTCATGGTCTTAAATGAAGTTTATTACAGGCCCCAGTGAAAACATTAAAAATTCACCAATGCATACACTTCTGCACTTTTGTCCAGGTTGTTGTTATTCTAGAGTAGTTAAGCACCCTTTTTTATTAAAAGCTTTTTGTTTGTTTTTACAGTATTGCTGTGTTTTACAACAAAATTAAAAACCATTTGTGGTATCCACCCAGCAACAAAGTTTCCCCAGAACAAACCAAAAGCATAAATGCATGTTATGAAGGGGGCCTTTTCTATGCCAGCTGTTTAATGAGTAAGAAAAAAAAATCTATCACTTCTGTTTGGTGTTGATGAATTTACTCCATTTTCCAGAAGGCAAATCCTTTCAATAAATATCAGAATAACTTCCAAGATTATGAATTTCCAGAGATATAAGTAGCAGCTCTGTGCAATTTCTCTGGGAGTCCTGTGCTGCCCCTTGTTTCAGTCCAGTGAGATGATGTCAGGAGCACTGCCTTTGCTTCTGGTTATCACTTCTGTCTTCCTCCTGCTGGAGGAGCTAACATGTGTGCTGCTCTCGTGGTGGCTGGTTGATGTGATGATGCTGCCAGGCACACTGCTTGTTAAGGCTGAGGTGAGACTATCCAAAAACATAGGAGGACAGTACTGCTTGAAACAATGAAGAATGAAGAGATTACCTGCACAAGGGAAATGTATACTCTGAAGAGCGACAAGCACAAAACATTTTACTATCAGAACCTTGTTAACACATGCATAGCAAAAACCAGAGTTCTGCAAACCAGCAAGTAATGAAGCTAAGATGAGCCATGAGTCCTCTCCCTCATCCTCCCCTTTTTGTTTTTCTTATTAACTAGTTCGCTTGAACATTTATTAGTGGATGAAGAAACACTATCATGTCCACAAAAAAAACACACCCACAAAAACCTTTAACATTTGGAGAATGTTCACTGCCCATAGGTACCAGGCCCAATAGCCTATTTCAGGCTCCTTTCATCATGAAAGGCAGCAAAATACTTTCTGCTCCTTCAATGGAGGTTAGAATAATTTCATCCCCTCAAATAGCAGCAGCTGTACTAATCAACATTTTCATAGTATACACCTGTAACAATATATGCAGGTATTGAAACATTTTATTAGTGATAAATGAGCCCTGATCAAGTCTGATAAAGAAAAATTCTCAAGTTGATTTACATTTCCTGAAGTGAAAGACAAGCCATTTCAGAGCTGAACATTCTAAGCATTAAGAAACAGAACAAGGTTGCCAGATGCCAAAGAAGATAAGACACCCCATACACATGTTGTTTGACACACTTTATTTTCTCTTACCCTGTGGATTCAAATCTTGGGTATATGTTTGAAACTGAGCCTGAGCTGTTTGAACTGTCCAAAATGGACAGTTCATAGCAGCATACCTGCTTGCAGTCTTCCGCATGAACAAACTTCTGTTATTCCCACTTTTGGCAGTTCAGATCTCAAGGTCAGGCACAGAGTATTGCAAGATGCAGTAAGTGGAAAGAAAAGGAGGAAGTTCATCCTTCATTTTTAAGACACCAGAAAGTCAACTCTACTCTAAGAGACCTACTACTGTTTTATTCTAGTGACAGAGGTGAAAAAGAGAGTCTGCTTCATATCCTCTTGTCTTAGTTAGGGAGCTGATATTCCCCCACATTTCAAGGATGTAGTCTGTCTGCATAGGAATCTAGTTACAGTAAAAATTGTTCTCCCTAATGGTGTAAAGTTTAAATTTCCAGGGAAGGAAAAATACCACCTGGTTCCTTATGACCTACAAAATTTCCATATAATCCAAAGCAAATGGAGTTGAAGTGTTGCATGGAGAATTTATTATAAAAGTATTCAGTCATGTGCCCTTCAAATTAATGATGATATTTTCTTTAGAACCTAATCTTCTACTAATATGAAAAAGAACAGAAATAACAATCAGTGTTGTCTATTTACAAAGCTTAATCTGGCCTGCAGATAGACAGCATAAACTCAGAGCATGAAGTACATGATCATAGAATCTCACAATGGTTTCGGTTGGGAGGGACCTTCAAGACCACCTAGTTCCAAACCCGTGCCATGGGCAGGGACACTTTCCACTAGACCAAGTTGCTCAAAGCCCCATTCAACCTGGCCTTGAACACTTCCGGGGATGGGGCATCCACAGCTTCTTTAGGCAACCTATCCCAGTGCCTCACCACCCTGAGTGTATTTAAGTTAGTGCTGTGCAAGTATCTGTTTTGCCTAGAAAGGCAAACTACCAATAAAGACTGAGTTTCCACGCCTGGATTTATCATAGTAAGGCTAAACTCAATCCTCCCTTAATGCATTTTCATTACCACCTCTTGTTGGGAAAATGGATTTTCCAGGTCTGTGGGTAGGTCTAAGCAAGTGGACTGCATAAATGTGATAGTTATTTGAGCAGTATGTCACAAAAAAACAGACTTGAAAATTAACCGCACAGCAGTTCAGAAACATACCTGTGAATTAACTGGGATTAGTGAAAGAAAATTCAGTCCTAGAAAGAAGGATAATAAATTGATGAGTCCTTCTTTTATGCATACACAACAAATTTAAGGAACTTTTTTTGTGGTCATAGAACAGATTTTGCAATTGTTACACAGCTTCTAAATGGAATATACTACTGTGACACCACTCTCAATGACTACCTCAGACAGCAGCAAAATGTGTTATCTAGTACATGTGTCTCTTTTCAAGAATGAGGATGACACAATGATGTATTATTCACTGGATATTGCTGGGTGGTTCAATGAGGTTGCTTAGATGGAGGTTGCCATTTGGAGCTGTTGGTTCATAATGCAAGTTTCACAGCATATTGTACCTGACTTGGCCAAACTGGGACATGAAGAGTGTCATCACAATAAAGATGCTGGAATGAAGTAAAGTCACAACATGCACAAGTCCAAAACTAAGCAGCAGATCTCTTCCTCCACCCATGGGCAGTCAATAAGAAAACATTTTTAATATCATCCCCATTTTGTGTCTAGACAAATAAAAGGGACAAAGAAGAGGAAACTACAAGTAGTTCAAGGTATATCCTCTAAGATCAGTGACAACTAGCATCCATCTTTTATACCAGTAGCGTGTAAGCATTTAGGGCAAGATGTTTAAAAATATGAAACCAATGAGAAATTATGGCCTTTTTTTGTTTTGTTGTTAAATATTGGCCTTGTGTTTGCTATGTCAACAGAAAAAAATGGTAAACTTCTTCCCTCCCTCTCCTCTCACCTCCAAATCTGTTCTGGCCAGTGACATCTCCCCTTTTTCCATCAGAGAAAAAAATTAAAGGAGATTTAAGCTTAGCTGCTTTTACAGAATTGACAGCTTGTTTTGGTCTTGCACATTTTAGAACTTCAGTCAATAGAGATAGACAACAGTTCTAGATTTCTGCTCTCTGAGCTTTCTCTCCTATCCAGTTTGGGAAGACAACCAATGTCTTAACAAGGGAGAAGTAGAAGGAGGGAGCAGTAAGGGAAACAAAATGGACAGGGAAACAAAATGGACAGAGAAACAAGGGGAATTATATCCATTTCACTGCCAAACTGGTGCTGAAAGAAGAGGGAAAAAAATGGGCGATGTTTCGGGGCAGAAATGAATGCAGGCAATGAAAGGGGGAGAGGGGAAGTACAGGAGGGCAATGTGACACCTGTCAGCACAAGTCACCATTTCCTGGGCTCTGGGTTTGTTACAGCCAGAAAAGAGAACCCTCAGAGTCTCTATACACAGTGTTTTTTTCAAGGAGCCAGGATAGAAAACAATCAGTATCCCCACCTTTTGTCTGATATTTAGCAGCAGTGTTGAAGAATACATCATAGGCATTTAAGGTATGTCTAGGTAAAGAAAGTCAATAGATGTCAGCTTACAGATTGTAGCTCACCTTAACACCTTTTTCATACAGTCTAGACAGAGCACTACTACAATCAGTTAGCAGAATATCTACATCTAGGGTTTGGATGAGTCAGTGCCATCCTACATCTATTAATTTAAAGAAGTAGCTACTCTCCCTCGCATCTACAACACATAACTATCAGATGTTTACACAAAGTCTAACTGAACATAGCAAGAAGTGTTTCTGGTTGCCATTTCAAAGTGCCAATTTCTACCCCAGAAGCAATGTTTGTCACATCCCTGTTGCAAAATGCAATCTGAAACTGGAAAAAAGTCTGTACTGGTGTGGTGGTTTGACAGGAAATGTGTTTTTTGGGATGCTGTGTTTTTGGCCAATGGATATTCAGACTTTAATATTGGCATTGAACTTGGCTATTGGGACATGGACACGCTTCTGAGAACACGGGGTTAAAAGCAGAGCTCTCCCCTGGGAGGGCTCTCTTGGGTTTCCGGCGGGAAAGAGTTCGGGTCTCTCCCCCGGCCCAGCTGCTGGCTGGGCAGGGGGAGGGGAAAGCCATGTGGCCGGGAGAGGTAGGCCTGAGCCCGGGGGTGGAAGGGTGGAAGAGAGAGAGACACCGGGAGCCATCGGGCAGCCCCCCCTGAGAGACACAGAGAGAGAGAGAGAGAGAGCCGCTGCCTGGGACTGTAACCTTGAAGCTTGATAAACATGGGCCTGCGCCGGCAGCATGGCTGGGACGGAGAAGAGGGGGGGGTTCAGCCGGCCGCTTGTAGGAGCTTTTAACCCCTTTTTGGAGAATGAGAACTTTACAGAACATTGACTTTTCTTAGAAGATAGAGTGGAAGATGAGGAAGGAAATGGGCCAGTGTGAGAGAGGTCTGGGCGAGTGAGAGATAGTAGAAGAATAGAGAAGAATCTTAGTGGGAAGAGATGATGGAGTAGCTTTTGCTGGACTCTTTTTGTATAGCCATGGACAGAACCATGTTCCTTGTGATACAGAGACTGCATTCTAGGGGGAGGCAATGGCCTCAGAACTAAGAAGGTTCAGTGTTGATGCCCCTCGGCCCCAGGGGGTGAAAATATGGGGGGGACAGGTGTCCCAAAGGAGAGATTGTGGGGACAGGTGTCCCAAAGGAGAGATGGACAGACCCATGTTCCTTGTGATACAGAGACTGCTCAGTGTTGATGCCCCTCGGCCCCAGAGGGTGAAAAAATATGGGGGGGACAGGTGTCCCAAAGGAGAGATTGTGGGGACAGGTGTCCCAAAAGAGAGACTGTGCCTTTTTTGGATCGGGATAGAGCATCCTTAAAAGACAACCCTAGAAGCAGTTCTGGTCCGTGTTCAGTGGTGAGAGCACTGGACATGAAAAAGAAGAAGTCACGATAGCAGATGTTCTCCAGGCAGTGCCACGAGTGACACAGAAACACACGAAGCTTCAGCTATGTTTCCAGGGGAAGCCCATGGCACAAGAAGGACTCCTCTCCTCTTGATGAACTGAGGATTGATTGTCTAAAAAGTAGTGCTGGACCGAGAGTTGGTGATTTGAAGAACCAAATGTATTGTGTTAGAAATTTGGTGGGGGGAGGAGGAAATGCACTTGTGAAGTTTTCATTTTCCCTGTGTGTGTGTTCCTTTTTATCTGTAGTTGTAGAGTAGTTAATAAAGTTCTGGTTCTTTTTCCCTAAGTAAGAGCCTGCTTTACTTATTCCTAGTCACATCTCACAGCAGAAACCAGAAAGAAAGTATCTTCATGGGGGCACTGGCATTGTGCCAGTGTCAAACCATGACATTTTTTGGTTCCCTGACCGGGAATCGAATTTTGAGAGAATGATAAGATAAAGTTGTGAGTAAAGCTGTGAGACGAGACCAAAGAAGAATAAGAACAAAGCATGTATTGAGTTAAAGTAGATGCATAGTAAAATCTGGAGATGAAAGTTTTCTTGTTTTGTAGAAGTGTTGAAGTGTTTTGTAATTTTGTTAATAATTTTAGAAAGTGTGTTCTCAGAAGCGAAGAGTAAAATGTGGTGTTTTGACAGGAAATGTGTTTTTTGGGATGCTGTGTTTTTGGCCAATGGATATTCAGACTTCAATATAGGCATTTAACCTGGCCATTGGGACATGGACACGCCTCTGAGAACACGGGGTTAAAAGCAGAGCTCTCCCCTGGGAGGGCTCTCTTGGGTTTCCGGCGGGAAAGAGTTTGGGTCTCTCCCCCGGCCCAGCTGCTGGCTGGGCAGGGGGAGGGGAAAGCCATGTGGCCGGGAGAGGTAGGCCTGAGCCCGGGGGTGGAAGGGTGGAAGAGAGAGAGACACCGGGAGCCATCGGGCAGCCCCCCCTGAGAGACACAGAGAGAGAGAGAGAGAGAGCCGCTGCCTGGGACTGTAACCTTGAAGCTTGATAAACATGGGCCTGCGCCGGCAGCATGGCTGGGACGGAGAAGAGGGGGGGGTTCAGCCGGCCGCTTGTAGGAGCTTTTAACCCCTTTTTGGAGAATGAGAACTTTACAGAACATTGACTTTTCTTAGAAGATAGAGTGGAAGATGAGGAAGGAAATGGGCCAGTGTGAGAGAGGTCTGGGCGAGTGAGAGATAGTAGAAGAATAGAGAAGAATCTTAGTGGGAAGAGATGATGGAGTAGCTTTTGCTGGACTCTTTTTGTATAGCCATGGACAGAACCATGTTCCTTGTGATACAGAGACTGCATTCTAGGGGGAGGCAATGGCCTCAGAACTAAGAAGGTTCAGTGTTGATGCCCCTCGGCCCCAGGGGGTGAAAATATGGGGGGGACAGGTGTCCCAAAGGAGAGATTGTGGGGACAGGTGTCCCAAAGGAGAGATGGACAGACCCATGTTCCTTGTGATACAGAGACTGCTCAGTGTTGATGCCCCTCGGCCCCAGAGGGTGAAAAAATATGGGGGGGACAGGTGTCCCAAAGGAGAGATTGTGGGGACAGGTGTCCCAAAAGAGAGACTGTGCCTTTTTTGGATCGGGATAGAGCATCCTTAAAAGACAACCCTAGAAGCAGTTCTGGTCCGTGTTCAGTGGTGAGAGCACTGGACATGAAAAAGAAGAAGTCACGATAGCAGATGTTCTCCAGGCAGTGCCACGAGTGACACAGAAACACACGAAGCTTCAGCTGTGTTTCCAGGGGAAGCCCA
This sequence comes from Molothrus ater, assembly GCF_012460135.2. Lineage (NCBI taxonomy): Eukaryota > Metazoa > Chordata > Aves > Passeriformes > Icteridae > Molothrus > Molothrus ater. The sequence goes on from NC_050510.2 coordinate 5,143,009, forward strand.
TGGCACAAGAAGGACTCCTCTCCTCTTGATGAACTGAGGATTGATTGTCTAAAAAGTAGTGCTGGACCGAGAGTTGGTGATTTGAAGAACCAAATGTATTGTGTTAGAAATTTGGTGGGGGGAGGAGGAAATGCACTTGTGAAGTTTTCATTTTCCCTGTGTGTGTGTTCCTTTTTATCTGTAGTTGTAGAGTAGTTAATAAAGTTCTGGTTCTTTTTCCCTAAGTAAGAGCCTGCTTTACTTATTCCTAGTCACATCTCACAGCAGAAACCAGAAAGAAAGTATCTTCATGGGGGCACTGGCATTGTGCCAGTGTCAAACCATGACAACTGGGCTTGTCTAGACATCACATCAGTGCAATACTGCATATAGTCTTGTTCCATTAAAAACAGTTGATCAATTCTCCAATTTTTTACCCACCCCACAAGTTAATAATGCTGTCAAAATACACGTGAAAAATAAGCACCACCTACCTGGCAAGTCTGATGAAATACTGGATATTGGTGGATGATGGAATGGTACTGGGTAGTCTGTTAATGAAGGTGGAATAGCAGCAGCATCAACCGTTGTCATGCTGGGCACTCTGACAGTAGGTGGCTGATACACAAGAACCCTGTTTCAAACAGCATGGGAAATTACAAACAACCTGGTTGTTAGTTACAGAAAAAAAATTATGCACCACTGTGCACTTTCATTCACAGGGTCACTATGTTATAATACAACTATAGCATGGCTACTCACTGTACAGTATTCCAACTCTAATTTCCTCTTTCATAACAGCCTTCATAATAACATGACCCTATCTTGGCTCTCAACAGCAGCTGTGACATAAGAGCAAGTTAGCATTAAAACAAAGTACAGTGCTGGAGTAATTTATAACAGTCTACCATTCAGAGAAAGTAATGTAGTAAGTAATCTATCTGTGGAGTACCCTGGAAGGGATGTGCAGGTAGCCAGAGCCAGAAGGAGAGTGCTTGTTTCAATTTCTCTATATAACTGTTCCTCAGTGACAACCTGTCATGCCAAGGGTGCAAGTGACCATTATTCAGCCTCTGAAGCACAGATTACACATGGGAGTTAAATATCAAAACCCATCTTTACTCACAGTCTGAGCCCAAGCTAAGTTCAGCTCTCCAAGAGCATGCAACTAGTTAAAACCCTTTTGCATCCTCACCTGCTGCCCAATTACTTCACAGCACTGTTAAAGATAACACCACAAGCATTCAGGCACCAGCCATATGCATAAAATATTTCATAAACTCCAAGTCCCCCCAGAATCCCATTCCCAGCTGCTCTGCATTACTCCCTCCAGCCCACCAGCCATGAGTGTTATACACTCATGTCTTCCTCCCCAGGCTGCTGCCTTCACATAGCCATCTCAAACAAGCACAGGAGCATGGAAGCAAGTCTCGGTGCCTTCTGAAACTTCATTAAGAGATGCATTTGCAGCTATTTTTTCTCATAAAAATTAAAAACCATGTCTCTTGCAGAGGGACTCCTCCACAATCCTCACAAAAAGCAACAGAATTTCAGTATTGCTGCTGAAAGTGGTTGAAGATGACCAACTATTTGCTCACCAAAAATCACACATTCCTGTGAACTAGAGACACAGTACATCTACTCATTACTTCAAGAGTTGGCAAAACAGAAGGGGTTTGTTTGTATTACTATTATTTTAGTACAAGACATTAGCCACTACAGTGAGAAACAGAAACACACCTCATGCAACACTAACAACTCATTACTAAAACCTGATGCTTGGAATCACCCTGTGGAGCAGTGAGCACTGGTGAGCCTAACCAGTGCCCCTCACTCCCTGCAGGTCTCCTGTGCCCTACGGGCCATGAGCAAGAATGTTATGGAAGCCACAAACAGTACCTGCAGCCAAGGTGGGCAGACTGGGACAGACAGGTGACATAACAGTAAAGAACTTGGTTAAGCCTGCCACTGAAGTCAGGCATGACAACAAAGACGGAGCAGTTGACAGAGTACTTGGGAAGTTATTGGTTGTGCTAACCAAATTGCAGGACTGACAGATAACCATAGCCAACAACAGTTTCCAAGACATTCCAGAGTGTAATAGAGGAGGAAAATCTTGTCTTGATTCAAAACAGCAAAGTGCCTCCCTTCCAAGACTGACAGGATGGATGAAAAACACAACATAGCCTCATTTCCTGGGCACCAGACCAGATTAGATAAAGGGTATAACAGTGAAAAAAAAAGCCTTAAGATGACACTAACTTAACAAGAATGCATAAAGCTACTCCACTTGGCATAATCTACTTTCTCAGGAGAATCTTGTCCATTATCTTAATCAACTTCCTTTTCTATGGAGAAATGGCCCTGCAAACACAGCAACAGTGAGCACAAGCTTTTTGTGATATGTAAAACTATTTAATAGTGTTTTGCCTGTACAAAGGTACTGTATCAATACAACCTTCTGCAAGGAGAGGCCTAGAAATTCTCCTCTGGAAGTGTGGAGCTGGATCCTGAAGAGAGATTAAAAATCCATTTCTCTACAGATCAGTTTATCTGAGACATTACAGAATTACAACTAACTTTAAAATTGACAAACCCTTTGGTTGGGCTTCCTTGTGTTTCAGACATAAATATGCACTTCCTTTTGGTAGGAGGATCTTCCTCTTCATCAGAAGAGCTTTCTACTGTCAAGTCAATTACATCAACTTTCTTGTTCACTTCATTGGTCACTGTCACAGAACAGGGTTTCCTAAAAACACTGGAACCTGAAGAAGATAATAGAACATTACTGTCTTCTAAATGCTGTTGACATCAGCAGTTTCTATCTGCAACAGCACCAGATTATCTTCCTGGCCACTACAGAGAATGCTATTGCCAGGAACTGTTTTATAAGTATTCTATGTGTCGAGGGTTGACACTGGTTGAGGCTGGAATTACAACTGCACCACAAACTTTGCTTTGATTTCTTCTTAAATATATTATCACAGAGGTGTTACCACCATTTCTAATTGGCCCAGCCTTGGCCAGCAGCATGTCCATCTTTGGAGTCATCAGGGATTGGCTCTGCTGGACATGGTGGAAGCTTCTAGCAGCTTCTCACAAAAGCCACCTCTGTGGCCCCCCACTACAAAAAAACAGCCCACGCAAAACAAATACATTCCACCCCTCATCTCTGTGAATCACATATTTAAGAATAAATCAAAACAAAGTTTGTGGTGCAGTTGTAATTGCAGTCAGAGAAGGGCAGGAGTGAAAACATGTGAGGGAAAACAACTGTGCAGACACCAAAGTCAGTGAAGATGAGGGGGAGGAGGTGCTCCAGGCACTGGAGCTGAAATTCCTCTGCAGGCTGTGGTGCTGACCATGGTGAAGCAGGCTGCTGCCCTTTAGCCCATGGAGGTTCACAGGGGATGCAGAGATCCACCTGCAGCCCATGGAGAAGCCCCATGACAGTGTGAGTGGATGCCTGGGAGGAGGCTGTGATGCTGTGTGAGACCTGTGGAGAGAGGGGCCCCACTCCCAGGCTGGAGCAGCCTGTCCTTGAAGGACTGCACCCCATGGAACAGTGACCCACGCCACAGCAGTTTGGGGAGGACTGTTGCCCATGGGATGGACTCATGTTGCAGCAGTTCGCAGAGAGCTGTCTCCCATGGGAGGGACCTCACAGTGGAGCAGGGGAACAAATCCTCTCCCTGAACAGCAGGAGAAGCCTTGGGTGATGAACTGACCATAACACCTATTCCCTGCCTCCTTGTGCTACTGAGGTAGGAGGTAGAGCTGAGGAGGGAGGGGTGGGGGAAGGTGTTTTTAAGGGCTTGTTTTACTTCTCATTATTCTGTTCTGATTTTGTTAGCAATAAATTCACCTTATATCTCTAAGTTTAGCCTGTTTTTTCCCCTGATGGTATTTACTGAGCTATCTCTCCTGGTCCTTATTTCAACTCATGAACCATTTGGTAAATTTTCTCTCCTCTGTCCAGCTGCAGCAGGGGAGTGAGTGAACGTCTTTCGTGGGTGCCTGGCATTCGGCCAATGTCAACCCATGACACTGTGTCATGTTGAGAATATTAAAATATAAGTTTTAGTCTTCACTTATCAATTTAAGGACCTAAAACAAGAACAACCTTTCACTTTCTTAACTGCTATTATAAAGAGCAAAGACAAAGCCCAAAACCGCATACTTTTAGAGACACAACCCTTGCTTTTTAGTTTATAAGACAAGGAGGTTAGAAGTATTAAGCCCTCCAGTAAACAAACACCAACATTCAAACATTATCCAAGTTGCATCTAAATATCCAAGTTGGTTTGCAATCAGTACCCATATGTACATACTTTCTATTTTGTTGCACTGTGGACTTGAGACTTTCACAGCTTCTTTCTTTGGCCTCATGGGGCACCAGGACCCATCTTCTTGGAATTTGATCTCATCCACATCTGAACATTCATTAAGGATTTCCATAAAGAGCCTGAAAAAGAGGGCTGAGTGGTTTCATTTTTGATTCCAAGTGAAATTTTTATTCTAACTGAAAAGGAGACAGTGGAAAAGCCAATTATGATCACCTTCCATTCATTGAATGTGCTCTCTCCCTAGTTCCTCTTACCAGAAAGCCTGTAATTATAGACTTTGCAGACATTGACAACTAAAAGAATATCCCAACCTACCCATATTCCACTCCAACATTACTGCAATACATAGATTTCAATACAGAAGCAGAAATAATCATACTTTGAACCAAGTTTGACACTTTGTTATGAGTTAAAAGTTGAATTTTAAAGTTAATAGCCTCAGAGATAAGGTCACATAAAAAGGAGATATCTTTAAATATCAGACTTGGATTTGTTCAGAGGAAATATACTGAGGCTCACGAGTTTGATGATGCAGTTGGGAGATAAACTTATGATGTTTGTTACATGGTAAGAGAAACTAACAGTCAGTTCCTCTCAGTCTAAAGTATTTTGACAAAGAAAATAATATGAAATGGCTAAACCTCAAGTCACAAAAGTTGCTATTGAGTACATCATGAAAAATATTAAGTGATTGTGTAATCTGCAAACCCAGTCTCTTACCCATCTAATATTAGGCTCTCATAAGTTGCCTTTTTGTCACAGACAGGGCAGATCCAGGTAGGCTTCTTTTCATTCATTTGAAGATAAAGAGCAGCATCAAAACATTGCAGGTGTGCACAAGTAACAGCCCGGCATGGGATTGTCAGTCTCATTTTTCCCAGCTGCAGAAGATACATTTAGAGAGAGCCAGAACAAAAGACAGTGAAGTAGGCCTGGATAGCTAACAACTGTCTCTTCTCACCACAGAGGGTGCCCAGGGCTAAGGGCGCTGCAAGCAAATCCACCCTATCAAAGCACTTATAGTACACTTAAAGGAACAATAAAGCCATCCTCAAAATCTCTACTGAGTTGTCAGAAATATTTCTAATGGACCTGCATCAACATTATTTCCAGGATTTTTTAATGAAATACCCACTTTTATAATTTTCTTTTAACCAAATATTTAAAGGGTTTTTCTGAGGTTCAGTTACATGTTAGACTCATTTTAATGTTTAACTGAACAGACCAGTCACAAACACAAGGCCAGCTTCTACCTGGGAAGAGAAACCCCAAGGCAGTGTTGCCTTGTTACACAATGATCAATTTTTTTTTAATAGTAGCTGACAGTATAAGTAATACCACCAAGATGAGCAGATCTGAAGTTTTATTTACCACTGTATCCTTTAATTATTCTGTCACCCTGCCCAATTAGTCTCAACACTTAAATATGAGATTACTCCTTTTAAAGACCTTACTATACACACACGAGTAGCAATTTGATTCTGACTGTGCTACATCTGAGGCATTCACAGTTCCAAACTGTAGTTCGGTGAATGCTGCTACAATCAGATGCTTGTAGATGCACCCTTCTCCCCACTATTTTATATTACTGAATCAGTATATAACAAAAGCTAGTGAAGTTTCTAAAGTGGGTCTTTTTAAAAGCAGCCCAACTCTGCACTAAAGATAAAAATAGAAATCTGTATCTGTTAATTTCCAGATGTACTTACAGGACACATCAGAGAAACCCGCAGACTGGTTGTGGCAATCTCACTATCAGGATCTGCAGTTAGTTTTTCTTTAACTATAAAAATAAGAAGTTATACACAGATGTCATTATTTAAAATGCTAATCTTGATTCACCGGTACATGTCCTTTATTTCCAGCTATCTAAGAAAATTATGCATCTAGGAAACTAGTTCATAGCAGTGTTATAGATGGATAATGAGATGATTGGTTCTCACAATTAAGGGATGACTATTGTGTGAATATTAAGAGAAGCTTTATTGATGTATAGTTATGTTATTGTAGTTTAGATGTCCTCTGTTCTCCCCATGGTCCCCTTTCCCCCCCCCCCCCCCCCCACCCATATTGTTGCCATCAGACAGCCTAGGTTGTCTAAGACAGGTAGAAAGAAGTCATGCACATGTGCCCCTTGCATGAGGCAGTTGGGAATGGAAAAGCTTGTTGCTGGGGGGGTGCAGCATGACAACACCTGACCCTCCAATCAAGTTACAAGAAAGCAGTCTCCACCAATAAGAAGAGATGACTGACAGACTTTGGGAGGGGCCAGGGTTGGCTGATGCAACCCCCCCCCCCCAAGAGTATAAAAGACTGAGCATCCATCTTGAAGATGAGTTGGCCATGTGGTAGGCAGCCACAAGGGTAGGTCTTGGTGCTGCTATTTTTCCTTATTTAGTTCTTTTGTTGTATTTTTGTAAAGGTTTAATAAACCTTTTAAAATTTTTTAAGTGAGTGGTTGTTTCTCACAGCAATACCAAGGAACAATAGCTTCATTATTTATAAGCAACTGACAAACACTGTGCATCACAAAGTTGTTTGATGTACAGCAGATGTGCTAACAGCCACAATGATTAGTAGAGAAAACTCAACATACTAAGAGAGAAAATAATTATCAGTGAGCAAGGTGCAATCAGCATCACATGCAAGTGGAGAGAATTTAGAACATCTACTTCCACCTCACAGCCCACCACAGTAAGTCATGTTCATGGTATTCGTTTCAGATGGTGTGCTCCTTACCAGCACAGGGACCCTCACTGAAAAAGTGTGTGATGCCTCAGCAACAGCAAAGGGAACCTTTGATACTCTGGGCATGGACTTTCTTCTCAAAATTATGCAAATTCTTGAAGTATTACAAATTCTAGGTTTAAAGAGCCACCAACCATCCTCAAAAAGTATAGACAAGCGAATTAATTAGACTTACTTAGTGCTCTGGAATGATCAGGGTTTCTGATACCTTTCATTTTTAACCTCTGTAAAAGCATAGCTGAAGTGAGCTGGCGAACGAGATACACAGACATGGAGTAATTCTACAAAAAGAGCGATTGAAGATTAAATGTTGATTTCATACAGTACTTCCACTATGACAACAGATTACTATTTACACTAGTTGTAGCATCCAGCAAAAAAACCACACGTGACTTTTGCTTAATAGTTATGAAAAGCAGACAGATGACTTCATTACTGTGAAAGACTCCAATACTCTGCCAGAATTCTCCTGCCAATCAAATCCAATTGTCCTACTCGAGTCATGACTTCACTAAGAATGTTGGAGGTCAGGTTTTTTTCTCTTTATTTTCTTTCTCTTAGGGAATTTTCTCCCATTTTGTTGCTAAGAAACAATAACGACTGATACTTAAGAGAGACAAAAGAAGTAACCATGGAGAAGGGGGAGGAGTGCAGCTGGCTTTATTATTTTAGCTGAAATTATGTAGCAATGAGATGAGAAAAAGAACATTAACAGCAACAATACTAATGTACTAAGGTACAAGAAAAGGAACAATTCACACAGAAACTCCCCGACAACAGACGATACCAGATGGCTTCCTCTCATCTCATTGCTGTTTTCAGTGAATTGTTCTTATCTGAACCCATGATCTTTACCTTTTGTGCCTCCAATTCTCCACTCCAGCCTGCAGCAGGGGAGGGGGAGAGGAAAGCAGGGGAGCGAGTGGTGGGTTTGGAGGGTCTCCAGGGGAGCACTAAATTGGGGAGTACCATTGCTAAACCAGGACATTTACACAAATAGTCACATAGGAATAAGTAGTTCTTGACTTAGCAGCAGCTTGAAGGGCTGTTGCAAACATTATTTAAACCTAAGATGAATTCACAAATTTCCAACTGTCCTTTTCTTTAAAAAAATCCATAGGTGGATTTCTAAACAACCACACAGCCATTTTAAAGGCCAATTTCTTTTCAGCTATGATTAGTGATGTGATAGATGAGTAATGCGATGATTGACTCTCACAATTAAAAGGCAAATATCATGTATATATGTTAAGAGTAGTTTTATAGACTTATGTTTTACCCCACCTTGCGTTGTTATCGGGGTGGCCTGGGTTTGGGACGTTTGGGAGGGTCGGCTTGTTACTATGGCAACATCTGACCTCCAATCAAGATTTAAGGACGTAAAGTCCACCACTGGGCAGTGAAGAAAGAGTCGATGGACAGAACTTTGGGAGGGGCTAAAGGATTAAAAGGCAAAACCTCCATTGTGCGGATGAGCACATGGTGGGAAAAAAATCCTTTGCTCCCAGCGCCATAATATTTTCTCTATTCAGTCTTCTGTTGTATTTTTGATAAGGTTTTAATAAACCTTTTAAAATTTTTGAAAGTGAATATAATTTCTCACAGTTATCAGTTTAAAAAGTTTTCTCCAATGGACAATTCCAACAGATACCAAGAAACATGCCTTAGAATATATGCCTACATAATTTCATTTTTCACACCATCAGGCTACAAAGAAGTGAGTAGGTCTTCCTTTTGTTATTTTGTCATGTCTGAACTGTTTTGTACTATTTACACCACAAAAGGAACTTGTTATTTTTGACACGCACTTCAGGCAACCCCTAACAGCAGGCTTTCTGATGCGAATTCTATAAGGAATTCTTTATTATCTGTATGTGAATCATATTTATGTTACTGAAAAGTACAATAGTTCTGGAGCAAATTTTGTTTCCTGGCACTGATAAGTTCAGCCACCTAATACTAAACACTTGCTGGTGTATGCATAGCCAGCAACATCAGGCAGTACGAAAGAAGAAATGCTAGATGAGGTTATTTAGACAACTTCCCACATCCTACACAACATGCAGATTACCTTTCCAATTTCAGAAGCCCAGGAAATGGAAATCTGGTTTGGCACTGCTGATGACAACCTAACTAGAGATGTTATATTTAAGGGGCGACCAGGTCGCTTCTGTTCAATTCCATTTTTTTGTGGTGGAGCATATCCCTATAGGAAGAAAGGACAATTAATGTGTTACCAAGTCTCCCTGCTGCACTCTGAAACCTTCTGACAGAGACTTGTAAGTTTTAAACAGATCTTAGGGAAGCAGGTAAACCTAGAGGATCTCTAGGCTGGAGACCAAATCCAACACAATCTGAAAAATAACAATCTTTGACAGTATAACACTATAAGTCAACCACAATTATAAGGCATTTTTTGTTTTAAGAGGTTTTATAGAAATGCTGAAAAGGTGAAAGAACACAGCTTGGGTCCAGTTAAGTTCACTGAAAAAATAAAAAGTAATATTGATGCTTTGTTTGTTCCCACATACACACACATTGAAAGAGAGTGGAACATCACAAGGATACAGCCTTAGTGACAAACACAGCAAGTCATGAAGAGTTAACTCAGTGTTTCACACCCAGAAAATACTTCAATGATTCTAAGTAAAAAACAAGTCTTGTTCCAAGAGCTCCACATCTCCTTGGTGCCTGCTTTGCCTTGCATCAACTACACCTGGCCCAGTTAGCTACGAGTTGTCATCTGTCCTCTGCCAAGGTCCCTAAAGAAGGGCTGTACATGGAATATCAGTTGTATTTAAGAGATCATAGAATCATAGAATGGTTTGTGTTGGAAGCAACCTTAAAGATCATCTAGTTTCAACCCCCTCACCATGGGCAGGGAATAATAGGCTTTGCTGTTGTCTGCAGAAACAAAATAAACTAGATATTGTTTGCTCAGTTTTGATGAAAAATTTCATAACCTGGACAACTTTTCTCTGTAGTTTTATTTCGTAAATGATGTTTACAAATTGAATCGGGAGTCTGCCAGTTCCCTTTTGCTTCTAGGCAAGCACATAATCTCCAGTGTATCATGAGCAGAAAAGTACTTGTGCTGTCTGAAGGAGCACACGGCCTAACTGCAGCTTATTCATCTCACCCTGCATCTGTCATGATGAAAGCAAGCCAGTCTGCAACAGGAACTGAGAATCTCTGTTCTGAGTTCATACAGACAGCCTGTAGTCCACTCATTTCAAAAACTCATCCTGCACTGGAAAAATGCCAATAAAAGATTACAGCTCTATGTCTTACACAGAACTGACCACCAGATTTTATTTAGTTAAAGACGGTATTGTTCTATACAAGAAACTCCCAGAAAGGATATGCTGTAAAAACATTCACATGTATATATGTTTTTACCCAGAGAAACACACACATTCACAGCCTATTGCTTGGGAAAAGAGTTACTGTGAAAGACCCTAAGTCTGAAAATAAAACCCAGAAATAAAGAGCCTCTTCCACTGTCCTAGGGTGACTTTATGATGCTTGTATCCCCAATCATCTGTTCTGTTTATACTGGATATTGAGTTCTGTGCTTTTAAGACTAGACCTGAGAGTGAAGGGAGGGGGAAGCAGTGGCACGCAGTTTGTCTGTAGAAGCTTCACTTTACTCCCCCGGAATTCCTTTTCTCACTGTGCTGCCGAACTTGGACAGCGAGAGTGATAAGACTCTCAGTGCTCTCTCAGAGTTCCTGGCTTTTGCAGAGAGAGAGGGAGAAACAGGGAGTTTTTCTTTGTTTTTTCACTGGTTTTCCTCATAAGCTACAGCAAGGAAATTTTTCCCAAGACTGTGTCTTTTTTCCTGGAACTGTTGATATGGGAAACACATATGCTTATGAAAAGACAGAACTTTAGAGGAATATAATATACTTAGGCAGGTGGTGGGGAAAAGAGAAAATGTTTAGCAAGCAGATACAGCTTGTGCCCAGGACACATAGGAATGTAACTTGCTAGATAGAGACAACTTGTAACAGAATACATAAGAATTTAGTTACCAGGTAAAGGCCATAAAGATTAAAAAAAACCCCAACACTCAGTAAAGCAAGACTCAGGTATTGTTGAAACCCATAAAGCAGAACCTTTTGTTTAAGGAGCCAGCAAGAACCAGGCTCCTGGTTTTGGCCAGGACAAACTGACCTGAGAGAAAGCCAAACCTCCACTGCACCTGCCCAGAAGAAAGGGTCAAGCCGCGAACATCAAAGAAGATGATGTTGCTTCATCAAAGACTCCCACCCACGACCACCAGGAGGCATGGCACCACCAAAGACTCTGGGCGGGAAATGGGCAGGCAGGGAGGCATGGGCTTGGGGGATCAATGTGTATTTAAACCTGAAATCTGTCTCAACAGGCAGGCATGTCTTTGGTGGAAATATCTCCCATGTGTCCCAGCTGGAATAAAACATACCTGCTTTACAATTTTAATTGTAAAGTCCTTATTTCGCATATCATTGTTTCAATCTGCTCTGGACTGAAAACCCAGAATAACACTGGGAGCTAACACCTGTGGCCCACCAGGGGCCCAGGATGCTGCATTCCAGCACCGGAGGACTCTCTCTGAACTACAGAATGATTTTCTGAATTTGCCATCTCTTCAGAACAGTGAGAGGTTTTACTGTTTAATATTATTCCTTTTTCATGCTTGTGAATACTTTGCTTGTTAATAAAACAGTTTTTCCACTTTTCTCCAAGGATATTATTCTCCTGAACCAGTTGTGGAAGGGGCCACTGAAATCTACTTTTTAGAGGAGACTCCTTAGGAGGTTTCCTCCCAAAATTTTCCCTAAACCAGGACATCCACTAACAAGACAAGTATACCATAGGATAATCACTGCCTTTTATTGTTCTTACCCCAGATGAGTGACCCAGTAGCTACTAGGGACCTAACCATGTGCACTTCATCATAGAACAAAGAGGCAGCAGATTTAAAGAAACTACTGATAATTTCACATTTAAAAGAATAAATGATTTGCCTTTTCTTTAATCAGAGGTAAGAACTGCTGCCATTTATAGGGTATATATCCCCATTGCTTTGGTGTAGTAGGCCTTTCTCTACTATGGTGACATTATCAGCTTATGTGGACAAACACATCATTCCTGCAATATTCAGGAGAGTATTTCCCCCCATACTGTACCAGCCACAGTAACACTGCTGGCCTCCAACCTAAGAATGAAATCACGTTTCCTTCAAGAGAGAAAGAATGCAAGTTCTCTTGTATTTCTCATATTTCTCAACTTTTTTCTTTTTTTTTTTTTTTTTTTTTTTTTTTTTTAGAGAGAGACCCTGCAGTGCACATGCTTCATTTCAGTCAAGCTTTTGATGTTTTCTTCCACAATGACCTTGAGAACAGATTCGATCTTGTACTCCTAGAACAAGTTAAAACCTTCCTTTCCTGGCCTTCCAGGAGTTAAGAACACTCTGCTTGCCTATCTCAACCAGTGTTGCAGTGTGATTTCCTTTTTCACCTATCCCAACCCCCCCAGGTGTGCCAACCTTCCCCCTCCCCCTTTTGCCCTCCTGCCTAAGAGCTGTCCATCAATCTTAACATTCCAGCAAGGGTGTCGTGTGGTTGGCAGAATTTCAAAAGATGCTCCTCAGGTCCGGGTTCATTGGCCTGTCCAAGCGTCTATATCCCTTGAGCCTTCCCCTCCTCACACCTGGTTGGCCCCTACCTATCCCTTCCCCTCCCCCTGTCCCCGGGGCTTAAAAGGAGACAAGACCATGCGGCCGAGAGTTCTATTGCGAGCTGTTACAACGTTCAGAGGTCTACCATGCTGAAATAAAACTCTGGATTAAGACTCTACGATAGAACCCGCTCCTTTTCTCTTCACCGTCGCCTGAACCTTTTCCACCAGAGGTAAACTGAGTTCCTACTTTACCTGGATTTGTTCCGAGTGCCTAGCTGCAGCATCCAGCCGGCCAAAGGTATCTCTGGGGTAAAACGCCACAGCCGTTGCCTTTGGTCCAGCAGCGGGGGCTAGACGAAGCCAGGCACCCCCCACCCGGAAACATCGGGATTAATATTCAATATATTGGTGCCCAGACGTGTGGCTGCACGAACCTGCAGCCCCAGAAGGAACTTCAGAACCTTGGAAAAGCGTTACAGCAGCTTTGCTTCCACTGGAAGAGCTGTGGTTGCACAGCTCTCCAGAGAGACTTTGGGACTGAACCCACAAGAAGCCTCGAGGAACGCATTGCGCCTCTGGAAAGTGCAGCTCCTTTCTGGTGAGCGAATTTTCCAGGGGAGAATATGGGAGCCCCTCCTGCCCAAGGGGTCCTATTCAGTGAAGAGACCAGCCTGCCTGACTGCCAGCAACAGCTATGATTTCGGTGAGTATTTCTGCTCCTTGGGGGGGTAGAAGCTCAAATTCCGTCTCTGCTGTGAGACTTGTTCTTTTTTGCTCTTGTATTTAGGCTGCGCAGCCCTGTGGAGCTAAGGCGGTTCCCTGTGTAAAGCTTTAACTCTGCGGCGTGTTTTCGCCGCTTTTAGAATTCGCGCCGTCGGCTCAGAGGAGCGGGACAGCTCTTCCTGCCCTTCCCCCCGGCTCGGCAGCGCAGCCTGCTCTCTCTTGGTGCGGGGGGGAGCTCTCTCAGCTCTCGGTGTGGAGGGGCTGCTCTCTCTCAGTGCGCGGGGGCGGGGGGTGCTCCCTACACGCAGTGCGGGGCGGCCCCAGTTTCGGCTCGCCACGTGGCGCGGCGGGGCTACATTCTCACGCGGGGGAGGCTTTGTCTGTCTCTCCACGCGGCCGGGGCGGGTCCCGTTTCCCTGCTGCTGCCGCGGCAGTTTTAAAAGCAGTATACACAACTGCATTGTAAAAGCTTTCGTCTGGTCGTTATCGCTTTTCAACCGTGGTCTTTTTAGAAATCGGTAGCTGAGTTTGGCTTTGTATTTGGTCGGCGGGACTTTGTTCTGTGCCATTTACATCTAAGATGGGCTCAAAGTAAAGCACAGCACAAAAAGGAGTGTATTATCGTATTGTTGGAATTTTAGTTAGTGCAAATGTAAAGTTCTCTAAAGGAAAATTGAAACAGTTTATAAGGTGGCTTTTTCTACACTTCCCACAAACTTCTCCTGAGGAAGTCCACAAAATTCAATTTTGGGATAAAGTAGGGCAAGAATTGATAACCTTAGGACAGTCTGGGAATACATCCTCAGCTAAATTTGTGTTCTGGAGCTTACATATTCGAACAGCATTGCTCAAACAAAGTGAATTGGAGAAAAAGTCAAATATCAAGCCACGTACCTCTGCTCTCCCTGTTCCTACCCCTTCCAGCCCTAAACCTCCTACCCCAAAACTTGGTATTTTAAAGAGAGCAAATCCTGCTCATGCGCTGGGAAGTCGACTCCCAGTGCAGGTTAAAATGCCTGAGTTCCCTTGTCCACAAGGACCTGGCCAGGTCGTGTGGAACCCATCCCAAAACCCTGCTTCCCCTGCTCTGAATCCCAGAGCACATGTTAGTTTTTCGGAGAGCAGTGATCCCCAAAATGGCTCCCAGTCCCCAGGGGCTACCCAAGATGGAGGATGCCACGTGGCACCTTCCCAAACCTGGTCATCTTCTTCCCAAATCCCCTTGACTATCCCAAAATTCCTTCCCCATCCCCCTCTCCTCCTGTTCCTCGTGACACCTTCCCTCCCCCTCCCTCACCTGCTGTACCCTCAGCTGCGCCCCTCTACTCCTCCCAGGGGGCGTCTGCCGATGGGCTGTCACCAGGTCTCCCCGCCCCCTGCCTTCTCCCTGTCTCCGCCCCCTGTTCCCATTGCATCCCCGCCCCCTCCCCGGGTTCCCACGGTGGGGCCACACCCACTGCAGGTCCCCAAACCTACTTCTGTTTTCCCAATAATTCCAATGCAAGGGATACAGGGCAGGAAGCTGCAGACCCAATACAGGGTCCCACTTTGTCATTCGCCCCTGTTTCGTATAAGCCTGCAGCACAAGGAGGAGCAGCCCCAACTGCTAATTGGAGCTCTTTCGGATGACAATTGATTAAAGAGGTCTGTAAATCTCACCGGGAGTATGGCCCACACAGTCCATATTTCCGTGGCCTTTTAAATTCTGAATTGAGTAGAACTGTGGTAATCCTGCATGATTTAAAACAGCTTTTCTCATGCCTCATGTCCTCTACAGAATTCAAATTATGGGAATTAGCATGGAAACAACTGTTAAAGGAGGCTCTCCCAGGCTTGCATGCTGATCCAAACACAGCGAAAGATAGCAATGGCATGCCAATTACCATTGAGCATCTCTCTGGTGAAGGGCAGTGGTCTGCACCCTCAATCCAAGCTACTGTAATTCCTGCAGTAGCACTCGAGAAAGTAAAAGAAGCAGCTGAAAAAGCATTATTTTCCCTCCAACCTGAGGGGCCTTTTGAGCCCTACAGTAAGATCAAGCAGCTACCATCCGAGCCTTTTCTGAAATTTGTAGAAAGGTTAACTGGAGCCATTGAAATCCAAGTTAAAAAAGAGAATGCAAGGGAAGAGGTTTTAGAGGAAATGGCATTTACAAATGCAAAGGAACAGTGTCGAGCGGCAATTTTGAGCCTTCCTCTCGAACCTCCCCCTACACTAAAAGATATGCTTCTAATCTGTAACAGGAAAGTGCCTCTGATGAGTGTTGCTGAAGACACCAGACCAAGGCTGCTGTCAAGACCACCACAGCGTGTCGCCGTTGCCAGCCCTGCGCCCATTCCCTCAGCACAGCAGTACCCTGGGCAGCAGCGACGACCACCAATGGTTGACCCCACAAAGCCATGCCTGCTTTGCAATAACCTTGGGCATTGGAGTAACCAGTGCCCCCTGAAAAAGCAATTTGATGAATTTAGAAATGGCACAGGAGGAAAATTACACACACTCTCAGGGGGTCAACAACAACAAAAAAACTAAAAGGGAAGCGCCGGCCTGCAAGGCGTGCAGACATAAAAAGAGCAGGCCAAGAGAATAAGGGAAGCAAAACCAAGCGCGCGGTAATATTGCTATTTCTGTAAGTGAAGCAGATACTTCAAAGACCACGGGTGCTGGTCCACTGTTAAAAGTGAAATAAAATAACCTTTGTTATGATTTAGGTGAACCTATGTTAACCACATCTTCTGTCAATGAGCCTTACAGGTTGCAGCTGACAGAACCACTCCACCTGAAAGACACGGACGGGAATTTTGTCTCTGTCAACCCAGAACAGAAGGGTACTTGGCACCGAATTAGCTGTAAGTACATCGTCATTGGGGACACCAAACACACACCACATGAGATTGAAATTGCTCCAGGAATGACAGCATCACATCCTGAGCAATTCGTTCCCGGGCTGCATTGTTTCCCCCCACCCCTGTTTCTTCCTAAAGGACAAATTGTTGCACAAGCTATCCCTGTGCCGTTTTTGCCTGAAGGCACCGAAAAACAAGGGCCTACAGTTGCCCGGGTCCAAGTTATTGGGAGAGACAAACCCAAATTATGGTGCAATGTCAGTGGGGGTGGGGAGTCAAAACGCATTGAGATGCTTGTAGACACGGGTGCAGACTGCACAGTGATCCCAGTACAAGACTGGCCAGCACATTGGCCTTTGCAAAACGTTGCTGGTCATGTTCAAGGTGTAGGAGGCCTGCAATTGGCGAGACAATCCAAAAGCATCATCCAAATCGAGGGACCAAACAGACAATTGGCAAATATCCGTCCATTTGTGTTAGATTATTTGGCACCTTTGTTAGGGAGAGATTTAATGGCCCAGTGGGGTGTCACAATTGATATTCCAGACTCTCCACAGGATTTTTGTACAGCGGTCATTGAACAACAGCGCCCCACCCAAAAATTGAAGTGGAAAACAGACAAACCAGTTGAGGTGAAACAGTGGCCGCTCATTAAACAAAAAATAAAGGCGCTTGAGGAGCTAGTGGAAGAGCAACTGAAAAAGGGTCACATTGTGGAGACCACGTCCCCGTGGAACTCTCCAGTGCTTGTCATTCAGAAAGCTGACAAAAAGAGATGGCGGCTCCTCCACGACCTCCGACAAATTAATAATGTCATTGAAGATATGGGCTCTCCCCAACCTGGTATGCCATCCCCAACAATGCTTCCCCAGGATTGGAAATTAGCTGTTATTGATATAAAAGATTGTTTTTTCAATATTCCCCTCCACCCTGATGATGCACCACGTTTCGCATTCTCGGTCCCCACCATCAACATGGAAGCCCCAATGAAAAGGTACCATTGGACAGCTCTCCCTCAGGGCCTTAAGGTCTCGCCAGCGATCTGGCAGTGGTATGTCTCTTCCCTGCTTTCCCCAGTGTGTGCAGCTGCAGAAAAGGCCATCATCTATCATTATATGGATGATAACCTTGTGTGTGCCCCCAATGATGATCTGCTCACACATGTGCTTGACCTAACGATCGATGCATTGATTGTTGCAGGGTTCGAGCTCCAGGAAAAGAAAATTCAAAAGATGCCACCTTGGAAATATTTGGGCCTAGAAATTGGAAATATGACCATTGTTCTTCAAAAACTAGAAATCAATCCAAGGATCAAGACCCTTGTGGATGTACACAAGTTGTGTGGGTCTTTAAATTGGGTAAGGCTGTGGCTCGGTCTGACTAACGAAGACCTTGCCACTCTTTTCAATTTATTGAAAGGGGGAGAGGACCCAGATGCTCCTAGGTCTATTACGCCAGAGGCACGGAAAGCTCTAGTAAAGGTTCAGATTGCAATGTCCACAAGACAGGCCCACCGATGCCGGCCTGACCTGCCATTCAAATTTATCATCTTAGGTAAGTTTCCACACCTCCATGGAATCATTTTCCAGTGGGAGGAAAAACAAACACCTAAGGTAAAGGGCATACCTAAAAAAGGCCAGGACCAGAGGGACCCTCTCTTGGTCATAGAATGGGTTTTCCTCAGTCACAAAAGGTCCAAGAGAATGACAAAGCCTCAGGAGCTGGTAGCAGAACTGATCCGGAAAGCAAGGACCCGGATCAGGGAGTTAGCAGGATGTGACTTTGAGTGCATTCACATTCCAATTGAGTTAAAATCAGGTCAAAATACTATGCAAATATTGGAACAATTGCTTCAAGAAAATGAAGTGTTGCAGTTTGCTCTGGATTCCTACTCAGGACAAATTTCTGTCCACCACCTGCCCACAAAATGTTCGAACAAGATGTTCAATTTACTCTGAAATTGAGAAGTGCTCTGAGTAGGAGACCTTTAAAAAACGCTCTGACTGTCTTTACAGATGCGTCTGGGAGGTCCCACAAGTCTGTTATGACTTGGAAGGATCCTCAAACCTAGCAGTGGGAGACGGACATTGCTGAGGTGGAGGGTTCACCTCAGGTTGCTGAATTGGCTGCTGTTGTTAGTGCTTTTGAAAGGTTCTCAGAACCATTCAATCTGATTACGGATTCTGCATATGTGGCAGGAGTAGTATCCAGGGCAGATCAAGCAATACTGCAAGAAGTGTCTAACATCGCACTTTTCGAATTGCTCTCAAAACTTGTAAAGTTAGTCACCCACCGAGAGCAACCATTTTATGTGGTGCACGTCAGGTCACACACCGACTTGCCAGGGTTTATCGCTGAAGGCAACAGAAGGGCAGATGCTCTTGCTGCACCTGCAGTGATGGCCACTCTTCCAAAAGTTTTTGAACAGGCAAAAATCAGCCACCAGCTTTTCCACCAAAATGCACCTGGCCTAGTTCGTCAGTTTCACATCACTCGAGAACAGGCCAAGGCGATTGTGGACACATGCCCAAATTGCCAACAACATGCACTCCCTACAGTGAGTACGGGAGCAAACTCAAGGGGGCTGAACAGTTGTGAACTGTGGCAAACAGATGTTACACACATACAGTCATTTGGACGGCAGAAATACGTTCATGTTAGTGTAGATACCTGTGACTGTGGTCACAAGGGTTTTCAGGATGAAGAAGAGACGAGAATGTTGACTCCATGATCAGAAGGCTTGATTTATTATTTTATGATATATGTTACATTAAGACTATACTAAAAAGCAATAGAAAGGAAAAGTTTCTTCAGCAGCTAGCTAAGCTAAGAATAGAAAAGAATGAATAACAAAGATCTGTGTCTCAGACAGAGCAAGAGCCAGCTCTGCCATGAGTGGTCAAGAAATCCAAACACCCACAGGAGACCAATCACCTTTTGCATTCCACAGCAGCAGATAACCATTGTTTACTTTGGTTGCTGAACTGCAGCTTGTCACAAGGAAAAATCCTAAGAAAGGATTTTTCATGAAAGATGTCTGCGACATGTCACCTTTTTTTATTTAGTTAAATTAAAAGGAAAAAGTGTTTGTAATTTTCTCTGCTGTACTCATGCCGAAGAAAAAGACAAACACTTGACAGGTTATCTGTTGCCAATCAAACTCCACTCAAGTGCTCCTGTGGAATGCACTGGGAATTTCTTCACCTGTAGAACATAAAATTCTATCATATTACTAAAACAATTCTATAATATAAGAAAATGCAAAAACAATGCAAAGAAAATTCAAGTCCAAGCAGCTGAGTTTCAGGAAAAGTCCATGGCTTGAAGATGTTCCTCTTTGCCATATCTGAAAGTTTCTTTTGGTCCTGAAACAGGCTTGCTACAGAAAGGTCCATCAATATTTATCAAAAGTCCATTGACAGTCTTCAAACAATTTTGAGAAAATTAGAAAATTTCTGAAATGTCTTGCCACAGCCCTTCACTGAACAACTTGGGCTGAAGCCAATCCCTGGCTTCTCAATGCCTCTGAGCTGCTGCCAGCTCTTTCACCCTTTTTTATTCAATTTAAATTTTTTTTTTTTTTTTTTTTTTTTTTTTTTTTTTTTTTTTTTTTTTTTTTGTGTTGTCGGAAAGAGCAGCAGCAGCAGCAGAGGAGCCAGAGAGAGGCCCTTGGGGGCCCTGGCCCATGTGGAAGGATCAGGAACCCCAGACCTGGCCCACAGAAAGGTGGCCCAGGACCAGAAGGGGGAAGCAAAGCCCCCAAACTCAACAGGAGGCCGGGAGGTGGCCCTGGCCCAAGCAACCAAGCCAGACAGCCCAGGCCCAGCCCCCGAGGCAGGCTCTGCATTGGCACAGACCCGCACCCTTTTGCCAGTACAATGGCAGAAGGGGTGACCAAACGCTTCCTTTCCCCAAAATCACCGAGGCATGCCGGCAATGGGAAGACAGAAGCTGTCCCGAGAAACTTCGTCTCGGGTCTGGGGATGTCCTTTCCCCACAGCAGACAAGCGATGCTCGCTTCCTGCTGTGCCCTCTGCCTCTGCAATGCAAATGCACCAGGTGTTCCTCCCATCTGCCTCACGGCACCACCGCCACCCGCTCTGGGCTGGGGACCAGGGGCAGAACTTTCGGGACCCACCTTCCCCTCGCCGCTGGGGCGCACGAGGGGCGGCAGAGAGATTCGCATCCCCCAGGGGGAAAACCCGGACCAAACACCCCCCAACCCGCCAAGTATGCTGATCTTGAAAACAGGCAGCCGGGCTGCGCCCACAGCCAGCTGTCGGGCCATGCCTCCTCCACGGAAGGACAGGCTGACGCCCTCTTCCCCTGTCCCAGCTCCCCCCGTAGGGGCAGCCCCGGGACAACCCGAAAAACTCGGGGAGGAAGTCACGCTGGATGCAGGAGGCGCCTCTGCTGCTGCCGCCGGCTCCAAGGCAGCCTCTGACGCGGACATGGAGAACGGAGTCCCCGCAGGGGCGGGCAGCGGGGCCGCCTGGGGAGGCGGCGGGGGCGGCGGGGGCGGCACGGGGTCGGCAGCTTCTTCTGCGCTGGGCTCTGACATCGGTCGCGGAACCGCAGTCGCAGAAGGCGGCGGGACGGCCGGGGGGAGCGGTGGATCGCTGTTGCCCAGCAACATCGGCGCAGCCGCGGGAAGCGGTGTCTCTGAGATAGATGCAGGCAGGGAAGCCGGTGGAACCGCGGCTGGAGCGCCCACATGCTCCCCCGGAGGGGCGGCCGCGGGACGGGCCGCGGGGGGAACCGCCCGCACCCGCGGGGCGGGTTGGGGCGGCGCCCGCGGCGCTGGCCGGGGCGGTGCCCGTGGCGCTGGCCGGGGCGGTGCTCGCGGCGCTGGCCGGGGCGGCGCCGCCCACTCCCATCCCCCCTGAGAGCAACGGGAGGGGGGAACAAACGGCTCCGTCTGAGCATGCTCCGAAGACGCAGTAAAAAAAACTTTGGCTGCGGGCGAAACTTCGCCCCCCCACTGTGGTTCAGGGGGGCTGGAAAGCAGCAGAGCGTCCCCCTCCAAAGGGTCTTCCCCCGGAATTGGGGGGAACGGGGCTTTGCCCTTGCAGTTAGCAATCCAGGGAAAAACAGCTGCTCTCCGTTTCAAGACTAGAAAGAGCTTCAAAAAGGTTGGATAAATCGAGGGGCATCCGAACCCCCGGTATAAAAAGAATTGGAAAATGGAGCCCATACACTCCCAGACAAACATATCGAGGGCATATAGCACATTCGTAAAAAAACCAAAGAGCTTTGCCCATCCAAAAAACTCATAGAGATCTGCCTCCAACAGGAGAATTCTGTCCTCTTCACCCCATTTTTGCCAGAGGGCAATAAGTTTCTCCTCTGAAGGGGAGAATGGAACCTCATCCTCTAGGGGAGGAGTCCTCCAGATGAGCAGCCACAAACTGCGACTGACCTCATCTTCAGGAGGGGAAAAACCAACAGTACCTTGTGACAGTGTCCAGGACTCTCTGGCTATCTGCACGGTGCTGCTGAGCTTTCCGAACATCTTCCTGGAGGCTTTTCAGAAGGTTCCCTTTGTGGTCAGCCTTGCTGTGAACTCTGTCCAAATTCGGATCTTCAGTTCTTCAGCTCCTGGCTAGAATCCACTTCTGTGGTCACTTGTGAAGCAACCATCAATGCCACACATTCAGGGTTTACCCAGTGCATCAATGCTCCTCTGGTGGTCTCACCAAGTGATGATTGTCCTCCTCAGTCGGGGGTCACCAATTGTGACTGTGGTCACAAGGGTTTTCAGGATGAAGAAGAGACGAGAATGTTGACTCCATGATCAGAAGGCTTGATTTATTATTTTATGATATATGTTACATTAAGACTATACTAAAAAGCAATAGAAAGGAAAAGTTTCTTCAGCAGCTAGCTAAGCTAAGAATAGAAAAGAATGAATAACAAAGATCTGTGTCTCAGACAGAGCAAGAGCCAGCTCTGCCATGAGTGGTCAAGAAATCCAAACACCCACAGGAGACCAATCACCTGTTACATTCCACAGCAGCAGATAACCATTGTTTACTTTGGTTGCTGAACTGCAGCTTGTCACAAGGAAAAATCCTAAGAAAGGATTTTTCATGAAAGATGTCTGCGACAGATACCTTTTCTGGAGCGGTCTATGCTTCTGCCCACACAGGAGAGTCATCTAATGATGCCATTAAGCACCTCTTACAGGCTTTTTCTTTCATGGGCATCCCCAAGGAGTTGAAAACTGATAATGGGCCTGCCTATAAATCCAAGGAGTTCGGGAGCTTCCTGCAGCAATGGGGAGTAGAGCATAAAACTGGCATCCCCTACTCCCCTACAGGTCAAGCCATTGTAGAAAGGACTCACTGCAATATTAAAAGAGTTCTGGACCAGCAGCAACAGGTTCTGAAGGTGGAACCCCCCACATCCGGTTGTCCAGGGCGCTGTTCATAATTAATTTTCTGAATTGTTCCTTGACAGCCTGAAGCCGCCCATCCTGCACCACTTTGGGGGGAGCAGTCATATGTTGATGAAAGAAAAGCCTCCAGTTTTAGTAAAGGACCCTGAGACTTGGAAGACGGTGGGACCTTACAAGTTGGTTACTTGGGGACATGGATACGCCTGTGTGTCCACCCCCTCTGGGTTAAAGTGGGTTCCTTCCAAATGGGTAAGGCCCTATGTTCCCAAGGTCTCAGAGAAATTGACAGAAGCGCCCCAGGTTGCCAATGCTGCCTGGAGAAGGAAACGCCGCACGCGTTCTCTGGAGGAAATTCCATTTAAGCCTCCTATCTGGAATAGTTTGTAATATGTTTAAGTTCCTTGTACCAGTTTAGATCCTACGGTTCGTGTGTAGTCTGAAGACACCACGAGACCAAGCCTGCTCCTCGTCCTACTTGTGATCTTCCCACCAGCGATCTCCTGCATAGTCCCTCAACCCAAAGCACGTATGGAGCACCTTGGCAAAAGACCTCAGACATCAAGAGAGAAACTGATGACTGGCTGAGTGGACTGTTCAAAGACTGGGGACTCTCGGGCTGGTTGGGATCTATTCTGAAAACTGTAATTTTAGTATTGTTTATATTAGTTATTGTTGTTGTAGTTGTTAGCATTGTTTTTGGACTAGTCAAACGCATGGTTCTCAAGTTGATTTCAAGCTCATCTCCCCCTCTTGAAGTTTACCATTTAGAAGCCCTTAGTGCTCCAATGGATGACATGGAAACTTCAGTGGAAAGCACTGAACCTCCTGTAGAGGAGGAACCAATTTACGAACCATGGTTTGGCAAGCATTCTGCACCACAAACCCAGTCCTCTTCTTTTTAAACAAAACTAGGGGGAGATGTTGCAGTGTGATTTCCTATTTCACCTATCCCAACCCCCCCAGGTGTGCCAACCTTCCCCCTCCCCCTTTTGCCCTCCTGCCTAAGAGCTGTCCATCAATCTTAACATTCCAGCAAGGGCGTCGTGTGGTTGGCAGAATTTCAAAAGATGCTCCTCAGGTCCAGGTTCATTGGCCTGTCCAAGCGTCTATATCCCTTGAGCCTTCCCCTCCTCACACCTGGTTGGCCCCTACCTGTCCCTTCCCCTCCCCCTGTCCCCGGGGCTTAAAAGGAGACAAGACCATGCGGCCGAGAGTTCTATTGGGAGCTGTTTCAGAGGTCTACCATCCTGCAATAAAACTCTGGATTAAGACTCTACGATAGAATCCTCTCCTTTCTCTTCACTGTCACCTGAACCTTTTCCACCAGAGGTAAACTGAGTTCCTACTTTGCCTGGATTTGTTCTGTGTGCCTAGCTGTAGCATCCAGCCGGCCAAAGGTATCTCTGGGGTAAAATGCCACAGCCGTTGCCTTTGGTCCAGCAGTGGGGGCTAGACGAAGCCAGGCACCCCCCACCCGGAAACATCGGGCTTAATATTCTATAAACCAGCATGGTCTAGCACTGTTTAGTTAGGCTGCCAAATCTAGTGGCTAGCAAGTCCCAACATTATTTGTTTCTTTAAGTCTTCCACACTTGTTTCAAGAACCTTATTAGTCAAAGCAGGTATTACCTGCAATAGCCAGAAAAATCTATCAACAGAAAACATGATTGCTCTTTATATCTGGCTATTTCCAGCCTTCCCTGACTGTCACAGACACCTTTTCACTAAAAATCCTTTCTTTAGGATTTTTCCTTCTGAGAAGCTAAGAGGCCTCAGAGACAGAATGTAAACAATGGTTATCTGCTGCTGTGGAATGCAACAGGTCCACCTGTGATTGGCCCATCTTGGATGTTTATAATTAATGGCCAATCAAGGACCGAGCTATCTCGGACAGAGTCCAAGAGAGCTGCCTTTGTTATCATTCTTTTCTATTCTATTCTTAGCTAGCCTGCTGAGGAAACCTTTTCCTTTCCTATTTCTTTTTAGTATAGTTATAATGTAACATATATATACACCATAAAATAATAAATCAAGCCTTCTGAACATGGAGTCAACATTCTCATCTCTTCCCTCATCCAAGAACCCCTGTGAACACGGTCACAGTTGGTGACCCCGAGTGACTGAAGAGGAAAATCATCACTTGGTGAGACACCAGAGGAGCATTGCTACACTTGGGTAAACCCCGAGTGTGTGCCATTGATGGTCACCTCATAAGTGACCACAGAAGTGGATTCTAGCCAGGAGCTGAAGAACTGAAGATCCTGATTTGGACAGAGTTCACAGCAAGGCTGACCACAGAGAGAACATTTTGAAAAGCCAGGAAGATGTCCGGAAAGCTCAGCAGCACCATGCAGCTGGCCAAAGAGTCCTGGACACTGTCACAAGGTACTGTTAGCTTTTCCCCTCCTGAAAATGCTGCCCTTCGCAGTTTGTGGCTGCAAATGTGGAGGACCCCTCCCACAGAGGCAGAGGTCCCTTTCTCCCCTTCAGAGGAGAGACTTATTGCCCTCTGGCAAAAATGGGGTGAAGAGGACGGAATTCTCCTGTTAGAGAGACATTTCTATGAGTTTTTTCGATGGGCAAAGCTCTTTGGGTTTTTTATGGATGTGCTGTATGCCCTTGATATGTTCGTGTGGGAGTGCATGGAATCCATTTTCCAAGTCGTTTGGAACAGTGGGTTCGGGTACCCCCGGATTTATCCAGTTTTCAGCGGACTTTTTCCGGTTTTGCAATGGAGAGCAGCTATTTTTCCCTGGATTGCTAACTGCACAAGGCAAGCCCCGTTCCCCCCAATTCTCGCGGGAGAAGATCCTTTGTAGGGGGACAATCTGCTGCTTCCCAGCCCCCCTGAATCGCAGTGGGGGGGCGAAGTTTCGCCCACAGCAGAAGAAGTTTTTTTCCTGCGTTTTCAGAGCATGCTCAGACGGAGCTGTCTTTTCCCTCCCCTCGTCTCCGGGGGATGATGAGTGGGCGGCGCCGCCGCTGGCAGCCCTGCAGGCCCCGCCCTGGCCAGGCCCCTGGACCCTGCCCCGCTCAGAGCTGGGGGTGGCATCAGTGCCCGAGGTCCCGCCTCCGGGGCCCGCGGGGCCGCCTCCCCTGCCTGGGGGGCTGCTCCAGCTCTCCCCGTGGCTGCCTCTCCGGGCAGCCCCGCCCATGGCTTCACCAGCTTCTGCACCTGCGCGGCTGACCTCCGAAACACCGCTTCCCCTGGCTGTGCCAGTGTTGCTAGGCAACAGAGATCCGGCATCGCTTCTGCCGCTTCCCGCGGCTGCGCCGGTGTTGCTAGGAGACGACGACGCAGCTGCTGCTTCCGGCCCGGCGGGGGGTGCATTCTCTTTGGCCTCGCCGCCCCCACTAGCCCCCCTGGCGGCTTTGCCGCTTTCTGCCAAACCAGTCCCAGTTCAGGATGCTGCTGAGAACGACGCCGAGCCCGCAGGACCCTCGGAGCTGCCCGCGGTCCTGCCGCCGCCGGCAGCAGCTGCAGCGGCGGCTCCGGCACCCAGCGTGACTTCCCCTCCGAGTATTCCAGGCTGTCCCGGGGCTGCCCCTGCGGGGGGAGCTGGGACAGGGGAAGAGGGCATCAGCCTCTCCTTCCGTGGAGGAGGCATGGCCCGACAGCTGAGTGCAAGTGCAGCCCGGCTGCCTGCTTTCAAACTCAGCGTTCTTGGCAGGTTGGGGGGTGTTTGGTCGGTTGTTCCTCCCTGGGGGTTCCAGAAATCCCTGCCGCCCCTCGCGCGCCCCAGCAGCGAGGGGGTGGTGGGTGCCAAAAGTTCTGCCTTTGGTCCCCAGCCCGGTGGGGGTGATACCGGGAGGCCCATGGGAGGAACACCTTTTGCATTTGCATTGCAGAGGCAGAGGGAACAGCGGAAAACCATCATGGCTTGTTTGCTATGGGGAACAAACATTCCCAGACCCGAGATGAAGATCCTCGGGGCAGCTTCTGTCCCCCCATTGCCGGCATGCCTCGGTGATTTTGGGGGGAGGAAGCGTTTGGTCACCTGTTCTGTCACTGTACTGGCATCAGGGTGCAGGTCTGTGACAATGCAGAGCCTGCCTCATGGGCTGGGCCTGGGCTGTTGGGCTTGGGTCCCTGGACCAGGGCCACCTCCTGGCCTCCTGCTGGGTTTGGGGGCTTCGCTTCCCCCTTCAGGTCCTGGGCCACCGTTTTGTGGGCCAGGTCTGGGGTTCCTGATCCTTCCACATGGGCCAGGGTCCCCCAGGGCCTCTCTCAGGCCCCTCTGCTGCTGCTGCTCTTTCCAAAAAAAAAAAAAAAAAAAAAATTAAATAAAAAGAGTTGAAAGAGCTGGCACCATCTCAGAAGCATCGAAGGGCCAAAAATTAGCTTCAGCCCAAGTTGTTCAATAAAGGGCTGTGGCCAAGACATTCCAGAAATCTTCTCAAAATTGTTTGAAATTGTTTGATGACTGTCAATGGACTTTTGATAACTATTGATGGATTTTTCTGTAGCAAGCCTGTTTCAGGACCAAAAGAAACTTTCAGATATGGCAAAGAGGAACATCTTCAGACCATGGACTTTTCCTGAAGCTCAGCTGCTTGGACTTGAATTTTCTTTGCATTGTTTTTGCATTTTCTTATATTGTAAAATTGTTTTAGTGATATGATAGAATTTTATGTTCTACAGGTGAAGAAATTCCCTGTTCATTCCACAGGAGCACTTGAGTGAAATTTGATTGGCAACAGATAACCTGTCAGGTGTTTGTCCTTTCCTCTGCATGTGCCCAGCAGAGAAAATTAGAAACACTTTTCTTTTTAATTTAACTAAATAAAAAAAGGTGACATGTCACAGACACCTTTTCACTAAAAATCCTTTCTTTAGGATTTTTCCTTCTGAGAAGCTAAGAGGCCTCAGAGACAGAATGTAAACAATGGTTATCTGCTGCTGTGGAATGCAACAGGTCCACCTGTGATTGGCCCATCTTGGATGTTTATAATTAATGGCCAATCAAGGACCGAGCTATCTCGGACAGAGTCCAAGAGAGCTGCCTTTGTTATCATTCTTTTCTATTCTATTCTTAGCTAGCCTGCTGAGGAAACCTTTTCCTTTCCTATTTCTTTTTAGTATAGTTATAATGTAACATATATATACCATAAAATAATAAATCAAGCCTTCTGAACATGGAGTCAACATTCTCATCTCTTCCCTCATCCAAGAACCCCTGTGAACACGGTCACACCTGACATATTTGATTTTGTCCTTTGAAAGAGACCTGCAGTGGTTTATGGATGTTCCCTAAGAAAAGCAAATTACCTTTTGAACTTTTACATTCTGTCTTGCCTACAAAATCATCAACAGGAGAACCACCTGCTGTAGTTCATTGTAGCATCCCATGAACTCTCCTCAGCCAATTCCCAAGTACATTGCCCTGGAAAGACCATAGAATTCATTCCTCCTGTGGGAAAAGACAAGACTCTCCCAAGGACCTCTCTCTCACTGATCTCTATATTTCACAACCTACCCTGGTCTCTCCTTTCTCTGTTTCTGCATTGGTTGGGTACCCCTGGTGGCTGCCCCCTCTCCCCTGGAGACCAATCCCCTTTGCCCTGCCCTTAGCTCCACCCTCTCATCCTTTCCCATTCTTAAACTGTTCAGAGCACATGCTCTTTCTCTTTTGCCTGGGTTTCCTTCAGCCTCCATGTAATAAACCTCTGCTGGAACATACCCTCAAAAGAGCCTTCTGCCTCTCTCGCTGAGCCAGCTGTGGTGAGTGTTGTGTGTGGATCTGACTGTGTTGCTTGAATGTTAACCCAACCTGCTTTTCTACAGGAGAGGTTTGTTGGGAACAGATAATAGGCAGCAGCACCCACCATCCAACTCTTGCATTTTTAGTTCATCATATATAAAAACCTTGTTACTTACCAAGATAGCAGCATGCAAGACTCTACTCCTTTTAAGTCAGAACCAACACTATAAAAGGAGGACACAGATAGTTGTATGAATACAAGGAAATACCATGTTAACATGAGCTGGCACAACCTGAATCAGTACTGGTACACTGGCAGCATTTTTCTGAAGTTTCTGGTGAGGACTGCAGACAAGGAAACAACCAAGTATAATTTACAGACATCTGCAGAGGCGTGAACTTCTATACTAGGGAAAGGCAGAACAGTACTCACTTAAGAACTGTGCAAGTTGGCAATAGAGGCTGGCATCACTGATTAATTAACACCAACACTACTGAGTTGGACAATAGTGGTCTTTGAGACAAAGAAGTTATCTTGCATTTCCTGCAACAGAAAGGAACCACCAGAGGGATGCAGACAGTGACAAAAATCAACAGAAAATGTTGGCAGAAGTACTTGGACTGAGATTGCATTTGTCATTCAGCTCATACTGAAGGAGAGGAAAGGAAGTTGCCAAGGCAATAATTTATTCACTTTCTCACCTAAAGTTCAGATGAACAAATTAAAGAATCCTGATGTGCAGGAAGAACCTACAGGATTTAGATCTAAAGCAAAGCAATAATCCAAGATTATAAACAATTTTTGCTAACACTGTGACATATGTACAAAATGAAGAGCATAAGACAGCATAGCAGGACATAAACTATATTAACAAGGCATCAGCAGACATTGATGTCCATAAGATAATATCAGACCAATTTTTTTTTGTTCCTTGCTTAAAGAAAAGAAGACAATCTGCATAAGAAAGGAGAAAATTGTGGTAGGTAAGGGACAGGCGTTCGGAAGATTTCGGGCTGTGACGGAAAATTACAGGACTCTTTCTGCCCCTCTCCCCATAGATAAAGATCACCCTTGGAATGTAGCCAAACATGTAGTCCCCCTAACCTATACATGCCAGTAACTTTCCACTCCATACTAACCCTAGAAAGTATAGCCAAACCCCTTTCTGACGTAGAGAAACCCCTTAGTCCATAAATACCCTTGAGACCCCTCAATAAACGCCTTTAACCGTCCACCACATTGGTGTCAGCGTCCGTTACTGGCCCCGAGGGATCCCAAGGAGGGGATCGCCGTGCTGGACTCCAATACCAGGTCACCGCGGCCTTCCCAAGAAGGCAACAGAAAATCCTCAAGCTTATCAGAGAACATAACTGGCATTTGCAAAAAATACTGACTAGAAAACATATGAAAGAAACCTTCTTACACACTGAAGACAGACAGAAGAACAGTGATGCAATGGCTAAAGAAGTAGGAGGAAGAGAAGCTAAAGAGTCTCATTTAAGATGAGTAAAGGCAAAAAAACCAGTCATGGGTTGCAAATGCAGGAGGGAGCATACAGGACAATACATCTGACACACCAAGGTGGTGACAGACATTATAAAAAAGAGGGTTCATACCTTCTCTCTCCACACAGCATTTTTCCAAACCCACTGCTGAAGAAAAAACCTCAGTACTACTACTTTTTCCATCTTCAGTAGCTTCCAGAACCATTTCAGAACAGGTTACATAAGAGTTTCTCTATTCTATTGTACAGAGATACCCATTCCAGAGATTTTTATAAGAAAAATGAGGTGCTTTTACCTTATTGTATATATGTATATATATTATGCCTTGAGATGACCATGCCAATGTACTAGTTTTTAAACATCAGATACCAGTGAAGTGTATGACTTCCAACACTGTTCTGTTTTAGTATCAGGAAATGCTAAGAACCCTAAGACGTGTCTGTTCTTCATTCACACAATGAATTCTGCACTAACCAGACAGATGCAGAGCAGCATACAAATTTGTACACAAGAAGGTGATACCATTCTCTTGCAACAAGAAGGAACTCAAGCCAATCACAAATATAAACAGCCCAAACAGTGAGGGCTACTACCAAGCAAGTCAAACTAAATTTGAATACCTAGAAGGAGGATTCTTCATGCAGACACTGGTTTGGTTTTGATATATTTTGTTAACTGCAATAGATTAGGTTTGTTATAGGTGGCTAAAACACAATTACTCCATGCAGTGTCTGTAACATGATTAACAGTAGTAATGGCTATCTCACACAGCCAACATACAAACTATATACCTAACAGTAGCCAGAGAAATTTAAGTGATAATAAACAGCTTGACTGTTTTAGCAAGCTAATGTTACAGATAACACACACACACCACAAGTCATACAAACAAGCTTACCGGCAATGGAAACAGCTTCCCATTTACTTTAATACACAAACTAGTAGGGTAATTATCTTCTTGAGGGCAGCTTGTCTCTGCTAGGCATAACCTATATCCCCAAAAAGAAAAAGCATAATTTTTAAGTGTCACCACATTTATATGTCCCCACAAACATCTTATGTTACATTAGCCAATAAAAAGTTGTAAGAGAACACTATGAAAAAGGTACCTTAGCTGAACTTGGACTATGTAATCTCTTCTGCCCCCAGGCAAGAAGTCCCTGTGACAAAGAGAAATAAAAAGATAAGTATCCATTTAGACAGCAGGTCTCATATTCCAGTCATACGGAGAAAGAACTGGCACACCTGCCCCAACATCACTAAACTTTGCTCTTATTTTTCTTTTATTGAGCTATGAACAAGTCTTATAGGCAACACCTTTGTTTACCTACTGCAAGTTACACAGGACTTTAAGATCAGCATCCTCTGTCAAGAGTTTATAGTAACAATTAAATATGATTTTGCCAGAGAAGAAAAAACCCTCTTGGCTTACACCATAGGTCTTGCAACAACATAACAATATGAATCCTGTGACAAAAAAGCATCCTTCTATTCCTGCAGTCAGGAAACATGCAGGGAAGAAAAGCTCACCACTTCTCTAAATAGTGACAATTATTTGGAACAGAGTAATCGTTAACTCTTTAATGGGGTAGGTTTTACCCTAAATACACATAAATTCTGTGCATAGTAGTCCCTGAAGAAAACAGAACAGTTAAACTCAGAGTAACTTCAGTGAGGATTATCATTCAGCATCTGCAAGCTTTATGTGCTGCATAAAAATGAACCAAAAACCCCACACTTTCTCCTGAAATTTTGCAAAATTTTACCTAGACTATGCCACACTCTTCTTACCTGGAAATACAGATTTCTCTGACCTGCTGAGGTGTTAAAGCAAAGATAAAAAACTTCTCTTGGAACCTCTGAATACTGCTCTGTACTACAAAGAGAGAGACACAAAAGAGTTTTAACCATGGTAATTAAAGAAATTGATTAAAAAAGGATCTGCAGTTGAGGGATTTGTTTTGTTTTTGGTTTTTTTTTTTTGGAATGATGCTTAAGTCACTTATATTCAAACTGTGGTTGAACTGCATGCAACAAAAAACATCAAGAAGTAAGAATGGAACAAATAATTAATTCAACTATATTCAGATGGCTTAATATCACATTACACTTCACTACTAAAGAAGCTTGTCAAACAGCATTATAATCCTTTCTCCTAAAAGAGAAAGGTGCAAACAAACACACACCAAATCATAACACAACTATTTTAATGTACTACAAGAAGAGAATGTACACCAGAAGTTATTAATGGACAGATGGAAAACTACTCAATTCAGAAACAACTAATTGTAACTAAACCTTTGAGAAGAAGGGGAGAGGAGAAGGGGGAGAGGGAACACAACCCCTACGGCCACAGAAGCCAGCTAGACTTGATGTCTGGGAATTACATCAGTAGCATTTAACAATAAATAAATAAATAAATAAATAAATAAATAAAACTTTCATATCAGAAACTGGCTTGTCTGTCAGTGATGGGAAGCTGTAATATTTTAGTATTAAAGGTTCATAGTATGTACATGTTACTTTTTTACTTTCTTTCAACTTGAGAAGTTAGAAATCTTGACCGGAAATTAAAGTACATTGGACTTGTTCAACAATTTAAAGTAAGCAGAAAGAATGAAAACCACAAAAATAGCACAACTAAACCAGGCAAATTTGGAAGAGCTACTAGACTGTCTTGTACACTGTGACATTGAGAGAGTAGTATCTCTATGCCCAGAAAAACACACAAAAAGGACACAAACATGAAATAGTACCCAGGTAGAGGAACCACACACCAAGTTCCTCAAAACAATTCAAACCAGCTACATTGTACACATATGCATGCGTGCACACACACATACCACAGACAACATTTTATATTTTAAAATAATACTTGAGCACATGTAAAAAAGATCATGGAAATGTTTTGTTATTGAATTGAGTGTTGGTTAAAATGAAACTCCAGACCTACACCTGCTCTTGTGTTCTCAGTGCAAAAGAATAACTATACTCATCTCTTTTAAAGAGTTGCACTGAAGTGGACCATACTCCTAGCTCTCTGACCTACCTGTTATTTGAATCCTTAATTCTCAAATACAAAAAACTTGTTTGTTCCATATCTCAATCACCCAGATCTACTAACTGGGACTCTAAGCTATCCATATCAATTAAAAAAAATAAAGGAAGCCTCATGTCCAAATTTGCACATGAATCCATGGTAAGAGTAACTTTCAGCCAATGCTCCTGTCCATCGAAAATCAGTCATAGAATCATCAAGGTTGGAAGAGACTTTTAAGATCATCAAGTCCAACTGTCAACCCAGCACTACCACTGTAACCGCTAAACCCCACAACCACATCACCCAGCACCAGATCCATATATCTCTTGAACACCTCCAGGGATGGTGACTCCACCACCTCCCTGGGCAACCTATTCCAATGCTTGACCACTCAAACAGTGAAAAATAATATCTAATATCTAATCTGAATCTCCCCTGGCTCAGTAAGAGAGAAAGAAAAGCCCATTATTTGCATATCATCCATTCCTCATATCTCATTTCCCCACTCCTCCTCACAAATATCTGAGTTGCGGTGCAGTCTGAAAGACTCCATGATCAGTTAAGAAACTAAAATGTATAAGAGGATACAAACAGCTTGAAAAATGCTGAACTGTTTCTAAACAATACTACTAAATAGTTAGGGAACATTTTTTCTATGTAAGGTAAGCCAGGTTGAATTTCAAGACAGAAAACATATTTCCAAATAATTAAATACATTGAAGAGTAAGGCATTTGAGGAAGTGAAACTGAGATTTCAAGTTATTTGGAAGACAAAGGTCCATCCAACATTTTAACATACAGTATGGCAACAACTCATAGGCTGAGAAACCTTCACTAATCTGAGTACAACACTGAACAGTGCAGCACAAAGTATCTATTTCAGTGCTGGATATCAGAACCTGCAGAATTGTTGCAGCAAGATAAGGGCAAACTAACAAACCAGCACATTTGTTCTCTTTATGTTGTTGCAACTTATTAATAATTACTGACCCTGAAATCCTTTTCCTGTTCACCCTCTGTATTGGGTCTGGCTAAGCTGGAGTTCATTTCCCCATAGCAGCCTTCACAGTACTGTCCTTTGCATTGGTAGCAGGAAAGGTGTTGAAAACACACCAGTGTTTTGGCTACTGCTGAGCAGCGCTGGCACAGCATCAGTGCTGTATCTCAACATTTTCCCCCCATCAAGGGGCTGGGAGTGGGCAAGATCCTGGGAGGGGACACAACCAGGCCAGCTGACCCAAATTGACCAAAGGGATATTCCATACCATACAACATCAACTCAGATATAAAAGCTAAGGGAGGGAGAAGGAATGGTGGGGGGGGGGGGGCATTTGTTATTCTACAATGTTTGCCTTCCAAAGCAACCACTATGCATGCTGAAGCTCTGCTTCCTGGGAAGTGTCTGAACATCGCTTGCTGATGGGAAGTAGAGAATAAACTTTTTTTCTTTTTGCTTGTGCTCACACAAACTTTCGCTTTTGCTTTAGTAAACTGCTTTATCTCAACCTACAAGTCTACAAGTTGTTTTCCATCTTATTTTCTCTCCCCTGTCCCACTGGGGAGGGATAGAGCAGCCTGGTGGACACCTGGCATCCAGCCAAGGTCAACCCACCACACCCTGACAGACGTGTTCCTCACTTGCACCAGGCAGAGACTTCAGGTCCAAATCTTTCAGCCAAAAGCAGAGGTTCAGACTAAATATTAGGAAGCATTTATTTACCAAAGAGGGTGGTCAAGCACTGGAACAGGCTGCTTAGATACGTGGTCAATGCCCCAAGCATGTCAGTGTTTAAGAGACATTTGAACAATGCCCTTGACTAACTTCTGGCCAGCTCTGAAGTGGTCAGGCAGTTGAAGGATCATTGTAGTTACCTTCCAACTGAAGTATTCTACTCTATTATTTAATATTCAAAAGACAAAGATCTTTAATCATAATATTTACAAAAGAGAACACTGTTTTCTGAGGTGTGGCTTGGCACTGGGTAACAAGTGGTGAAGAGAGGACAAGGGTAGAGATGAGAAGGGAAAGGAGTTTCCACTTTTTCGCAGCTGCAAAAAGCCATTTAAGTCAACTTTGTACTGTCATTAGCAACACTTATTTCATTAATTAAGCAACCTACAGAGCTATTGAACACTTACCTAGACTTGTAGGTTTTATGAGCACATCAAGCACATCATAAAATGGTAAGCTTTTCAGTTGAACATCAGGATGAACAGGTGGAATTGGAGGGGATGGCTGCTGCATCTCAAAGTGGGGCTTAGTGTCTTGGAGGAACACAGAACTGACAGGTGTGGAAGGAGACTGAGGTGTGACTGAAGAAGAGAGTGGGTGAATGCCAGCAACAGTGAGGTCAGGCTCAGCAGGAGAGGAACTACTGTCCAAATTGAAAACTGCAGGTTTTATGGCTGATAAATCTGAAAGTCCTTCAATCATCCTTGGGTAACGACACCTATAGAGTTCTTGGATTTTTATCTGAACTGCTGGGCTGCAGCCACTCTTCAGTAAGTGCAGTGCCCTCATCAGGAGGTCATGTTTCCGCCCGCTTTTATTATGTCCAGCAAACCCCAACAACACTTGCAGTTCAGAAACACGAAAACTTGATACCATATTCTAGAAAGAAAAGAGAGGTAAGCACAGGTAAACCAACAGTACCCCAAGTAAGCACTTTTGAGGAGCACAGTAAAACATGTTAACTTAAATCATGCTAGTTTCACACTTATCTTAGGTACTACCTGACACAAAAGTATAGTTAAAAACAAAGTGTCCAGGATGAATTGTAGTAAACCCCATAAGTTTGGGAAAAGCACCATGGAGAATATGAACAATAGGAATGCTGAAACAGCAAAAGAAAATTCCTGTTTCCCTGTCCTCCGCCCTTAACCTATCTCTGTAACCCTATAAGGCAATGTCATGTTAACCCCTTACCATTGGTCAAGCTTGGATCCTTTCCAACCCTATAAAAGAAGCATACTGTACCCCATTAGTTGAGAAAGAAGAAGAGCAGAGACCCTTCACGGACCTCCCCAAATAAAGCCATCTCCATGGAACAGCCTGCGCCTTCTCCTTCTCCTCTCTCTCTGTCTGCTGCAGCCTCAAGCCCGGGGCACCACTACCTAGCAAGCAAAGCTGAAATCCTGAGAGCTTGCTAATCACTATAGAGCTGATAATCACCATGCTTGCTAGATGGTAGCCCCGCGGTGTTGGCATGAGCAAGCTAGCTTTGGGCACCTGGTCCCTACTCAGGGACTGAGCTCCTGAGCCCTATTGCTCTGCTTTATGATAAGGCCGATCAGAGGCTTTATTAATGAAGACTGAGTTTGGTTGTATTATAATTTCAAAGACTTGTTTCCCCACTCAAACAATAGCAACAACATAAACTTTCATGCAACCCATGCATTAAATAGGTTAAATGGGTCTCAAATTCACAGGCAGAAACACAAGTTCTAACACAAAGTATCTGTCTCACTTCATGAAATAAGCAAAAAACCAAACAAAAGTCCTGATGAATATTATCACTTGTCTTCCAACACATTTTAAGCACTCCCTTATTTTATTTCCTAAGTTCTGCACAGTGTATTTTGAAAATTCTTTTATTTTGTGCAGCATGTTAAAGGCATGCATGAACAGAGAAAGGCACATCAGCTTTCACTCCTAAAAGGATGGTACAGCAAGGTGGACAGTTTTTAAAAGGTTACATTATATTATATTATATTATATTATATTATATTATATTATATTATATTATATTATATTAACCAAGTGCTTAACCAACATAACTGATTCTTCAAACTTTGCAGAAAACTTCTTGTCCTTTTCATATAACAGTCTGGTATGGTGGGTCACAAAGATCTCTTCAAAGGAAATAATACTATTCAGTTGGTTATCACAGTTAGTTGTGGGAGACTTTGAGGATTGAACTGTGAAGTTCATAAACAGAAAGACACTTATTTAAAAAAAGTCCACTATGCAAAAGGAAACAATCTTCTCTCCCCATTACTAAAAAAGAGTAACTTAGCATGGGCACATCATTTCACATTTCTGTGAGCAAGCTCTTACAACCATATAGTCAGCCAACAAAAAATGTCTAAACTTCTCCTGGCTGCTTGGTCCCTATTCTCACCTTGAGAAATTTGTTGTGACAGTAAGAGAGACCAGGGAATTGAATCAGAGTAAAACTGAACTTAGAATCATGGAATCATTCAGGTTAGAAAATACCTCTAAGATCATTGAGTCCAACCATTCACCCAGCACTGCCAAGCCCACCTTTAAACTGTGTCCCCAAGTGCCACATCTACATGTCTTTTAAATCCCTCCAGGGATGGTGTCCTGGGTAACCCAAAATGTTATTGTATTCCATATCTGTGCCCAAAATTGTTACTGTCTTTTTAAGACTCAGAAGCTGGAAATAGAACCACAGGGCTGGGGAGTACTGGTCCCTTTTTAAGGTTGGGGTCACTCATCCTGGTTTAGGGAAAATTTGGGAGGAAACTTCCAAAGGGGCGCCTCTAGAAAGCAGATTCAAGTGGCCCCTCCCCCAATTGGTTCAGGAAAAATTTCCTTGGAGAAAAGTGGAAAAAACTGTTTATTTAACAAGCAAAGCATTCACAAGCATAAAAAATTAATAATATTAAACAATAAAACCTCTCACTGTTCTGAAGAGATGGCAAATTCAGAAAGTCCTTGTCGTGGATTGTAGCTCAGCTCACTCAGTCTCTTATCAGTCCCTCTGGAGCTGGAATGCAGGGTCCCAGGCCCTGGTGGGGCACAGGTATGAGCTCCCAGTGTTTTTCTGGGTTTTCAGTCCAGAGCAGGTTTGAACAGTTCCAAGAAAAAGAAAAGCCACAGTCCAGGGAACTTCTCTGCCTCTGCTAGCTAAGAAAAACTAACTAAAAAGCAAAGGAGAGCTCTCTCCTGCTCCTTATCCATGCTGCAGACAACACAGTCTGCAAGAAGGAAAAAAAATGCAGGGGAGCAAGTGCAGTTTCTAAAAACGAACTGCACACTTCTCTCTCCCTTCACTCTCAGAACCAGTCTTAAAGGTGCAGAACTTAATATGCAGCATCATAAAGTCACCCTAGGACACTGGGGCAGAAGGGCTCTTTCTCTTTCCCTTGAGGCAGTGAAAGGCAGAAGCTCCCCTTTGTTTTCTTTTGTTTTTCCCTGAGGGGTTTGCTTCAGGCAGGTCTCAAAGAAGCTGTATTTCACAGTCCTAAAGTGCTTCAAGGCAAATTCCACAAATATCTGTCTACAGCCAAACCATACTGAGAAAAACAGAACAGTCCTGCTCCATAAGGTCATCTCAGCCAGCTGCCTGCTGCTTCTGTCAAGGAGAAGGTGAAATCCCTCTACAAGTTCCAGCCGCTGACTGAGCTCAAGCTGCCTTTGTCAACAGAACTGCCATCACCAGAAAGATAAGAAGGGCATTTGGCTCATTTTGGACTCCAGGTTTCCTTTTTGTTTTGTCCTTGTTCCCTGTTGGTTGTTATTTGGGGGGAGGGTTTGTCCACCATGTTCCATTTGACTCCCAGACCACACTGTTATCTGTGGAGGGTGCCATCTTGAGGGAGAGGTTTCTCCACCCTTTTAGTTTCACTTTGTTGCTAGGGAGTCCCCAAGGTTTAGCAACACTGTATCTAGTCATTACTTACTGTTATTTTTTGCCTGTTGCTGTTTAATTTTTTAGTAAACTGTTATTTTCCCACTTATATCTACTCGCATTCATCTCTCCTTATTGGTGGAAAGGGAGGGGTTAAAATTAAAAGGGGAGGTAACTAATTTTGTAGTGTCCATCTCTTAAATTGTCTTAAGCCAAGACAAATGGTGACTCCACCAATGCCCTGAGGAGTCTGTTCCAGTCCTTGACAACCCTTTCAGTGAAGAAATTTTTCCTAGTATCCAATGTAAACCTCCCCTGGTGCAACTTTGAGGCCATTTCCTCTCATCCCCTTACCCAGGAAACCGATCCCACCTCACTGCAACCTCCTTTCAAATAGATTTAGAAAGCAATAAGGTCTCCCCAGAGCCTCCTTTTCTCTAAATGAAACAACCCCAACTCCCTCAGCGGCTCCTCATCAGACTTGTGCTTGTCGTGGTTTGACACTGGCCAAATGCCAGGCACACACAAAAGCTGCTCATTCACCCTCCCCTGCCACAGCTGGGCAGAGGAGAGAAAATTTAACGAAGGGTCCATGAGTTGAGAAAAGGACCAGGAGAAAACACTCCAAGGGCAAAACAGGCTCAACTTAGAGGTACAAAGTGAATTTATTACAAACAAAATGAGAGGAGGATAATGAGAAGTAAAACAAGCCCTTAAAAACACCTTTTTTCCTCCCAACTCCTCCCTCATTCCCATCGACAGTGCAGGGAGACAGGGTGTGGGGGTTTTGGTCAGTTCGTCACCCGAGGTTTTTTTCTGCTGCTCAGGGAGAGAAGTTGTTCCCTTGTGAGACCATGGCGTCTCTCCCATGGGAGACAGTTCTCTGCGAACTTCTTCAGCATGGCTCCAATCTCATGAGCAGCAGTCTTGCCAAAACTGCTGCAATACGAGTCCCTCCCACAGGCAAATAGTCCTTCCAAAACTGCTGTAGAGTGGGTCACTCTTCCATGGGATACAGTCCTCCAAGGACAGGCTGCTCCAGCCTGGAAGCAGGGATGCCACAGGATCACAGCCTCCTCCCAGGCATCCACTCACTCCAGCATGAGCACCTCCCCCACGGGCTGTGGGTAGATTTCTGCATCCCCCATGGACCCCCATGGGCTGCAGGGGGACAGCCTGTTTCACCATGGTCATCACCATGGCCTGCAGAGGAATCTCAGCTCTGGCACCTGGAGCACCTCCTCCCCCTCCTTCTTCACTGCCCTTGGTGTCTCCATAGTTTTCCCTCACATGTTCTCACCTCCTCCTCTTCTCTAGCTGGAATTAAAACCGTTTGTTTTGTTTTTCTTCCTAAATATGTTATCACAGAGGCATTACTACCATCTCTAATTGGCCCAGTCTTGGCCAGCAGCATGTCCATCTTCATGGCCATCAGGGATTGGCTCTGCCAGATATGGTGGAAGTTTCTAACAGCTTCTCACAGAAACCACCTCTGTGGCCTCCCGCTACCAAAAATCAGGCCATGCAAAAACAACACAGTGCTCCAGACCCTTCACCAGTTCTGTTGCCCTTCTCTGGATAGACTCATGCTCCTTAATGTTTTTCTTGGCGTGAGGAGCCCAAAACACAGAATTTGAGGTGTGGCCTCACCAGTGCCCAGTACAGGGGAATGATCACTGTCTGAAGTACTAAGGCCTGAACAATAGGCCCTGACTGAGGTCTGAACAACTGGCCCTAAGCCATTGTTGAGCTACAGATAAACTTTTCGACCAAATGTTATATATATATATATATATATATATATATATATATATATATATATTCACTCATTAATCAAGTATTGTTATATGTGTTCACTTTTTGGCAAAACATGTATTTACCTTTCTGTATCTGGAAACCAGATGAGGCCACATCTGGCCCAATTAGGGGGGTATAGGATCAAAGACAACTCTGTTGGTTCCTCCTTGAGCCCTGGCCAGGCTTTGGGAGAAAGCCAACAGGAGAATGAAATTAGAAATTACGTCAGCTTGTTTGTTTAACAGTATAAAAGTTGGGCTACTGACACAACAAAGTGGGGGAGCCTCGTGGCCTGCAAGGTGCATGCACCACAGGATTTCCCAGTTACTGGGTTTGGTTCTCCAGTCCTTTGCTGTAACAGCTTCCCGCCCCCCAGCTGATCTTTCTTGGACTTGGATGATGGTAAAGTATTATGGTAACTGGTGATGTATCCTTCTTAATCACTATAGGCATTCTTTTGTAGTAATTATTAGGTGCATTGCTTAGCTTATCCTTTTGTGATTCTTTGCATTTTGTATTATAGTAAATTACACTATTCCTTAAGTTGGTGTCTGTGTCTCTGACCCTACTCACTGGCAAAACACTGCCCTACTCCTGATGGCCACGCTATTGCTGATACAAGCCAAGATGCCATTGGCCTTTGTAGCCACCTGGGCACACTGCTGGCTCCTGTTTGGCTGGCTGTCAACCAGCATCCCCAGGTCCTTTACCACAGGGCCACTTTCTGGCCACTCTTCCTCAAGTATATGGCACTGCATGGGGTTGTTGCGACCCAAGTACATGACCCAGCACTTGACCTTGTTGAACCTCATACAGTTGGTCTCAGCCCATTGATTCAGCTCATCCAGATCTCTCTTGTACCATTACAAGACAGCAGGAGCAAGCAACCAGGAACTGCCTTTTCAAGGGCCACATTATTCATACACATCAAAACAACCATCTAAAATACTATGGTAGCACTCTCATCAGGCACACACTTTCCTCACCATTGAGGGGATGAGGTTATCCTTTTTCAGATACTGAATATCAACATTTCAAGACAGCCAGTTTGGATACAGTGATGCTTCAAGTAGCTATCAGGGAGCTAGCCCAGCAATCTTCAAACTGGTATTCCCCCAACACCCCACCTATAAATGCACCATGGATGCAGTTGCCAGTGAAAGCAGTGTCACAATAAGTGTTGAGTGGCTCACCCTAACTTTTGAAGAAGAGGCCAACTGAAGATTTCACCTTAATTTCATCACAGCAACTTCTCAACAGCAAAACAATAGAAGTAAAGAAAGATGGAGACAGAACTTCTTGGAGTTTGCAAAATGCTAGAGAAAGTCATTGTCCATCTGGCATTTCTGTTCTACCTTTTCTCACTCTCACAGTTAAGATGAAGAAAATAGTATTTCAAGTATTCATAATAAATAGCTTGAAGTACTATAAAAGCTTTATAGTCACGTCACATAAAAGAAATTGTGTTAAAAGATAATACCAATATTCAAGAATTTACAGAGAACTTTGTGTTGCATGCTTTCATAGATAGTTGTATAAACTTGATAGCAACATCAGCTCCTTTGTTTCAGACGCTGAGTAAGCATAGTTCTGGATTCCATATCCAGAATACAAACAAATAAAATAATCCTTGACAATGAGATTAGGGAAACAGCATGTATTGCAAAATATTGTCTATTACCCTGCTCGCTGCCTTCTGTGCAT
Organism: Molothrus ater; assembly: GCF_012460135.2. Lineage (NCBI taxonomy): Eukaryota > Metazoa > Chordata > Aves > Passeriformes > Icteridae > Molothrus > Molothrus ater. Next base: position 5,185,058 of record NC_050510.2, read on the forward strand.
TCCTGCAAGTTAATCAAGGCAAAACATGCAGTCAATTGCCTCAAAACAGCTAACATTTTATACAGAAATTCCACAAATTAACATTTAGCTACATTTCCTTTTATTAGAAGACACAGGCTGGCTTCAATACCATAATCAGTGAGATTTTAAATTAACACACCCTTTAAAAAAATGCTTGAGAGTATAAAAAAGATACATAGTTTTGTCCATCAATGCAAAAATCTTACATAGATTTCTGAAAGAAGTCATGCAACAGTGAGTTTTACTGAAATTAAACAATTGGTTTTTGCAACATTTTCTCCCTAAAGCTGATTCTACGTGCCTTTTAAAGCAGCAACCACCACATGTATGAAAATGCAGCTAGTCTGATCTACAAATTGTGCCTGAAAAATCTGGTGGCCTTCTACAACAGGATTATAGTGTTGATGAATAAGGAAAGAGCAAATGACATCTACCTGGACTTGTGCAAAGCATTTGACACTGTTCCACACAACATCCTTGTCTATAAACTAGAGAGACATGGATTTGATAGATGGACCCCTCAATGGAGAAGGAATTGGCTGGATGGTCACACTCAAAGAGTTGTGGTCAATGGCTCAATGTCTAGGTGGAGACTGGTGACAAGTGATTTTCCTCAGGGGTCAGTATTGGCACTGATTCTGTTTAACATCTTTGTTGACAACATGGACAGTGGGATTGAGGGTACCCTCAGCAAGTTTGCTGACAACATCAAGCTGTGAGGTGCAGCTGACATGCTGGAGGGAAGGGACACAATCCAGAGGGACCTTAACAGGGTGGACCTGTGCAAATCACATGAAGTTCAACAAAGCCAAGTGCAATGTCCTGTACCTGGGTCAGGGCAATCCCAAGCACAAATACAAGCTGGGTGGAAAATGGACTGAGAGCAGCCCTGAGGAAGAAGACATGGGGGTGTTGGAGGAGGAGAAGCAGCTCAACATTACTCAGCAATGTGTGCTTGCAGGCCAGAAAGCCAACCGCGTTCATTTTTTGACCCTTGCAGACCTTTTGCAGACCCATTTTGACCCTTGCAGTTTCATTTTTTAAGTTTCAAAAACTACATTCTCTTCTTCATCTACACCCTTGCTGTCTCTCGCCACAATCATTAATTCTTAATTATTCTAGATACAACAGACTTTTAAGGTACCACAATATGCTTCATTGGTCTGAAAAAGTGACTACACACCTAGGAAGAATATAAGAATTACATGGGACTTACTTCCAGCATTTATAAATCCAATTCTCCAGTAAATTTTGTGTAATCTCTCCTTCCACAGAAGATGTATGAGCACACTTCCATCTCTTCTCACTAAAATGAGTTCTTTTACACAATGGCCATGAAACTGATCACTAGTGTCACACAAATTAGTTTTGGCACAGGCATATCCATTTGCCTATAAAGCGCTTCTTTTTTCCTCCCATAAAGATGAAACTAACACATTACGTCAAAACCTGATTATATACAGACTATGAGACTGAAGCTATTATCTTCTAAACTATGGATCTACATTGTTTCAAAGACCACATGCATTCTGTGTGCATCAAGTCCTTCTCTGCAGGGCTGCTCTCAGTTCATCTCCCAGTCTGCACTCATGTCTGGGGTTGCCCCAACCCAGGTGCAGCACCTTGTACTTGAACTTGTTGAACTTCATGATGTTCTCATGAGTGCATTTACCAAGTTTGTCCAGGTTCCTCTGAATGGCATCCCATCCTTCTGTTGTGTCAACTGCACCATTCAACTTGGTGTCATCTGAAAACTTGCTGAGGGTGCACATAATCTCACTATTGATGTCAGTGATAAAGATATTTAAGAACACCAGTCCCAAGACAGAGCCCTGAGGGACACCACTCATCACCAGCCTCCACCTGGACACAGAGACATTGACTACAGCTCTCTGGCTGTATCCATGTCCTGGTTGCAGAGAGGGGGCAGAGCTTAGTGCTGTGTGGGTGTATTGGGTTTGCATGGCCTGGTTTTGGTAGTGGGGGGGGGAGCTGAAGGGGTGGCTTCTGTGAGAAGCTGCTAGAAGTGTCCTCCATATCTAGCAAAGCCAATACCTGGCAGCTCCAAAAATGGATATGCCGCTGGTGAAGGCTGGGCCAATTAGAAAGAGTGGTAACACCTCTGTGATAACATTTTTAAGAACATAGAAAAAAAAAGTTATTGCACAGCTGTAATTGTGGCCTGAGAAGAGCAGGGTGAGAATATGTGAGAGGAACAACTATGCAGACACCAAGGTCAGTGCAGAAGGAGGGGGAGGAGGTCGTCCAGGTGCTGGAGCTGAGATTCCCCTACAGGCTGTGGTGCTGACCATGGTGAAACAGGCTGTCCTCCTGCAGCCCATGGAGATCCATGGGGATGCAGAGATCAACCTGCAGCCCATGGAGGAAACCCACACTGGAGCAGGTGAATGACTGGGAGGGGGCTGTGACCCTGTGAGAGACTCGTGGAGAGAGAAGCACCTGCTGGAGCAGCCTGTACTTGACGGACTTCATCCTGTGGAAGACTGACCCACTCTACAGCAGCGGCGGCACAGGCGCACACGGTGATTTACTGAAGTTCAGTGGCGCGGCTGTGGCATGGCAGGAGTGCGGGCAGTGGCAGAGATGCCGTGGCTCGTATTTTTGCCGTGAGCAGATGTGTGCAGGCGGCGGTGGACCCCGGCAAGAAGCGGGGTACCAGCGTGCACAGCACCGACTCCGGTGCAGCGGCCACGTGGCTCGGATTGGCGCAGCAGCTGGCGGAGGCATTTTAAAAGCCGCGCAGTTTGCCACACACACGGTTTCGCCTCTTGCCTCAGATTGGGGGGGAGGGGAAACTACAGAAGCTTTCCTAGATTGGCTGTGGACACAGTGCTTTCAGTTTTCAGTTTGTACTTGTTGTAAGGAAGGTAGATACAGTTTTGCAGAAAGCAAATAACATCCGAATGGGTGCAAAGCTTTCTGCAACACAGGCATTTATATCCTAGTTAGAGATTCCCTAAATAGTGGAAACGCTAAGGTTTCCAAAGGAGTTTTGAAACGGTTTGTTTGCTGGACATCTTTTCATTTCCCTCAGTTTACCCAGCAGAATGTTAATTCTGTCTCTGCCTGGGACAAAATTGGAGCATTGCTAACAGCACAGGCGGAACAGGGAGACAGAACAGTGTCTCAATTTCTCCCTGTGTTCCTTGTGATCCAGAAAGAAGTGCTTAAGAGGGATTTGAAGGGACAGCCACAGCAAACCTCCCCTCCTGCGGCTCTCTCTACACCTCCTCCCAAACCCTCTGCCCCTGATCTGAGAGGGACGTGCAAGGCACCCCGAGAATCGCAGGGTACCTGGCACAGCCACTGTTTCCCTGGCCTCCCAGCTCCCGCTCAGTACCCTGGCTCTGGCAGTTGTGCGCAGGCTGACAGAGTACCTTCCCTGCACCCCTTTAACCCAGTTGCTGTTTCCCCGATTTCGCGTGCTGACCCCCCCTATCCCCAAAATGGCAGCAACAGCATGGTTGGCCTCCAAGATGGCGCCGACCATGTGCTCGGGGGCCAAGATGGCAGCGGCCATGTGGCGAGACCTCCTGAATACCCTTCTTCCCACAATCCCTTTCGTTCACCTGTCCCCTCCCCCAAACCCTTCCAGTCCCACAACCCCTTCCTTCTCTTGGACATTCCTCCTCCTCTCTCCATGTTCCCGCCCTCCATGATGTCATCCCCCAACCCCGCCCCTGGTTCCGACAGCTGCTCCACCTCCCCACAAAGCCCCTCCCCCCCTGCCTGTCCCTGTTTCCCATGCCCCCCTACCCGGGTCCCAAGAGGGTGGGGCTGGGGGTGGGGGTGTCCCCCCTCCCAGTTACCAAGGGGGTGGGGTGGAGGGGGCCGGGGGAGAGGGTGTCCCCCTGCCCAGTGCCCGCGGGAGTAGGGTGGGGGTGGATCCCTGCCTGCTCCCCAAAGGGGTGGGGCTGTGGTGGGGGGTACTCCCTTGTTCAGTCCCCAAGGGGGTGGGGCCGGGGTGGAGGGTGGTCCCATGCCCGGTTCCCATGAGGGTGGGACTGGGAGAGGGTGTGGACCCCTTCCCGGCTTCCACAGGGGTGGGGCTGAAGAAGGAGGTGGTGCCCCTGCCAGTTCCCAAGTGGGGAGTGGTCCCCCTGCTGGATTCCACGGGGGTGGGGCCAAAAGGGAAAACCCTGGGGATAAAAGCCAGAGGGAGGAAGCAATTCCCTCAGTAGCCCCTGTCCTATATACTGGTGGTAGAAGTGGCCCTAGAAACTACCAGCCCTTCTCCTACCAAACAAAGAGAGTGTTGTGTAAAAGTCAGAATTCGGTAGAAAAAGTGAAATTTTTAGCAGCATGATAAGAGCCACATTAACATCCCTTGAATTTGTTCTTACTGACCTCCTAGATCTTTTCCGGTGCCTGCTTACACAGAGTTTGATCTATGGGAAAGCTCCTGGAAGAGATCCCTGAGGGGACTCCTGGAGGAACTTAAGCAAAGCACACAGGGTGCCAAAGATATAGACGATAACGACATCACTTATGAACATCTATGCGGAGAGGGGGAGTGGGCTAAGCCCGAAGACCAACCTCGGGTGTTAACAAAATTTATTCTAGATAAGATCACAAAAGCTGCGGACAAGGCTTTTAACCAGTTGCCGACTGTTAAAGCTAGGGGTACTTACCTTAACATTAAACAGTCTCCTTCTGAGAGTTTCTTGCAGTTTGTCGACCAGCTCCATGCACAAGTTGAGAGACAAGTATGAGACTCCAGGACACAGGTGGAGATAGTTAAAGAGATGGCACAGAGAAATGCCAATGAGGTCTGCAGCAAGGTGCTCCTGGGTCTGCCTCTCGACCCTCCACCTACACTGGCAGAGATGATCGAAGCGTGTGCTTGGAAGGCGGAACTGTTTGCTGCACAGGAGGCATGGGCAAGGCCGACAAACTCAGGTACTGTGGCAGCTGTATCTTCAGGAGTGAGGAGGCAACAGATGTCACCAGAGCAGCTTCAACATATCATCTGCTTCCAATGCAATAAGCCAGGACACTTTGCCCAAGACTGCCCCCAAAGCCAGCAACAGAGGAAGAAAACCATCAAACCAAAAAACTAGGACACGAGCGCAAGCCCGCACTGCACCATGACATAAATGCAGCGGGCTTCCCTAAAAGAAAAACCGCCCTCAAAACAGAAAAGGGAGAGGAAGGGAGGCAGGGTGCGGGGACAGCAAAAGAAATGTTTACAGGACAAAATCTGGCAGCCTCACAAGCGTTTCAAGCTTGTGATCACCAAAGCTTTTGTTTTCAGGTCTACCCAGTGGACAGTCATTGCAGTGAACCTGCTGGAGGACTCACGGGACTTGACGGTAGAATCGCACAGGATTGGACAGTGAGTACTTTGTTATTGGGGACACCGCACACACACCCATGGAGATTGAGGTGGCTCCCATGATCATCAAGGGGGACATATATAACCTCATTCTCCAGGTGCGCTGTCCACAGGCACCCTTCTATTTGGCCAAGGGGCAAATCATCGCCCAGGCCATTCCTATTCCAGCAGAAATCTCAGTAGATGACAAAACACCAGGTGTCTACTGGGCAGAAGTGGTTGGCAAGGACAAAGCCATTATGGGATGCAACCTAATGCGTGGAGCAGACCATCTCCACATGGAAAGGTTGCTTGACATGGGGGCAGATGTGACAATCATACCTGAAAGTTGTGGCTGTCACATTAAGATTTGCAACCCATGGCTGACAAAATCCAAGGTGTAGTAGGTATCACATTGGCAAAGATATCAAAAAACCTTGTGCAAATTGAAGGGCCGGACGGAAAATTGGCCAGTGTCCGTCCGTTTGTCACCGATTACATAGCTCTCTTGTGTGGGAGAGACACCATGTCCCAGTGGGGCATCAAATTGGTCATCCCTAACACACCCCAGTGTTGCAGCTTGAATTGCTGCTAGCAAAGTCCAGGGTAAAGAAGCAAAAAAGGCTTTTGCATAATATCCATAGATGTTTAATTCAGCCACGCGGTGAGATGTTCTCCTCTCAGATACCCACTCCCCCCTCAAGGTCCTGCTCTCTCCTCCATGGGCCTCCCAGCTGACCTTGGTCTCCGGGCAGTATCAAGGTGAGGCCCAATCAGGGAAAAGGGAGGGAGAGCCTCAGGAACACCTATGTTCAGGCACAGGAACCGGGGAAGGAGCCAATGGGGTGTAACTTAGGAGAAGCCCCCCCAGGGCCTCCATAACTCCCTGTTTTTTACATTATTAAGAAAGCTTTTCTGAAGGATCAACTGAATTAACACAAAATGACAAAAACAATCAAAAGCGTCTATAAGACAATTTTCAAAATGCAAACAATTCTGAGTCTCCAATGTCCAAAAATATTTTCTGGAGTGTCTTAGAGCTGGCAGGAGGGATGCGGGGTTTTCTTAGCACGGTTTATCAGGAAACTGAGTCAGGAGAAAGTTTCTTTAGCAGGGGCTGTTTCTCTGTCTCTTGTGGTAAAGTGCTTGGCTGTGATAGACTCTGCACAAGGTAGCGTAGGTGGTGGTGTGCCTGTTGGAAACTCCAAATAGAAATCATTACTTTAAGAAAAAGATGGTTACTTTAGGGAAACTTTCCTTTCTTTCCCTCCTAATCGTGCTCCCTCTGGTCTTATGAAGGAACTGTGGGGAAAGGGATTAGTGGAGGGAGACCATGGGAGAGGGGAAAGGGTGGTAGGAATTTGTGGGAACATAAAAAAGGGGTAATAGGACAATGGAAAGGAAAAGGGGAAAGTGGGAGGCGGGCAGGAAGGCCACAGGAATTGGGGAAGGGTATTAGAAGAAGTGGGACTTATTGGACTGGAAGGTTCTTTCATTATCGACATGGGCCTTTGGATGCAGGACAGCTTGCCAGCATTCTGTGCTCTTCTTGCTTTTAGGCTGTTGCTGGTGCTTGATGGTTGTTGGTTTTGGGTTCTATTTCCTTGGTAGGTGTGTGGAGGACTTCTATGATGTGGATAATATTTTGCAGGTTTGTAGTCTGGTGCATGTTTACTGCCTTGCACTGGAACTCCACCAGGTCCTGTCACATTGGCTGCTTGGGGGCCTTTTCTTCCTTGTATTATATTAAATTCCACAATTTCTCCATCTCCTAGACTGTGGAGGTATTTCTTGGGATTATTCTCTTTTATAGCAGTCTGATGAACGAACACATCTTCTTTGTTATCATTCTGGGTTATGAAACCATATTTGTTTTATACATTGAACCATTTTACTGTCCCCAAAACGTTCATAGCAAGGATATTTTTACCTTTGCCAGTGGGTTTGTGTTGGTGTTTCTGGACGCGTTGCTGGTGCTGCTGCTTAGGCGCTGCTGTGCGAAGTTCGTTTCACTCCTGGCGCTGGCAGCCGCGCTCAGGCTCGGCCCGCTCCCAGGGGTCTGTCTCAGCTGGTGCTTGTGGGCACTGCCAGTGTGGGGCTCTCAGAGCAGCGACAGTGGGCAGGGGGCGGCGGTTTTGCTGCCAGGACTGCGGTTCTGAGCCATCTCCTGGCAGGGCTGTCTGCCCACCCCGCGACAGCGGTGCCCCAGGTCCGCCAGTCTCGCCCGCCCGCCCTCGGCCCTCATGCAGCAGGTTGCCGTGGGGCGGGCTGGACAGTGAGTATCGGCCGGCTCACCCTGGCCTTGCTGAGCACCAGTGGGGCAGCTGTGGGTTTTCCGCGGAGGGGAGAGCTGCAGCGGGTCACGGAGCGGGGGCAGCCCTGTGCGAGGGGATACGGCTCTTGCCACCCCACCACGTCTCGTGGTGCTATAACAACCAAGGTAAACAAGACCGTGAGAGGAGGCATGAGGACCTGAGGGTGGAAGGGGAGACCCTGCGGCCCCTGCAATGCATTCTCCACCATCTTGGGCAGCAGGAGTACAGACAGGAGAACTTGGAGGAGTCTTTCCTTGCAACAGGGGAGGGGGTGCAGGGGCACGAAGAGGGGAACACGGAGGAGGGGTTTTCAGCTGGTGTTCATCAACAAGATTCAGAACGCATTTCATCATCATACTAAATAAAGGATGGAATTCTGTGTTAGTTTTTAACCTTTCCCAAAGTACTTCCAAGAATTCATCGGTTAGGACTAAGTTCTGCGAAATATAAGGAAAATGCTTAAATAACCACTGTACAAAATACTTCAACTCCTCCTCTGAAAAGCAAAAATTTTCTTGACAAAAACACTTTTTGAGGTAGAGGTAAACTTTTTGTTGTGCGTGGGTGAGTGTTGTCTCCATCTTAGTCCAGTCTCTTCCCAACACCCAAGAGTACAAGGAGGAAGGAAATAAAATTTCAAACTCACCACACTGGGGTAAGAAAATTCTCGGGGTGGTCTAGTGCAGATGTTTTCCAGAAGAGGTCTCAAACTAATCCGGAGGTGCCACAGTCAGGGCGCCATTTGTTGCAGCTTGAATTGCTGCTAGCAAAGTCCAGGGTAAAGAAGCAAAAAAGGCTTTTGCATAATATCCATAGATGTTTAATTCAGCCACGCGGTGAGATGTTCTCCTCTCAGATACCCACTCCCCCCTCAAGGTCCCACTCCCCCAGGGGCCTCTCGGCTGACCTTGGTCTCCAGGCAGTATCAAGGTGAGGCCCAATCAGGGAAAAGGGAGGGAGAGCCTCAGGAACACCTATGTTCAGGCATAGGAACCGGGGAAGGAGCCAATGGGGTGTAACTTAGGAGAAGCCCCCCCAGGGCCTCCACACCCCAGGATTTTTAGAAGTGGCCACTGTGGAGCACCTTGCCCACAACGTAACATGACTGGATGATAATCCAGTCTGGGTAAATCAGTGGCCACTCAGCAAGGAAAAGCTGAAGGTGCTCGAGGAACTCGTAGAGGAGCAATTGGCTAAAGGATACATTGAAGAGACAACTAACCCTTGGAATTCCCTGGTCTTTGTAATAAAAAGGCCAGGAAAGGATGAGTGGCAGCTCCTCCATGATTTACGGGAAATAAACAAGGTAATTGAGGACATGGGGTCACTCCAACCAGGGATGCCCTCCCAAATGATGCTTCCCCAAAATTGGCAATTGGCTGTCCTGGACATCAAGAACTGTTTTTTCCATATTCCCCTGCACCCAGAAGACGCACCATAGTTTGCCTTCTCAGTTCCAACCATCAATCGAGAAGCCCCAGTGAAGTGCTACCACTGGAGAGTATTGCCTCAAGGAATGAAATGCTCTCCGTCCATCTGCCACTGGTACGTGCCTTCATTGCTGTCCCCAGCGCGCGCCCAGAAAAAGGAGGTAATCATCCTACACTACATGGATGATGTGCTTGTGTGTGCCCCCAATGACATAATACTCCAAGACACACTTGACCTAATGGTTAAAGTTTTAACCTCTGCTGGATTCCAACTGCAGGAAGACATGGTTCAGAGGATGCCATCTTGGAAGTACCTGGACTTGGAGATCACTGTATGGACCATTGTTCCGCAGAAATTGGAAATCAAGAGTGATCCCAAAACCCTAGCAGATCTCCATTCCCTGTGTGGGTCTTTAAATTGGGTCAGGCCTTGGCTAGGCCTCACTAACAAGGACCTAGCTCCCCTCCTCAATTTATTGAAAGGGGAGAGACAGCTAGTTTCTCCCAGGGAACTGACCCCAGAGGCAAAAACTGCCATCCAAAAAGTGCAGAAGGCTTTGGCTGAGAGGCAGGCTCATCGTTATCAGACCAAGCTGCCTTTCAAATTCATTGTTTTGGGAAAATTACTACACTTACATGGTCTGATATTCCAATGGATCGAAGGGCAGAATGATTCACTCTTAATTATAGAGTGGATTTTCCTCTCCCACCATCGATCCAAAACCATCACACAGCCACAAGAGCTGAGAGCTCAGCTGATCCAGAAGGCCAGGGTGAGGTCGCATGAACTGGCCAGTTGTGACTTTTATTAGTGTATTCACCTCCTGGTCAAAGTTTCTAAGGAGGGAAGGAACTCTCCTGAGAGGTTGACCAAAGAGATGTTTGAGCACCTGCTCCAGAGCAATGCCAGTCTCCAGCTATCTCTGGACAGCTACAGTGGGCAGGTATCAGTCCACGCCCTATCACACAAGCTGTTTAATGAGGAATTCCACCTCACTGCTCCTGAGAAAATGAGTTGAAGGCCACTCAAGGCGCTTACAGTGTTCACTGACATGTCCAGGGCATCCCACAAGTTGGTGATGACTTGGAGAAATCCCCAGACTCAGCATTGGGAAGCTGATGTTGAGTTTGTGGAGGGGTCGCCCCAGGTCGCCGAACTGGCTGCAGTTGTGAAAGCCTTTGAGAAGTTCTCAGAGCCAATTAATTTGGTCACCAATTCAGCCTACGTGGCAGGAGTAGTGTCCAGGGTGGAGCAGGCAGTTCTCAAAGACATCGAGAACGAGCATCTCTTCAGGTTGCTCTCAAAACTAATTTATTTAGTTTCGCAGTGGGAGCATCCATTCTATGTGATGCATGTGAGATCACATACCGATTTGCCAGGCAAGATTGCAAAAGGTCATAGTAACGCAGATTCCCTTGCCACCCCAGCAGAAATGGCACACCTTCCAGACGTCTTCCAACAGGCAAAGCTAAGTCATCAGCAATACCATCAAAATGTGCCAGGTCTGATCCGTCAGTTCCAACTAACCTGGAGTCAGGCTTGAGCCATTGTGGCCACCTGTCCCAATTGCCAGCTCCAGGCTGTGCCATCACTGGGTGTTGCGGTTAACCCCTGAGGCCTTGAAAGATGCGAAGTATGGCAGACAGACATCACACACATTCCCAGTTTTGGTAGCCTGAAATATGTGCATGTCAGCATAGACATATTCAGGTGCCGTTTATGCATCTGCCCACGCAGGGGAAAGGGCTGCACATGCCAAACAACACCTGGTGCAAGCTTTTTCAGTGTTGGGGATCCCTAGGGAAATCAAGACCGACAATGTACGCCTCCAAGGAGTTCCTGAGGTTTGTCCAGCAGTGGGGGGTGGAGCATAAGACAGACATTCCCCACTCCCCCACAGGTCAAGCTGTGATTGAGCGTGCCCACCATATACTCAAGCAAGTCCTGGCTAGGCAAGGCAGTTCAGCAGCGTGGATGACACCACAACAAAAGCTCCACAAAGCCCTGTTTACGATTAACTTTTTGAATTGTTCTTTTGAAAATATGAGTCCTCTGGTGGTATGGCATTTCCACAGTAATAATCGGTTTAAGTTGTCACAGCATCCACCAGTTCTCATTAAGGACCCAGAAACTTGAGAAACCAAGGGTCCTTATGAGCTCGTCACCTGGGGGCGTGGCTACGCGTGTGTATCTACTCCCTCAGGCCCTTGATGGATACCCCAAAAGTGGGTAAAACCTTTTGTCCCCAAAAATCCAGCTCCAGCAGACAGGGATAAGAAGCAAGCAGCCGTCGCCTCAAAGAGAAGACTCTGCCAGAAAGAGGAGGAAGAATCTTCCTAAAAGAATTAGCTACATTCTGGCAGGACCCTGAATTTTAATGTGTTTTTAAAATGTTTGTTTTCCTTTGTACCTCCCACCTAACCTCACGATGAGTCCTGTCTGAGTTGTCATCCTGTTAGCACTGAGCAGTCTGACAGCTGCATGGATTGCCCCACAGCCACGCCAAAACATCTGGGTGACCCTGGCATGGACGCTCCAACAAGAAAATATATGCCTGTCCACTGCAGCAGTGAGAGATCCTATGTCTACCTGCCTGGTAGGGATTCCATTGCAAGCTGGAGAGTTTACAGCCAAGTTTGACACACCTATGCCTGACCCAAGTCCCAAATCACATCACACACAACCACACAATACCTGTCAGCGGCGGGCTGTAACGATTAGGAACCCCATAGAGGAGTGGCTGCCAAAGTTACCCAGAGCTGCTCAGGAACCCCAAGAGTTAGAGCTGTTGGGTTCCTCTCCTGCACCATACTGCGTACACTTTGTCTTTACCCCACTTTCCAACACCAAACCTTTTAACAACATACTACAGTATTGAGAAGAGTTCACTGCCAGAAGGTGGTGTAAGGTTTTAAGCCGTGTCACAGCAGATAAGCCATACCATTCACATCCCAAAAGCCTCCCTGAAGGTTTGTTTTTAATTTGTGGGGATCGGGCATGGGCAGGAATCCCTTCTTGGCTTTTAGGAGGGCCATGTACCATCAGGCGGTTGTCCCTGTTGACACCCAATCAAACTATGATTGGCAAATGGACTCAAAAAAAGAATTAGGTCAGTAAAATTCAAAAGAGAAGCATTGACAATTTGGACCCAAATTGTGATTCAGAAATTTTTCATTGGGCAAAGCCAAAGCAAATCGCTGTATCCCTGTTCCTTCCATGGGTTGCAGCAGCCAAAGCTCTAGGTAAATTGGGCCACCTAGAGTGCTGGATAGTCAAACAGGCAAACTTGACATCCACAGCCATCGGCTCCCTCCTAGAGGACGAGGAAATTACCAGGCAGGCCACACTCCAAAATTGTGTGGCCATAGATTTCCTCCTGCTGCTGCATGGACACGAGTGCAGGAATTTGAAGGACTTTGCTGCTTGAACTTAACATCAAAAGCACCCAACGTCCACGTAGCCCTCTGAGAAATGAAAAGCCTGATCGGACAAGTCAAGCAGGAATCCGAGGACTGGTCAGTGGACTGTTCAAAGACTGGGGACTCTTGGTATGGTGGGCTTCCATAATTAAGACAATTCTGTTGTTTTTTGTTGTTCTTTTCCTAATCATGTTAGCATTCAGAATTCTACATTGCATGCTTTTAAAAGTGATCAACAGTTTAATCTCCACTACCTCAGAAGTCAACTGCACAGAGTTTGTGGACCTAAAGCAAACTGACAGGCCCGCAAATCATGAGTGGTGGATGAATTCATAATCTGTATCAGAATAGGCCCGATGCTTTCTTTTAGCTTTGTTTTTAACAGAAAAGGGGGAGGTGTTGTATTGCACTAAATAGTTTATTTAGTTGTTTTGCACTGGGTTCTGTATTATTGCACAGAATAGTATGTTTATATCCTCATGGGATTCCCCTCTTATATCACATGGTCTTTCCCTCCCCCAAAAGCCCCAGTGGTGATGGTTTATCCCAGGTTTACTCCTCCCTTCGCCCCCTCACTTGTATCCCATTGGCTGTGGTCCTCTTCCTCTGCCCCCCATTCCCCCGGGTTTAAAAGTCTCCCGCCATGAGGCATCTCTCTCTTTTTCACCTGGGAAGTCACCTGGATCACCTCATGACTCCTATCTAGGAAATAAAATAGGACTTTGTTCCCGAGAGGCCAAGAGCGCCTCCATCTTTTGCTTCTGTCCTATGTAAGATCGTAAGGACTAAGGTCCATAGCTAGCCGGATTGGACCCAAACAGCTGGCCAGATTCAATCTTACACTCCCTGAGCAATGAGAGGAACAACAGATGATGAACTGACCATAACCCCCATTCCCTCCCTCTTTGCACCGCTGGAGGGAGGAGGTAGAGATGGTAAGAAAGTAGGAGCAGGGGGAAGGTGATTTTAAGAGTTTATTTTACTTCTCATTATCCTGCTCTGATTTTGTTAGCAATTAATTCATATCTCTAATGAGAGCCTGTTTTGCCCATGATAGTATTTGATGAGTGATCTCTCCCAGTCCTTATCTCAACCCATGAACTCTTATATTTTCTCTCCCCTATTCAGCTGCAGAGGGGAGTGAGAAAGTGGCTTTGGTGGGTGCCTGGTATCTGGCCAGCCAGTGTCAACCCACTACAGTGGGCATGGCCAGGTTGTTATTCTATATCACTCGCATCATCACTGGGGGGTGTGATTTCAGGAGGAAAAGCTGGACACCCCATTGGAAGTGCTCAATTTTGCCTCCCTCTCTCTCCTACGGGAAGTTGTCAGCATCAGCCCCTGCAGACCTGGCCCCCTGCCGTCACTGCTGGTTCCCCTCCCGTTTTCTCCAGAATGTGGCTACAGGACATGGTACTGAAAGAAAAGCAGTGAAAATGTGAACTGACAGCAGTGCTCAACCAACAGCACCAATGCAGAGGCTGCTGCAGGGAAAGGACCAGCAGGGGTGACCACAGCCCAGCCAAGTCCATCAAGCCGAACAGAAGGGAGCCCAGCTGAGCCAAAAGGAGCACAGAGGAGCAGTTAAAAAAGGTCACAGCAACCTGTGGGACCGACCTCCAGCATGGCAGTAGAAATGGCAGCATAGATACCTGCACGGAACTGAGCCCAGCAGAGTGGCAGCGCAACCCAACTCAAATGACCTAGTTTTCAGGGGCTTTGTTTGTCATTGGTTTTTTCATTGTTTTGGGTTGGGGGGTGCAGGAAATGCTAGTTGTGAGACCCCCTTGCCAGCTTGCCTTTATTTTCAATGGCCACATGAGCAGCATGCAAGAATTGTCACCACCTTGCCTTTGTCTGGGGAAGCCACATGTATGCAACCTACAGAACGCACTTGCCATCTTGTTTTTTCCTGGTGATGAACATCTATTTGTGGGTAAAACATCTCTTTTTTGCATGCTTTTGCTATCAATACTGCCATTGTTACTGTGCATGGCTTATTCCATTGCTTTGTGCTTTCAATAAATTGTTATCTCAACCCATAGTCTCTGCTTTTGTCCCTCCCTTATTGGAAGGGGTGTGGCTTATTTGGAGTTTAATTTCCAGCTGGTGTTAAAACCAGCACAGTCCATCCAGCCAAATACTTATCCACCAAATAGTCTATCCATCAAATCCATGTCTCTCCAATTTGGAGATAAGGATGTCATGTGGGACCATATCAAAGGCCTTACAGAAATCTAGATAATTGACATATTTCAGTCTTCCCTTGTCAACCACTGCCATAGAAGGCCACCAGATTGGTCAGGCATGATTTGCCCTTAGTAAAGCTGTACTGGCTGCCTTGGATCACATCATCTTTTATATGACTTAGCATATCTTCTAGGAGGATCTGCTCCATAACCTTCTCAGGCACAGAGGTGAGGTTCACCAGTCTGTAGTTCCCCAAGTCTTCCTTTCTCACCTTCTCAAAAATGAGAGTGATGTTTCCCTTTCTCCAGTCACCAGGGACTTCACCTGACTGCCACGATTTTTCAAATATGATGGAGAGTGGCTTGGCAACAACATCAGCTAGTTTCCTCAGGACCCTGGGATGCATCTCATCAGGCCCTATAGATTTGTGTCTATTCAGCATCATCAAGTGGTTCCAAACTTGCATTTCACTTACATGCACAGGAGGGACTTCATTCCCCCCACATCCACCCAGACGATCAGGGACTTGAGAGAAGTGGAAAGCCTAACTGCCAGTGAAGACCAAGACAAAGAACTCATTGAGTACCTCAACCTTCTCCATATCAGTTGCCACCAGTTCACCCTTCTCACTTATCAGCACTTATCAGGGCAGGTGCACTCTCCTTGGCCTTTTTTTTCTGACCTGTTAACCTGGGTTGACAGGACAACATTCTACTTATAGAATTATTCTACTTATAGAATCCCTTCTTGTTATTCTTCACATCCCTTGCCAAGTCTTGTTCCAGATTTGCCTTGGCTTTCCTGACCCCATCCCTACCTCTCCAAACCATATCCCCGTACTCTCCCCAGGTCACCTGTCCCTGCTTCCACTGGCTGTGCATTTCTTTCTTACTCCTCAGTTTGAGGAGCATTTTGCTGGGATGCAAGTAATAGCTGCAAGTCAAATCTCTATGAGCTCAGAATTTGTTGGGAACTGGAATAATTTCACAGACGGCTCTCAGAAGGAGCCGTAGTTCCCCACTCCTGGGCCAATTCTCTTTAAAAATGTGTTCACATGCCATTTCAGGCTTCCACACCAGATTGCTGACTTCTGTTTCACATCCACCTCTGCCTGTGTAATCCCTTTGACATTCATCAGGCTGCTCTTGAGTGAGGATTATGGATAAAGGTATGAGCCATGTTTAAAAACACTTCTGTGAACAGCAGGTCTGGAAATTATATCTCAAAAATGCGAGATAGATACTGATGCCATGATTATTTTTTGCCTTTTCTTTTATATACCTTTTATGTATCCTCAGTATTCTTAGCATGCATACTTGTAATTCCTTAAGTCTGATAATTTAGCATAGTCCTGGTATTCTGTTAGGCCAGAAGACCAAACATCCTAGAGGCCTTGCAGCTGGAGACCAAGGTCCTCTCTAGAATACATCCTGTAAACTAAGATTTGGCCCATCCAGGGGGAATTCTTTGGGATGGGGAGATATCACACTATTCATTTAAGCCTCTCATTGGGGCATCTCTGTTAGATATGCTAATTTGCAAGGTCTATAAAATTGTATACACAATCTATCGGGGGTGTGCATTTTGGTGTGCACCATCTTGGCCAAGTGCTGCACTATAAGGATCCTTATTGAATACTGAGGTAAAAACCCCTTTATCCCTTAATCATGTCTGGCTCTCAATTTTAGGACCAAGGCATCAATACAGTTGTGCTCACTACATCATCTCAGCAATTCCCTAATATTCCAGAAACTGGTAAGCTACAGAATTCAATAAACACTGCTAATTAATTAAGGGTTAATCTGACAATTTAGAAGGGTCAGCCTTATACTGGACATTTTCACCAATATCTTAAAAAGTAGTGACTGTGGTTACAGATACCTCCAAATCCTTTAACAAAACTGAACATTTCCAAAAGGCATGATGTAACAGCAAGTTCCTTTGAGTCTCTTTTTTTTCACAGAAATCACAGAATGGGTCAGGTTGGAAGGGACCACAGTAGGTCATCTGGTGCAACTTCTCTGCTCTAACAGAATCATCCTAAAACACATTGCACAGGATCGTGTCCAGACAGTTCTTGAATATCTCCAGTGAGGGAAACTCCACACCCTCTCTGGGCAACCTGTTCCAGTGTACAGTCACTGCACAGGAAAGAAGTTCTTCCTCATATGCAGGTGGAACTTCCTGTGCATCAGGTTCTGCCTGTTGCCTTGTGTCCTATTGCTTGCCACTACTGAGAAGAGCCTGGTCCATCCTCTTGGCATCCCCCCTTTAGATATTTATACACATTAATGAGGTTCTGTAAAGGACTTAAAGATCAGTTGCCTGTCTCAAACACTGTTACCACAGAAGGACTCCCATTGTGGAAAACCGTGTAAAGAAGCAACTGCTCATCTGCAACCACCAAAAGAAGCAACTGCTCAACTGCAACCACTGAAGCCCCCTCCATCCCCCCGCCAATATGCCTCTAAGGATACCTGGAACTTGGACTGCAAGTCAAACCATCTTGATAAGATAAAGGTGGTACTATTATCCAAGTGTTGTCTCAGGCACAGGGGGAAGTAAACAAAGCGAGGGGAGATAATTATCACTGATAATAGACACACAGAATCCACAAGGAAAGCCAACTCAGCAACTGTGCTGAAATCAGCTCTGATTGGGTAAAAAGTAATTCCAGCAAGGGTAGACCACAACCCTCAGACTTGAAAGGACTAATTACAGAATCACAGAATTAACTAGGTTGGAAAAGACCTTTGAGATCATTGAGTCCAACCTATGACCTAACACTACCTTGTCAACTAGACCATGGAACTAAGTGCCCCATCCAGTCTTTTCTTAAACACCTCCAGGAAAGGTGACTCCACCACCTCTCTGGGCAGTACATTTCAATGCCCAATCACTCTTTCCATGAAGAACTTCTCCTAATGTCCAGCCTAAACCTCCCCTGGTGCAGCTTAAGACTGTGTCTTCTTGTTCTGTTGCTGGTTGCCTGGGAGAAAAGATCAACCCCCACCTGGCTACAACCTCCTTTCAGGTAGTTATAGAGAGTGATAAGGTCTCCCCTGAGCCTCCTTTTCTCCAGGCTAAACAACCCCATCTCCCTCAGCCACTCCTCATAGGACTTATGTTCTAGACCCTTCACCAGCCTTGTTGCCTTTAGCATTACAAGGGAGGGGAATCATTTAACCAATAGAATAAGAGAACTGTGTAGTCAATTAGCCAATGAGCATGAATCCCTTTGTTTGCAAAAATGTATAAATAATTAAAAGTTTTTAACAATCTCAAGACCCTTACCACTGAGAAGCCCAGGGTGAAGAAGGACCAAAGGACACTGCTAAATACATGGGTGGTGACTATCTTCTTGAATCTGTTTGTTTCTCCCTTTTCTATTCCTTTCTCTCTACCTCACATTTTACTGTTAAATAAAATCCATGCTATTGACTTCAGCATATAGTCTGGTTTGCACCTTAATTTAGGTAGAGGCATCTCTCAATCAGATCTTCACAGTTTCCCTCTCAGGTATCTCTTCTCAAGGCTGAACAGGCCCAGTTCCCTCAGCCTTTCTAGTTTTCTTTCACTACAGCCTCTCAGTTATAACCCTTTGGTCATAGCTCCCCAGAGCTTTTACTCTGAAGATCCAGAGGATGGCAGGGATGGTACTAACAAATATTAAAACGATCCTTTGCCCCAAGAATAGAAAAATGTTATCCCTATATGTTTCTCTCAAAAACAGGAATTAAGAGAGAATTCTGACCTCCTGCCTTTAGTCAGTCCTTAATGATTTACTAAAATAAATTAAACTCTCCAAATTGCCCTAGTGGCCTTTCATAAGGCAGGTAGAGATGACACACTATAGAAAACTGCAATCAACAAGAGAGCAGCAAAGAATATTGCCATAAAAACATTCTGCACGCTAATCTATAAACTAGCATTTTAAGAACACCTAAAGGCCAAGTCGCAAAATCTATTGGGGAAGGGGAGTGTTCTTTGGACAAAAGCAGGAAGATTTTTGTCTGAAAAAAACTTAAACCTACAAACCAAGTGCCTGATATTCAAACAGACACATTCAAACATATCCTCTTAAAAAAACCCACCACAGTAAAGGCCTTGAGGATGAGGCAGTCTGCAGTCTACTATTGTCTCTTCTCTTCTAAAAATATCTAGAGCTCTCCCAAAATGGGCCATGAACTATTATTAGATGTATGTTGAACATTTGTAGAAGCTCCAAGCTAACAAATTCATTTCACAAGCACTCCAGTTAACAAATAAGATGGGCACATCAAAAGACATTGCTTCAGTCTTTTTTAAAACTACTGATAGCTATTCTTTTAAGTGATAAAAGTTCAGTCCTATAGTTGGCGTGAAACCAAATTCCTTTTCCCTCCATCATTCCTGTATTACTTCTGGCAAACAACTCAGGGGCATATATAATTCCAAAGATATTTAGGTACCCAATCCCAAATGGAGTCTATCAATACTTATGCATATCCAGATAAGCGATTATAGTGCCTTGGAAAATGCAGATCACAGCTCAAGCCTGGAGGAGATAAATGAAGAACCACCTCTGCTGTTTACACTGGGGATTTAGCCACCTCTGAAGCTACGCCCTTTGAGAGACCTTGGAATGAGGGCTGAAAACAAGTGAGGATGCTAAACAAGAAAACATGTAAATGTACATAAAAAGTTTTGTAAAAAATATAAATGTTCAATTTAGGATTAAGAAGGATCATCTTTTTTTTTTTTTTTTCCTAAGATTAAGAAAACAAGTTTGTTGTCCTCAAACAAAGAAACTCAATTCTTTCCATGAGATTTTTTAACTGAGCTCCTCAGCTACACTACAGCCCCTTCAATCCAAGTAGTGTCAGTGCTGGAAGAAGCCTTAGCATAGGAAATTCTTTGGCAATCACAGTAGTTCAAGCATCAGACCATTCTCAACACTAAAGCCTAACTCAGAGTGGTTCCTATTTAACTGACTTTTATTCCATTTGTAGGATGGTCTAGGTCAGGGAGGATTCAGTGTGTATGTAATATTCCCTCAGCAGCACTTCTGCAGGTGTGGATGCTGTAAGAAGGACAATGTTCTCCTTACAAAGATACTCACAGATAGTGAATGTGTTAGGGGATAAGTGCAATATAAAAGATATTAAACTGAAGATAAAATAGGTCTGAAAATAAATACTGGGTTATGGCTTCACAGGCACAGTTTTCCCAGTCAGAAAGTGGTTAATGATTTTTCAACGGTTCAGTAATAATTAGTATTTATAAAAACCCAGTAGTTATTCGTCATTCTCCCTTCAGCTTGCAGTAAGGGTACCATAGCTCTAGGCTCTCCTGAGGGCGCCGAGCCTTGCCAGGCGCCATGCGAGCGCCGGGCCCAGCTTCCCGCACACAAGGGCCGAAATTGAAGGGGGAGGGGGGCAGGGGAGGAGAGTGGGTATATATCCCACCAACAGCACAACCCACATGGCAGAGATGGAAAGCAGGCTAGCTGAGCCGCGCCACACCGCCCCGCTCCCCCGCCCCAGCCACACACACACAATCCGCAAAGTGACAGGGAGAGATAGCGCCACAGGGCATGCCACCGACTCCCGCTGCCCTCCGACCGCATTTCAGGGCGGCCCTGATTCCTCTCTAGGGAAGGAACAGGAAGCCGCGGGGCCCGGCGGGCAGCTTGCCGCCTCAGCGCGAGGCGCTGACGTCTTACACACCCCCCCCCCCCCACCCAACAAGCACCAAAGGTGCGGCGGGGACTACCCGAGAGGAAAGGCCGTAGGAGAGGGGTGGGCGAGGGGTCCCCGGCCGCGAAAGCGGTCAGTCGCAATCTTGGCCCGCGTCTTTCCCGCAGCCGCTTCTCTCTCTCTCCTCACCCGCAGCTCCTCGAAATCCGCCATTTTCTACCCGCTGGTGGTGGTGCTGCTGCGGCCGCCGGCCCCTACTGCCACCATAGTGCACCCTGTGCGCGCCCCCGGCACGTGACGAAGGAGGGCAGCTCCGGCGACGAGGGGAAGGGCGCTCCACTCCTCTATGGTGGGCCGCCTCTCCTGCCCTGAGGGAAATCGTGAGAAGAAACCCGTCGTATTTAGTACGGACGCACCCGCCGGTACTGGGCCAGGCCTCTCCACGCCCATAGCGGTTCCAAGCTGGCCCCAACCAGCGAGGTGGTAGGGAAGAGGCAGCTCCTCGGGCCCTGCTGAGCTCCAGTAGCAGCTCCAAGCCTGTCAGGAAAGCTAAGCACTCCGGGGACGTAATCCCGGTGGGATCACACCACTTGGGGCTGCAGCGCTCCCTCTCTCCAGGATCAACACCGCAGAGAACATACTCGGCTGTTAGGAAAAAAAAAAAAAAAAAGAAAAAACAAAT
Organism: Molothrus ater; assembly: GCF_012460135.2. Lineage (NCBI taxonomy): Eukaryota > Metazoa > Chordata > Aves > Passeriformes > Icteridae > Molothrus > Molothrus ater. The sequence continues at coordinate 5,206,129 of NC_050510.2, forward strand.
AATCCAGGCTTGTGCTTTAAGTGGATTAAATGGAAAGGTTGTGCTTGCACCATTTTACAGCTTTCTTAGTTTTATCCATCTAATCGAGAGCATTTGTGTTATAATGATGATGTAGTACTTTTTATTAATAAAAACTAAAGCAAAAATGTCACCAAATTGTCAGGAAAATTAATCCACAAGCACCAGAAATTTATGTCCAAAAAGGAGACACAGGAGTCTTGTAACTTTATTTGAATAAAGGGAGAGGCCATGGGGCATTTCCCATGGGGTCTCTCAAATTGTTAGAGGATGCAGCCTCCTTTTTATCCTAATTTCCTGGCCGCATTTCCCTCTCTCTTTCTGCATTGGCTGAGGTACTTTAGAGGTACAGACTTCCTGAAACACCTAATACCCAAGACCTCCTTCTAATGTATACCCCCCCCCCCCCCCCGGCCCATTTTTCTTTTTCCTTGTGTCTCTGTTCTTTTTCTCTAAATCCAGAGATTTAGCACAGTCTTGAGTGAGTAACAGTCTGTGTCAGTTAGTGGAATTTCTATGGAATTTATGGTTCCCCCATTGCTTCTTTTACCTCTCCATATCTGGCCTTATCTACCATCAGGCACACAGTTTGTTTGTAAAGACACCTCCTTCTCATTCCTTTGAACAGTAAGCTTCAAAACTGAATAATGAGCTTCTGACTGCAAGCGAAATGTTGGGACATTCACAGAAAAATAAACAACAAGGTGCTGCAAAGAATATTATTTTCAAAAGCAGCCAGAGACCATTATTTGGTAGCAATAATTACCTACCCACAATATTCAGTTTCATTGGCAACTGGACCCTTAAGCCAAACAATTTATAGCAAGAAAAAAACAAAGCAAAGGCTGCGCTAACAAACAGGCAAGCACCCAAGCCAACCCAAAGAAGATGCTGAAGAGAGACACTAAAAAAGAAAAAATTCTTAAATGCAAAAGATAATTGCCCATATTTACCAAAATTTGTGCATGATCAATGGATTCAGAGCAGTAACTACAACTATAAGGTATCTCAGAACAAATATGAGTACACTAAACCCAGAGTTTTCTAATGGGCCAATAGATATGCCACATCAACAGCAAATTCATCTAGGAAGGAGAGAACAAATAGCTGAGCTTTTCTATAGGGTATTGATGTCTGCCATATACACTAGCTATGGTCACTTAAAACTACTATAAGGTCTGGACATGAAGGAACTCAGTAATTAACATTATTACCACTAATTTTGCAATAGCTTTTTCAGGCAGGTTTTCCTTTTTCTTTACTATCAGCTAGTCCAAGATAAACTTTAGTTCTACTAAAGTTTTTAGCCATAACCACAGATAGCTAGTCCTTCTCTGCATAAACTGGTTCTATGTTTCATCTCAGAACAGTAATTTCTTGACAATTAAAAAAGGACTTCAGTAATTTCAAACCCATTCTGTTAGTCAAAACAGGAATATTAAAATTGTTGAAAAATGTGAAATATGTAAAACTTTCTTAAGAAAATATGTTTTTAATGTTTGATCTTCCAAGCCTAATCAACAAGGAAGTAAATTTAATCCACGAAATCGAGAGTAGCTTCCAAGCCCTAAGTGATGTCCAGGTGTTAGAAAGACAAACTATTTCTTGGTAGAATTGTCTTATTATGGTTTAGGGCTTGACATGTTTCAATGATCTCAGACCTAGGGGAGGTTAATAAAGTTTTGGAAGAAGGATGTACCACTGATAGTGGACACAAAGAATGCAGAATTTACAGGCCACAAGGACATTTGGTAGACCTCCCAAGATAAGGGCGAAGCCAATAAAAACAACTCAGCAACTGTGCTGAATCAGCTCCAACGGGGTAAAAGGTAAATCCAGCAGGGGGAGATCACAACCACCAACTCATGAACCACTGACCCCAGAAACCCATTGACTCCAAAGAAGAGAAAGACTAAGCGTGCAGAATAATTTGCATAAGTAAGGTAAACATTAACCAAGACAACTATGTAGCTTGTAGCCAATGAACACGAATTCTTTTGTTTGCTAAAATGTATAAATAGTAAAAGGTTTTGGTAGTTGATTTGTGGAATACCACTGAGCATCCAGGCTTGTGCAACTATGAAATAAACAATCACTCTCTCGAGTGTGTAATTATTGTCTTCTTGCACACCAGGTAACAAACTGATTTTTGTGGACAACAAAAGTAGGAGGCTAATTGAACATGCTTTCTGCCACACCATGGCATGAATTCAACTCCTACTGTCACCAAAACTAGGAAGAAAAGAAGCTCTCCAATGCCATCTTTTAAGTGTTGAGCGAGTCAGGCATTACTTTATTCTGTCCAGGAAATTCAGTTGTGTATTGGTTTTGAATGGCCTGGTTTTTTTGTAGCAGGGGGGCTACAGAGATGGCTCCTGTGAGAAGCTGCTGGAGACTTCCCACCATGTCCAGCAGAGCCAATTCCTGATGGCCCTGAAGATGGACATGCTGCTGGCCAAAGCTGGGCCAATTAGAGAGGTTGGTAACGCCTCTGTGATAACATATTTGAGAAGAAAATCAAAACAAAGTCACAGGGTTTTGCTTCTAGTCAGAGAAGAGGAGGAGGTGAGAACATGTGAAGGAAAACAATGTGGCAATACCAAGGTTAGTGGAGAAGGAGGGGGAGGAGATGCTCCAGACACCAGAGGCAAGATGCCTCTGCAGGCCGTGGTGCTGACCATGGTGAAGCCGGTTGTCCCCCTGCAGCCCGTGGGTCCACAGGAGATGCAGAGATCCACCCGCAGCCTGTGGGGGAGGTGCTCACACTGGAGCGAGGGGATGCCTTGAGGAAGCTGTGATCCGGTGGAAGACCCAGTGGAGAGAGAGGGCCCCTGCTTCCAGGCTGGAGCAGCCTGTCCATGGAGGACTGCACCCTGTGGACAAAGAGACCCATGTCGCAGGAATTTTGGGAGGACTGTTTGCCCATGGGGAGAATTCATCATGTTGCAGCAGGTGTGGTATGGCCGCTGCTCATGAGAGTGGACCCATGCCGGAGAAGTTCACAGAGAACCATCTCCCATGGGAGGGACGCCATGGTCTCACAAGGGAAGGACTCCTCTCTCAGAGCAGCAGAAGAAAATCTTGGTGATGAACTGTCCAAAACCCCCATGCCCTGTCTCTCTGAGCTGTCAGTGGGAAGGATGGAGGGACTGGGGGGAAAAGGTGTTTTAAGGGCTTATTTTACTTCTCATTATCCTCCCCTGATTCCATTAGTAATAAATTCACTTTGCTACCTTAAGTTGAGCCTGTTTTGCCCTTGAAGTGTTTTTCTCCCGATCCTTAACTCATTAACTCTTTGGTAATATTTTTTTCCCTCTCCTTTGCCCAGCTGTGGCAGGGGAGGGTGAGCAAGTGACTCTCGTGGGTGCCTGGCATAGGGCCAGTGTCAAACCATAAGTGGAAATCATTTCAACCACACATGCTTCTTTTCCAGACTTTTCACATATTTATACATTAAAAAACTCAAAGAAATTCTTGTTCATTGGTTCTACATTACACAATTCTTAGTATTCAATCTTCTATTGATTATTGACCCCTTCACCTTCTATGCTATTTAGTCCTCATTCTTCAGTTCTCTTATCAGTCTTTTCCCAGAGTGAGTGTCTCTGATCTGGTGGGGGGGGGGGGGGAGGTAATGTCTGTTAATGTCCGTTTATCTCCTCTGTATCTTCTGGCTACTCCCAACATGTAGATGTTAAACTTTTAGAGTCTAGGAATCTTCTTTTTGTTTCTTGAAGCCCATCAGGCCTCACCCAGGAAAACACAAACCTCCAATGAACAGGGTCTTTTGAAGAGAAACCTCACTTCTTCCCCCCCTTGGCAAAGGCGAACAAACCCATGGCAAAAATTACTTAAAACTGAAAAAAAAAATTAAAATTTATATAATTTCCAACAATTCCCCCTTTGGAGGTGATCCTAATTTCCTTTAAGATCACTTCCACTTAACTCATTGACTTAAACAATACTAATTAAGATTTTGAAGAAAAAGAAGAAAAAAGACAAAAAAAAAATATAGGACACATATAGAAACTCCAAAATGAAGGTAAATACCCCTTGGCCTTCCTGGCCCCTTCCCCCAGGTGGGACTTCTGGTCATTTGGTCACTCAGGAGCTGGGTTACGGGAGAATGGGGCACTGCCTCTACTGTGCCCTTGATTTGAACCACTGCTGGGCTGGGATACTGGCTCTAGTGGGGGTAGGGTGCGCGGAGCAGGGCACTACCTCACCAGGGCATGGCCTGACCTGCCCCCTTCCCCACACACATGCGTCCCAAAATGTCTTGAGACATCAATCTTTCCAGTCTCTGACAACCATCCTGTGGCTCGAGATATTGATTGGAACCACAGTTGTGGTACCTTTCCTCTTGTGGTCTAATCTAGCAGACATAGCAGAAAGGAAAGTATAGTGGAACGCATTTAATGGGCAATTGCTATCTCAATAATCAAAGCCTAAGTCCAGATAATATCCTTCTATGCAGTTCATCACCCCCCAGCCCTTGAGTCTCTAAAATTGCAGGCAAGGTGCAATGCAAATCTGGATCCAGGGGAGAGTTCATTAACAAGTCCTTCAGCTGCAGTGTCCAAAGACTCCAGCAGTTTGGTCCATGATCTTCTTTGTGTTCCTTGAGATAGCACTCTTCTTTGGTGAGGTTCAGCATTCTCAAATATTTAAACAATTTCATAAAACTATTTTTGATACTTGTTGAACTTGTAAGCTGAGCTCCAGAATAGCTTGGCAAGTTCAGTTTAGGTCACCTTGTTTTTGAAGTCCATAATCTTACAGATCCAGGCATCACCACAACCTAAACAAATATACATGTCCCAGATTACCACCCTTATCCCTCCCACCAACCAGGTTTCAGGGGGATCCCCTGTTTTGCCAATTGACGGGGGGTAATAGAATGGACACAGACACCAATAGGAAGAATGATCTTATTTTACTATTAATATTGAGGCAAAACATTGGTAAAAGGACACATTTGGTAAAACAATAAGCTTATTGCTTTCTTGGCTTTAGCAACAAGTAAAAATAAGCAAGGCAATGCATCTAATCATTACTATATGAGAGAGAGAGAGAATAGTGATTGAGAAAGATATATCACCAATTGCCTAAATACCATCATTCAGAGTCTGCAATCGCTAGGGAGCCCCGTTTCACAGTGAGGACTTGGAGAACCCTTCCTGACAACTGGGGAAATCCTAAGTGTTGCATCCACCTGTAAGTGAGGTCTCCAGTTCGCCCAAAAAATGGGTTCAGCTTTTATAGGCCCAAATTGAAAAGTCCAAATGACTTGTTTACATTCTTGTGCAGAAAACATCTGGTTCTGATGGCCCACTTCCTGACCAGCTGGGGCCAGGACTTGGCCAAAGCCCAGGCCATGGCTGGGGGCGTGCCTTGGTTATACACTGGCCAAACATCAGGCACCCACAACAGCTGTTCGCTTACCCTTTCTTGCTCTCAGCTGGGCAGAGTAGAGGGGAAAAAAATTAATGAAGGGCTCATGGGTTCAGATGAGGACTGGGAGAAAAAACTCTAAGGGCAAAACTGGTTCAAATTTAAAGGTTTAAAGTAAATTTATTATTAGCAGAGTCAGAGGAGGGTAATATGCCTTTAAAACACCTTTTTTCCCCCCCAGCCCCTCCCTCCTTACCATCGACAGCTCAGGGACACAGGGTGTGGGGGTTTTGGTTAGTTTGTCACTCGAGATCTTTTCCTCTTCATTCAGGGGGAGGAGTCTTTGCTATGCCGTGGGGTCCCACCCACGGGAGACAGTTCTCTGTGAACTTCTCCAGTGTGGCTCTAATTTCACAAGCAGCAGTCTTGCCAAAACTACTGCAACGTGAGTCCCTCCGCAGGCAAACAGTCCTCCCAAAATTGATGCAGCATAGGTCACTCGTCCATGGAATGCAGTCCTCTAAAAATAAGCTGGTCTAGTTTGGAATCAAGGACCCTTTTCCTCTATCTCTGGAAGCAGGGGCCTACTCTCTCCATTCAGGTCTCCCACTGGATTACGGCTTTCTTTGGCATCCACCTGCTCTGGCATGAGCACTTCTCCCATGGGCTGCGTCCCCTGTGAACTTCATGGGCTGCAGGGGGACAGTCCGCTTCACCATGGTCCTCATCACAGCCTGCAGAGGAATCTTGGCTCTGGTGCTTGGAGCACCTCCTCCCCTTCTTTTTCCACTGATTCTGGTGCCACCATGTTGTTCTTTCTCACATGTTCTCACCTCCTCTTCTCTGGCTAGAAGAAAAACTGCTGCTCATAGGTACCATTGTCAACAAATTCCACCAATTCAAAGATTCTTGCAGGATCCTGCAGTGCTGAAAGGTTGATCTCATCTAGGTTCCACGTTGGGGAGTTGCTCGCCATGTTTCTGCCACCAGCCAGGTGGTTCCCAGCACCATCGTGTATTGGAATATTACCAATATAGCCGGACAGGACATGCCCTAGCTTGTCTGGCCCTTGCTGCCGAACCAAATAGTGGCAACTGTGGTGTTTCACACCAGAGACACTTTTGGCTAGCTGGGTGTTGCAGCTGGGCACTTGGAGACAAGTCCAGGCATGCAGGAGCTCTGGTGGCTGTGGGATGGAGCTTCCCACCATAACAGGGTCTGCTCCTCAGGTTTACCTCTGGCGGAGAAGCTTTAAGACGATGGTGAAAGAAAGGAGTCAGTTCTGATGGAGGGTTTGGATCCAGAGCTTTATTCTGGCCCACAGGGCTCTGAATTCAGCCACAGCTCCAACAGAACTCTCCCAACCACCTGGTTGCTAGCCCTTTTAACCTGGGGGAAGAGGGGCAGGGAAAGGATAGGAAGCCACCAACCAGGTGTGGGAACTCAGCACATTCCTCCGGATGTCCAGAGTTGCTGAGAACCCCATTGGGGGGCTCAGAGACCCTGGCATGCTGCTCGGAACACCTGGTGGCTTGATTTTGATCCTTCCAGCGAATTGCCAGCTTGGCATGGGGATGTGAAAGCCACACAGGTTTGAATGGTGTAATAACAAGGTGTTCACAGGGTGAAAATGTAGATTTTAGGATTTTTGGTATGGGGGTTATGGGGACAAGATGGAGGAATCAGGGCGTGTCTAGTCCTTCTTCTTTCTTCTTCTTGTCCTCCATTTTCTGCTGTGATGTTGGCACTTGGGGATTGGTTTAGAGTAGAAGTGCACTGTCTAACATAGGTGATAGGTATTGGGAATTAAAAGTAAATATGATATACGTAGTTTGTAGTATAAAAAGATGACACCGCCTCGGGGGCGGTGGAGAGTGCTTGTGGCTGCCGTGCTGAGCGGACCTCAGCTGGGTAGAAAGAAAATTTTGTAGATAAGAAATAATAAACAACCTGAAGACCGAAAAAGTGAAGAGTCCAGACTCATTCTTCAAAGCGCGGGCTGCCGCAGAACCATCCCACGCATCTCGGGGCAGAGAACAGACAGCCGACCCGAGAACCAGGTACATGGGAGGAGGTCTTAAGGGACAAAGGACACCTGGATGGCCCAGTACCCCCCCCAGGGGTAGAGGGCATCCTTTAAATCTGCCAATCACTCGATGCCCTTCTGGAATTCCAGGACTGACAGACAGTGCTCGGCAGGGGTCAGGGAGGGGAAAGGAGAGGTGATTGACGCACCTAGGAGGGAATCTTCATGGGAGGGACCGAGTTTCTGAGGTAAACCCTGAAATCACACCGCAACAATCGTGCAGGCAGTGGCAGCCATTGCAGTGCTGGTACCATTTAATGCCTCTCTTCATGCAGGGTGCCAGGAAGGAGATTTCAGGCAATTTCAGCCATGAACACAGAAAACAAAGAAATAATTGATAGCACATGTGAGAAACAATGTCTCACTTTAAAATTTTAAAGTTTATTAAACCTTAAAAAATACAGCAAATGACTGAATAAGGAGAAAGAGCAGCACTGGGAGCGTGGAACTAAACCGCCACGTGCTTACCCACAAAATGGCTGCTCCGCCTTTTATACTCCTGGTGTTGCATCAGGTAACCTGTCACATTGCAGCTGATCTGAAGGTGCCCCCTAAACTCAATCAGCCTAGAAGAAAACAAGTTCCCGGATAAGGCGGGGATAGGTTGGATTCAAACCCAAGCAAAGATCTCACACAACCCTGTTCAAGCTTAGATGCAGGCACACCACTGGCCAGAGATCTGGGCAGAGAAATAACCCATCCAATTAGCTGTGTAAGCCTGGGAAATCCAAACCCCCTATAAAAGAAAGGTCTGAACAATAAAACAGGCTGTTTTGTTTTGCGATCTTCAGTGGGTTATGTTGTGTGTCTGTCTCCAACCCACAACCCCACAGAACAGTAACCCTAGTCCCTGACAAAATCTGCCAGTCTGTTGGAATGCACGAAATAGAAGCCTCTCTGAATCCCTCAGAGAGAGAAAGGAATGCAGGGATTGAATTGGAACCCTTAGAGAAACTGAAATATATTAAGCCACTCAGACATGAAGTAGGAGTGTAAGACTTAGTTTTAAGTAAGTAGAAATATATCTTAAGTGCCTTAAAAGACTGTGTTAGCTAGTAAAAAGCACCAAAGCCTAGTTTAAAGTTCAGTAGTGTTACCTTTCACAAAATTAACTTAGCTCCAGACATAATGAAAACATAGCAGAACATTGCTTACATTTCTAGATAGAACAGATAGAACTATTTGCATGAACAGATAAAACTATATGCATAGATTTTGTGTAAGAGCTGACACTACTTTTGCACATTCGAATCAAGCTTAGATAGGTTTAGGAAGAATGTCTTAGAATAGTGCTTTTAGCTGATTGGATGATTTATGAATAAAAAGCCCCTGTATTGGGGTGCAAAAAAAGAAAAATGAAGAAGAAAAAGAGAAAGAAGAAAAAAGGTGGTAGTAGCTTCTGCTAGTGCTTCTGCTATCGGTGCTATGATGCCCGACGGGTGGGAAGAATGATGCGCAGAACTCCATGATATCAGAACACTAATTAATTATTATATTATATTCTACTATAACTATATCACACTATATTACACTAACAAGAACTATAACTAACTCACTAGAAAACCCGTGACCCTCTGCCTGAGAGTCCCCACACACACACGTGGATCCAATTGGTCAATGAATCCAAACAACCATCACCAGAATCCAATCAAGCAATCACCTTGGGTAAACAATCTCCAGAACACATTCCACATGGGCACAAACACAGGAGCCACAAATGAGATAAGAATTGTTTCGATCATTCTTTTCTCTCTGCTTCTCTCACAGCTTCTCTCTGTTCAGAGGGCATGTGAATACCACACTTTGCTGCTTCTGCTTCTGCTTGGAACATTGGGACTCTATGCCAGAAAGCTTTTAGCATGGACTTTAATACTCTGAACTCTTCGCCTTTGAGACTGATGTATTCATGCAATAAACAACTTTACAAAAACCAACAACTGCTCCTGTCTCTTTGAAGACCTAAGACCCATGAACAACTCAACACCAGTCAACACTTCATCATCCATTGGTGGAGACTACTTTCTTGTGACTTGATTGGAGGTCAGGTGTTGCCATGTCACGCCTCCTAGGAACAAGCCTGCCGTCTACCCCCAAATGCCCCGACTACCAAGGCTGTCCAGTGACATCAATATGTTATGTCACATGTGGGGGTGAGGGGAAAGGAGACAGAAAACAACTCACCCCCGATGTTTGTGTGGCACAGAGGAAGTTTATTTTCCAGGCTGCCCTTTATATAGAACATTTGAAAGACCCAGTCTGGATATTCTCATTGGTCTGAACTCCACACCCCCTCTGGATCTGGCCAGTGAAATGCTTGCAGCTTCATAAGAGACCTGACTGGGAGAAGCCCCTGTCAGCTAATCCCGGGGCTTGGTAGCAAGCTCATATATGCTATTCGGTAACACAATACAAGAGGGGAGGGGAAAGAGGACTATGGAGACAACATATCGCAATAACATAACTATACATCAGTAAAACTTCTCTTAACATACACATAATATTCATCCCTTAATTGCAAGAGCCAACCATTGCATTACCCATCTATAACAAACCCCCCTTTTCCTTTTCTATAAGTGATTTACCTCAAGCAATTTATTTTCATTTTCGATTTCAATGATCTACTCCTACTTCTCTGGAGACAAATTTAATTTTGGATGAGTCATAATAGCATCTGTTGATGTGGGTGAGGACAGTGGGAACAGGAAAAAAACTTCAGGTTTTTCCTTAAGCACAATGATTGATGGAGTTTGGTGACATGAAATGGTTGGAGCAGGTAAAAGGGAATCACAGAGGTCTGGTATGGCTTTTAACCCCCATCTATCATGCCCATGGGGTTGCTACCCATAGCAGGTGTATCTCGGTGGGGAGTACAGAGGCCAACTTGGTCTTGCCCTCTAGTCCCTGTTGTATTCCACTTGTCAATTGTACCCGTATTGGATTCTGGAGGAAAAAGACAATTGAGGAATGATAGAGGTCCAGTATAGCTTCTGCCCCCACCTTACCATGCCTATGGGACTGCTGCCCACAGCAGGGCTATATAATCTCGGTGACAAACACAGGGGCCAACTCAGTCTTGCTCTCTAGTTCTTGTCTTACTCCACTTGTCAATTCCCAAGCGAACCACCCCAGCACCTCTCACTGTTCCCCATGTACTTCCCCCCAACAGACACTTGCAATCCCAATCCATTAAAAACGAGTCAATTACATCAATATCCGATACAATTCAAATTCCTCGCCCAAAGTGTTACTTAAAACAGTCCTCGAGCTGGCTGGTGGAAGCTTGACTCTACTTCTCGGACGTCCTGGTGTTTCTCTGGTTGTCTCTCGGTGTCTGCTTAAGACTCAATTTCATCTCACCTAGTCTGGATGTTATAGTCTATTCTTTGGGTTCTTCCACCGAGCCTTTAATTTTGTTGACATGAGTCCATCCCCACTCTGCAGTTTGCACAGCCAATTCAGTGGTGAGCAATACCTGAAAGGGACCTTCCCACTGAGGGGTTAGAGGCTGATCTTTCCATGACTTGATCATTACCCAATCTCCAGGATTAACATTATGAATTCTAAAATCCAGGGTAGTAGTTTGAGGGATCACCCCTTTATGTCTTAGCCCTTCAAATATCTGTGCTACAGACATATTTTCTGGCATTTGTTGTATTGCACTGAGTAGTTTCTTTAGTTATTATTTTGCACTGGGGGATTAGAATTTTGCACTGAGTAGTTACTATTTTGCATGGAAGTGGTTTGTTTGTATCACATGGTTTATTCCGTTCCCCCCTCTCCTTCGAGCCCTGTGGTGGTGGTCTTAGCCTGGGTTACTTCCTCCCCTTGCCCCTCCCATCAGTTGTATCCCATTGGCTGTGGCCCCTCTCCTCTGCCCCCCTTCCCCCAGGTTTAAAATCTCCCGCCATGAGCCATTCTCTCTCTTTCTTTTCCTGGATGCCGCTACCCCCCTCCCAGACTCTCTCTTTCCCCTGGAGGTGTTTCACAATAAAGCTGTGGGACATTCGTCCTGAGAAGAAGAGCACTTCTTGTCTTTTGCTTTTGTCCTTGTCAGTGAAGCCAGGATCCAGAGCTAGCCAACCAGACCCCCATGAGGCTTTCAATCTGACAGGCATTGGCTTCCCCTTCCTCATAGGTGGCAACTCTCTGAGCCGAGGTCAAAAAGTGTGGTATTCACATGCCCTCTGAGCAGAGAGAAGCTGTGAGACAAGCAGAGAAGAAGGAAAACACAATTCTTATCTCGCTTGCTGTGCCTGTGTTGTGCTAAATTAGAATGCAATATGGAGATTGTTTACCCAAAGTGAGGATGTTTTGTTCCCTTGGCCTATCAGGGCCAAGAAGTGTGTGTGTGTTGGACTGTCACGAGAGAATGAGAGATGAGTGCAATTCTGAGCAGTTGTGAGCAAGAGTGAGTGCATGGCAGATTCAGTTTAGATACAATGTACAAAGTATAGTATAATAAAGTAATTCTTTAGCCTTCTGATGATGGAGTCAGATGCATCATTCTCTCTCCCCTTTTTCAGAGTCGCCTTTGATTTACAATAAAAAAGGATAGTCCGAAGATCATTTCATAGGATAAGACCCCTAGATCTGGCCAGGGTTGGGTTCTAATTCTAAACAGAGCTAAAGGGAGGCATTTTATCCATGACATTTGGGTTTCAATCATCAGCTTAATCAGAGTTCTTTTAAGAGTTTGATTCATCCTTTCAACACAACCAGAACTCTGCAGATGCCATGGAGCATGTAACTCCCATTTTACCCCCAGGGCTTGAACAACTTATCTGATATCTTTGATGTGAAATGAGTTCCTTGGTCCGAATCAATCCTATTCACCATCCCATATCAGGGAATGATTGATTCCAGAAGAGTTTGACTTACAGTACTGGCATTGGCTTTAACAGTGGGCACCGCCTCTACCCAATGGGTTAGGTGATCTGCTATCACTAGCAAAAATTTCCACCGCTGTACCTGGGGAAGGTCAGTAAAGTCTACCTGGATGTCCTGAAAGGGTCATAAGGCTTATTCTCATCCTCCTTTGGGTGTTTTATTCATGACTTTCCTATTCACTTGTTGACATATTGCACAGCGTTCAGTTACTTGCTTAGCTATTAAAAAAATTCCTATGCAGTCCCAATCCCTTAGGAACTGATTGCTCAGTGCTTGGGAACCCCAATGTGTTGTACATGCATGCCTTCTAGCATTTTCCTGGCAAGTGGTTTATTTAACAACTGTCTCCCATCCAGTAACTTCCACTTTCCCTCATTATCTTTCTTTGCTCCTATTCTAAGGAGTTCTCTCTCTTCTATCTCCCTAAATATGGGGACTTCCTGCATTTCTTCCATGGGGTTTAACACCATCATTAATTTTTCTGTCCCCGACTTGGCTGCATCCTTAGCTTCCAAATCCACTAAATTGTTTCCCCATGCCTCCAGTTACCCCTTTTTGATGTCCTTTAACATATACCACTGCCAATTATTCATGTAATTGTAAGGTTTCTAATACCTCCAAAATAAGCTTTTCATGAACCAGTCCCTTGGCCTTTGAATTTAATAGCCCTCTCTCTTCCCGAATCTTCCCAAAAGTATGCACCACCTGAAACAGAGTGGAAATTTACCAGGTTGGAAATCCATTTTGGATTTAGGTGAAATGTGCTGTTTAAAAAACTGCCTCAGCTGAAGGAAAAATGCGAGAGAGATAAGCGGGACCCCTTGAACTTTGAAACAGACAAAAACCAAAGCTGAGGCTGCGGGAGACAGGGCAAGATGATCCAGGAGTTCTTTCTGTACTTTCTGATAAAAAAACTAGCTGCAAGTGTTATGGGAAACCAGTAAAATGAATATGTATGAACCTATTGTGAAATTCTATGCATATCTACCAGTAAGGGGGATAAAAAAGGATTGAGAGTTCTCAGGGGTGTGCATGTCCTTTACAGGGAACGATCCCCATGTGCGTCCAGCACTGTAATAAACACACCAGCTTTACAACTTTTACAAAGTTGTAGAGTTTTTTTCTATCCACAAATTACACCCCAAAAGCATATTTTGAATGTGTATACACTGTTCCCCTTTCTCGTGTTAATATTTCTAGAGTTCATTTTAGGGCATATAACTCACACAGCCTGACCAGTTGGAAGGTAACGTTCCCTTTTCTATGGCTACCAAATCTTCATCAATTATAGCGTACCCTGACATCCAGTGCCCCTGGATTACCCTCGAAGATCCATTGATGTACAGTCGCTTTCCTCCTTGGAGTGGTGGATCCGTTAAGTCCTCCCTTACCTTAGTTTGATAGTTAATAACTTCTAGGCAATCATGCACTAGTCCTTCCACTGATTCTCCATACAAAAACTGGACAGGATTGAGACGGTTATCCACAATTAGCTTTAAATCATTATCTATTAAAATGGCTTCATACCTTAACACTCGGAAATTGGTAAGCCATTTCTCAGCCTTTTGACTAGGATGCTCCTAACTGAGCGTGGGATGTATACTTTCAATTTTTCCCCAAAGGTTAATTTCCTGCTTTCCTCTACTAGTAGGGCAGTCACTGCCACTGCCTGAATACAAGTTGGCCACCCTTGTCTGACAGGGCCTAGAAGTTTTAATAAATAGACCACTGGTTTCTTGGATCCTCCCCAGTCCTGGGCCAGCACTCCATGTACTACCCCTTTTTCTACATTCACAAATAGATAGAAAGGTTTGCCTAAGGCAGGAAGAATCAATGCTGGTACATTGACTAATTTCTGCTTTAAATCTTTAAACTTTTGCTCATTCTCCTTTTCCCACCTAATCTCATCTTCTACTAACTTTTCATACATGAACTTGACAGGCTGAGTGTACCCTTCAATCCATAGCCTACAATATCCCAATAAGCCTAAAAACCTTCAAACCTCCCTCTTAGTTTTCTACCCTGGAAGTGAAACTATCCCCATGTCCTAGGGTGACATTATCATGCTTGTATCCCCATTCGTGTGTTCTGTTTATGCTGGATATTATGTTCTGTGCCTTCAAGACTGGCTCTGAAGAGCGAATATTTTGTTTTGATTTTGTTATCACAGCTGGTGGGACACAGAGACGGGGGCAGTACATAGTGCGGCTTTTGCTTTTTGCTTGGCTTTTTTGCTCTTGCTTCTGCTTTGCTCCTGCTTTGCTCTTGCTTTTTGCTTCTGCTCATTAGTTAGTTTAGCTAAGCAGTGCGAATTTTTCCCTGGACTGTTTTCCCTTTCCTTTTTTTGGAACTACTAGAACCTGCTCCGGACTGGGACCTGGGAAACACCAAGAGTTTGCACCTTGTGGCCTGCAGCAGCTATCCCCAGTGCCAGAGGGACTGATAACAGAGTGACCACCCCCAAGAGAGACTTTCTGAATTTGTCATGTTTTTTCAGAGTGGTGAAAGAGTGGTGTCATCCAGTATTGTTCATTTTGTGTGCTGGGAGTGTTTTGCCTGTTAAATAAACAGGTTCTTTCCACTTCTCTCCGAGGAATCCTTCCCGAAACGGTTGGGAGGAGGGGCTGTGTGGGTTTGCTTTCTGGACGGGCCCTCTTTTGGAGGTTTTCTCCCAAATTTGCCCTAAATCAGGACAAAATTTAGCACCCAACGTGGGGCTCGAGAGAGAGTGGAAAAAACCCTTTTCTGGCTGCCTTTTGGTTGCCATTACTCTGTGTTGGTATAAAGCAGTTAATAGCCATGTTTTCTGAATTCGTAATGTCTCTTGGGGTGAAGGCTTGTATGCATTTCTGGTCCCTAGGTTTTTTTGAGATCTTAATACCTCTATGGTCCCTAGGTTTATTTTCTTATCCAGAAATAGCTCTAGTATTGTCCCTAATACGTAGTTTTTACAGCAGAGGGGCAGTGACCAGAAGAGCTATCCTGCTGGGCTTGGTGGTAGTGATTTGTAAAAAGTGTATAAACATGCTGGGGGCTGTTCCAGGTATGAATGTTTCGTGGCTATGGTTATGCACTCATTTTGTTAGAGGAGGAGCAGGGGATGAGGCTTTTCAGCCTTTGCTTTCCTTCTTCTCCTCTGAATCTGTTACATCGCTATTGGAGAATGTTCAGTTTCCCCTGAATGTTAAAGAAACCATCTTTCTGGTATTCAATCTGGTAACCTTCCTCTATACAGTCTGCTGCTTCTCTAGAATGAGGGCTGAGATTTCTAGATGGGCTGATGAGACCCCTGACCCAGGAGTAGACCCGGGTGTGGAAAATCCTGAGTGGTGTGGGAAATGGGAGGATATGGGCCAAATCCTTAAGGAATTCTCTGACCCTATAGTCTGGGACTTTCCCCATGAACAAATTCAGAACCCAGCTGAGGTGGAGAAATGCCTGAAAGAGAAGTACCATGATGACCCTAAGGAGAAAAAGATCATTGCAATAAGCTGGGCCTTGGCATATGCTTATCACACACTGCTAGATACTCTAGGGCAGCAGACAGAGGAAGGGGGGCAGGGAGATAAATCAACAACTATCCCAGTCACTCAGGCTACAGCCAACACCCCAGGCTCAAAGCCAGCAGCCAAACCAGATAGTGAGCCTAAGCCAGCAGCTAAACCAGACAATAAGCCTCAACCAATGGCTGTTGCTACTAGCACTAGAAGTGGAAAGTGCACAGAAAAGACCAATCAACCAATGGATAATGATGATGATGATGCAGGAAAAGGACCCTCAATGCTTCCTGACATAAAATCTGGAGTCAAAGCAGCAGGTGCAAGATCAGAAGCCAATACTGAGTCCTTTTCCCTGAAGGACCTTCATGGCCTAAGGAAGCTGACAAGCTGACACTTGACGAGCTGATGAATCCATAATTAGTTGGTTAGTCCATCTTTGGGATGCTGCAGGTGAGGCTACAATTCTGGACTGCACTGAAGCCAGGCATTTGGGATCCCTGCCACATGATCCTGTCATTGACCAAGGAATGATGAGGGGGGCTAACCCTCAGAGCCTCTGGGCACGGGTCTTGGAAAGTGTTGCACAAAGATACCTGTGTGCAGATGATCTTTATATGCAACAAACACAGTGGAAGACCATAGAACAAGGGATCCAACGCCTGAGAGAAATGGCAGTGGCAGGGATTGTCTTCTCAGATGACATAACAACTAGGAATCCAGACTTGGTACCATGCATGTCTGTGATGTGGCAAAAACTTGTGCGACTTGGGCCACACGAATATGCTTCTGCTTTAGACATAATGAAGCGGGATGAGAGGGATGAGACCATGCTTGATAAAGCAAAGAAGCTCTGAGCATATGCAGATGCTGTACGTGACCCAACACATGCCAGAATCGCAGCGGTGGAAACACGTCTGCAGAACTTAGAGGATAAGATAGAGGAGAATCATAAGAACTTCAGAGAGGAGATTAAAGAAGACCTTCTCCAAATCTCGACAGTATAGATCAGAGGTTCTGGTACCCAACGCAGACGTTCCCCAGATGGGGAGAGAAGGTACACCCCATGAGCTGAGCTGTGGTTCTTCCTGCGCGATTGCGGAGAAAACATGAAGAGATGGGATGGAAAATCGACTTCTGCTCTGGCCCAACGGGTGCGTGAATTGAAGGAAGGCAAGGCTCAGAGAGGAAGTTCCACCAAAAGGAAAGCAGCTCCAGTTGCCCGTAGCCGAACTGCCAGGTATGATGATGATAATGACATGTCCGATCCCCTTGAAGGAATCTCCAAGACATATGTCCAAGGAAAGAAGGATAACCAGGCTTAGAGGGGCCCTGCCTCTAGCCAGGTAGAGGCTAGGGAAAACCATGTTTTCTGGCCTGTGTGGATTCGTTGGCCTGGCACATCTGAACCACAAGAGTATAAAGCTTTAGGCGATACTGGTGCGCAGTGCACATTAATCCCATCAAGACATGGGGACAGAATCTGTTTCTATTGCTGGTGTGACAGGGGGATCCCAGGATTTCACTTTGGTGGAAGCTGATGTGAGCCTGACTGGAAATGAGTGGAAGAAACATCCTATTGTGACTGGCCCAGAGGCCCCATGTATTTTGGGCATAGATTACCTCTGAAGTGGGTATTTCAAAGACCCAAAAGGACTCAGGTGGGCCTTTGGAATAGTGGCTGTAGCGACAGAGGACATCCAGCAATTGAACACCTTGCCTGGGCTGTCCGAGAATCCATCTACAGTAGGACTTCTGAAGGGACAAGACCAACAGGTACCAATTGCCACTTCCACAGTGCATCGTCGACAGTACAGAACAACTCGAGATGCTGTGATTTCCATCCATAAGATGATCCGAGAGCTGGAGAGCCAAGGGCTGGTCAGCAAGACCCACTCACCCTTCAACAGCCCCATTTGGCCTGTGTGTAAATCTGAAGGAGAATGGAGATTGACTGTGGACTACCGTGCATTAACTGAAGTCACTCCACCACTGAGCACTGCCGTGCCAGACATGTTAGAGCTCCAGTATGAGCTGGAGTCGAAGGCAGCAAAGTGGTATGCCACTATCAATATTGCCAATGCATTTTTTCTCCATTCCTCTGGCAGCAGAATGCAGGCCTCAATTTGCTTTCACCTGGAGGGGAGTGCAGTACACCTGGAACTGACTGCCCCAGGCATGGAAGCACAGTCCTACCATCTGCCATGGACTGATCCAGACTGCACTGGAAAAGGGTGAGGCTCCAGAACACCTACAGTATATTGATGACATCATTGTGTGGGGGAACACAGCTGCGGAAGTGTTTGAGAAAGGAGAGAAAATTATCCAAATCCTCCTGGGAGCTGGTTTTGCCATTAAAAAGAGCAAAGTAAAGGGACCAGCTCGTGAGATATAGTTCCTAGGAGTAAAGTGGCAAGATGGACGGCATCAGATTCCTACAGATGTCAGCAAGATCACAGCTATGTCTCCACCAACCAATAAGAAGGAGACACAAGCTTTCCTAGGTGCCATAGGCTTTTGGAGAATGCGCTTTCCCGAGTACAGTCAGATTGTGAGCCCTTTTTACCTGGTCACCTGCAAGAAGAACAATTTCCACTGGGGCCCTGAGCAGCAACAAGCCTTTGTCCTGATTAAGCAGGAGATAGCTCATGAGGTAGCCCTTGGCCCAGTCAGGACAGGACCAGAGGTGAAGAACATGCTCTACTCTGCAACCAGGAACCATGGTTTGTCCTGGAGCCTTTGGCAGAAGGTGCCTGGGGAGACTCAGGGTCAAACTTTAGGATTTTGGAGTCAAAGCTACAGAGGCTCTGAAGCCAGCTACACTCCCACAGAGAAGGAAATCTTGGCTGCCTAGGAAGGAGTCCAAGCTGCCTCAGAGGTGATTGGTACAGAAGCTCAACTGCTCCTGGCACCCCGACTACTGGTGGTGGAGTGGATGCTCAAAGGCAAGGTTCCTTCCACTCACCATGCCACCAGTGCTACATGGAGCAAGTGGATTGCTCTTATCACACAGCACGCCTGTATAGGTAAACTGAATCACCCTGGGATTTTGGAGGTAATTACAAATTGGTGCGACAGTGAAAATTTTGGTGTCACAGATGAAGAACAAGAACCAGTGACATGGGCTGAAGAAGCTCCTCCATATAACCAACTGTCCCCAGAGGAAATGTGCTACACTCTTTTCACTGACAGTTCCTGTTGCATCGTTGGAATGAACCGAAAGTGGAAAGCAGCCGTATGGAGCCCCACACGACAGGTCGCAGAGGCCACTGAAGGAAAAGGTGCATCAAGTCAACTTGCTGAACTCAAGGTCGTTTAACTGGCCCTGGACATTGCAGAAAGAGAGAAGTGGCCAAAGCTCTAACTCTACACTGATTCATGGATGGTAGCCAACGCTCTGTGGGGATGGCTGGAGAGGTGGAAAGAGGCTAACTGGCAGCGTAGAGGAAAACCAATTTGGGCTGCTGAAGAGTGGAAAGACATCGCTACCAGGGTAGGGAGGCTACCTGTGAAAGTCCGCCATGTAGATGCCCATGTCCCCAAGAGTAGAACTAATGAGGAACACCAAAACAATGAGCAGGTAGACCAGGCTGCAAAGATAGGAGTGTCCAAGATAGACCTAAGTTGGGAACACAAGGTAGAGATATCCCTAGCTCGATGGGCCCATGATGCCTCAGGCCATCAGGGTAGAGATGCCACCTATCAGTGGGCAAGAGACCGAGGGGTGGATCTAACCATGGACAGTATTTCACAGGTTATCCATGACTGTGAGATGTGTGCTGCCATCAGAGAGACCAAGCGAGTGAAGCCCCTATGGTATGGTGAGCAGTGGTCCAAGTACAAGTATGGGGAGGCCTGGCAGATGGACTACATCACACTGCCCCAGACACACCAAGGCAAGCTACATGCTCACAATGGTAGAAGCCACCACGGGATGGTTGGAAACCTACCCTGTGTCTCATGCTACTGCCAGGAACATCATCCTGGGACTTGAAAACCAGGTCCTGTGGAGACATGGTACCCCTGTGAGGATTGAGTCAGACAACGGGACCCATTTCAAGAACAGCCTTATCAACACCTGGGCTAGGGAACATGGCATTGAGTGGGTGTACCATATCCCCTACCATGCACCAGCTGCAGGAAAAGTAGAGAGGTACAATGGACTACTAAAAACCCAGTTGAAAGCCTTGTGTGGAGGATCTTTGAAAAATTGGGAGCAGCATTTAGCAAAGGTCACCTGGTTACTTATCACTCAAGGTTCCACCAACCAAGCAGGTCCTGCCCAGTCTGAGTCCCTGAATATAACAGATGGAGATAAAGTCCCAGTGGTACATGTCAGAGGTTTGTTAGGGAAGACTGTGTGGATCAATTCTGCCTGGAGTACGGACAAACCCATTTGTGGAGTTGTCGTTGCTCAGGGACCAGGCTGCACATGGTGGATAATGCAAAGAGATGGAACAACACGATGTGTACCTCAGGGAGATCTGATTGTGGGGTGAGACTGATATGTAAATATCACTGTTCGTTGGATGTTACTGCCATTGTCTTTATATTAAACCATACTATTGGAATTATTACCAGTATAGCTGGATGGGATGTGCCTAGGCTTGTCTGGCCCTTGCTGCTTGACCAAAGGTGGCAACTGTGGTGGTTTCACCTCAGAGACAACTTTGGCTCACTGGACGTTGCAGCTGGGCACTTGGGACAAGTCCAGGCATGCAGGAGCTCAGGTTTACCTCTGGTGGAGAAACTTTAAGGGGAGGTGAAGGAAAAGGAGTCAGGTTCTGCTAGAGGGTTTCAATTCAGAGCTTCATTCTGGCCCAAAGGCCTCTGAATCCCATAACAGCTCTATCAGAACCTCTCAAACTGCATGGTTGTTGTTCCTTTTAACCCCGGGGAGAGGGGGAGGGAAGGGGTAGGGATCCCACCAACCAGGTAAGGGGGGGGAAGTCTCAGGGGACAAATGACACCTGGATGGCCCAATGTCCCCCAGGGCTGAAAGGCATCTTTTGAACTCTGCCAATCACTCAACGCCCTTCTGGAATGCCAGGATTGACAGACAGCACTCAGCAGGGGGCAAGGGAAGGGGAGGGAGAGGTGGCTGGCAGACCTGGGGAAGGACTGGGATAAACTGAGGCAAGCTATGGCATCACACTACAACATCTCCCCCTAGTTTTGTTTAAAATGACGAGGATTGGGTTTGGGGCGCAGAATGCTTGCCAAACCATGGTTGGTAAATTGGTTCCTCCTCTTCAGGAGGGTCAGTGTTTTCCACTGAGGCTTCCATGTCATCCACTGGAGCACTAAGGGCTTCCAAATGGTAAACTTCAGGAGGGGAAGATGAGCCTGAAATTAGCTTGTGAACCATGTGCATGATTAGTCCAAAAACAATGCTAACAACTACAATAACAATAACTAAATGAAACAATACTAAAATTACAGTTTTCAGAATAGATCCCAACCAGCCCTAGAGTCCCCAGCCTTTGAACAGTCCTCTCAGCCAGTCGTTTGATTCTCTCTTGATTTCGTTCACCATGGTTTTCATCTTGTCTCTGGAGAGACAGATGTGATCTTGTCCAAGGGCTTTTGCCAAGGTCGTTCATACATTTGCTTTTGGCTGAGGGACTGTCTAGGAGATCGCTGGTGGAATGATCGTGAGTAGGACGAGGAGCAGACTCGGTCTCATGGTGTCTTGAGACTGCACACGAACAGCAGGATCTAAAATGGTACAAGGAACTTAAGACAAACATATATTACAAACTATTCCAGATAGGAGGATTAAATGGAATTTCTTCCAGGGAAGGCACGCGCGGCGTTTCCTTCTCCAGGCAGCGTTAGCAACCTGGGGCGTGTCTGTAGACTTCCCTGAGACTTTGGGGACATAGGGCCTTACCCATTTGGATGGAACCCACTTTAGACCAGAGGGGCTGGACACACAGGTGTATCCACATCCCCATGTAACTAATTTGTAAGGTCCCACTGTCTTCCAAGTCTCAGGGTCCTTTACTAAAACCGGAGGCTTTTCTTTCACTAACATCTGACTGCTCACCCCAAAGTGGCATATGATGGGCGGATTCAGGCTGTCAAAAGAACAGTTCAGAAAATTGATTGTGAGCAGTGCCCTGGAGGTTCTACTTTCAGGACCTGATTTTGCTGGTCCAGGACTCTTTTGATATCACGGTGAGTCCTTTCTACTACGTCTTGACCTATAGGGGAGTAGGGGATGCCTGTTTTGTGCTCTACTCCCCATTGCTGCAGGAAGCTCCTGAATTCCTTGGATTTGTAAGCGGGCCCGTTATCCGTTTTCAACTCCTTGGGGATGCCCATGAAAGAAAAAGCCTGTAAGAGGTGCTTTATGGCATCAGAAGATGATTCTCCTGTGTGGGCAGAAGCATAGACCACTCCAGAAAAGGTATCTACACTAACGTGAACGTATTTCTGCCATCTGAATGACTGTATGTGTGTAACATCTGTTTGCCACAGTTCACAACTGTTCAGCCCCCTTGGGTTTGCTCCTTCACTCATCGTAGGGAGTGCATGTCGTTAGCAATTTGGGCATGTGGCCACAATCGCTTTGGCCTGTTCTCGAGTGATGTGAAACTGATGAATCAGGCCAGGTGCATTTTGGTGGAAAAGCTGGTGGCTGATTTTTGCCTGTTCAAAAACATTTGGGAGACAGGCCATCTCTGAGGTGCAGCAAGAGCATCTGCCCTTCTGTTGCCTTCAGCGATAAACCCTGGCAAGTCAGTGTGTGACCTGACGTGCACCACATAAAATGGTTGCTCTCAGTGGGAGACCAACTTTACATGTTTTGAGGGCAATTCGAAAAGTGCGATGTTAGACACTTCTTGCAGTATTGCTTGATCTGCCCTGGATACTACTCCTGCCACATATGCAGAGTCTGTAATCAGATTGAATGGTTCTGAGAACTTTTCAAAGGCTCTAACAACTGCAGCCAACTCAGCAACCTGACGTGAACCTTCCACCTCAGCAATGTCCGTCTTCCACTGCTGGGTTTTGTTTTGCGGAGATAACCAAAAACTCTACAGCTTTGTGAAAGTTGTAAAGCTGGTATGTTTATTACAGTGCTGGATGCATGTGGAGGTTACTCTCCTTAAAAGACATGTGTACTTCTGGGAACTTCGGGTCTCTTTTTATCCCCCTCTCATATACATATGCTTACAATTTCATAATAGGTTCATACATATTCATTTTTAGGAATTTCGCGTGACATTTGCCGCTAGTTCTTCTTTATCAGAAAGAATTCTTGGGTCAGGTTGACCTGCTCTCACAGCAGTCTCTCTGTCTCTCTTTATCACCCTCTGTCTCCCCCCCTCTTATCTCTGTCCTTCACTGAAGCAGTTTCTCTGAGTTTAGGCTTTGCAGTCAGGCTACATAGCTATGTTTTCTAACTACAGACTCAAAGATGTACATTTCACCTAAATCAAAATGGATTTCTACTCTGGAGAATTTCTACTCTGTCTCATTTCCCCCCTTTTCTAGAAAATAAGTAAATTCTTTTACTTAATGCAAACCTCTACGACAATAAGTGTCTCTTAATGCTTTACCATGTACATTTGATAAGGAGGTTAACACAGCTACTCGCTGTAGCATTCTCTAATTTTAAATTAGCAATATTATGGATAATCTTAAACTTATTCTAACTAATATTAACAAAACTACAATGGCATGACACAACTTATTAAAGATTCTATTTGTAATTGGTGACTACCCAAAGATCACATCTCACCAGTGATGATCTGCATTTTGTTTTATTCTTTGTAGAATTCTGGTTATTTCTTTTGTATCATGTTGGACAGTAATTAAGGGTTCTTTTCTGCTTTCTTGGATTTCCTTCAAGATCTCTAGTAGGTTTTGGTGCTTAATTAATTGTTTTACCAATGTAAGGTCTATCCCAATGATAGTGGAGCCCTGGAAAATGTTAAAGATAGACTTTGAAAATGTTAGGCTTTGTGTTTTCTCAGATCACTGCACCTGCGTAAGCAGTATGATAAATGATATAATTGTTAGATGTGATGATTGTTTAGTAACTAAATATAATTATTGTATAATAATAATAATCATGAGAAACTATGTTAGAAATTTAAGGGGGAACCATGAGAAGCCATGCTTTACTGAAATCTGTGTATACAATAGAACAATATAAGTTTAATAATTAACATGAAAGTTATATAACGATAGAATATAAAAACACGATCATCTCGAATGTATGGTCGGAGTCAGATTTGAGTTGAATACTCCTGACACCCAGAGCTCTTAATAAAAGCACCTGTATATAATCACTTATGTGATTATGTGTTTCTGAACGCTAACACCAATAGGGGTAGGTGATAGTCTGTGATACATTGTATAATTGGTTTTAATCAACTGGTGGGATGTCACTGGGGCCAAGTACGAAAAATCACACCTGATAATCTTAACAAAATTACAAATACAAAAATTAGAATGATTTCTACTAGACAAAATAACACTGTTGCTATCAATTTTTACAGCAGCACAAGCAGTTCTC
Source organism: Molothrus ater (assembly GCF_012460135.2). NCBI lineage: Eukaryota > Metazoa > Chordata > Aves > Passeriformes > Icteridae > Molothrus > Molothrus ater. The sequence continues at coordinate 5,230,541 of NC_050510.2, forward strand.
AGGCACACACACCCTTTTCTAGTATATACGAGCACAGTTTTCTGGTCAGTGACTGGATGAACTTCGAAGTGGCAAATACTCTGTTCAGTGTCTAGACACACATCTTGGGCATTAATAGTATTGCTTTTACAAATGAATCTCATCTGTTCTCTTGTAATGCATGATTCTAAGTTTACTGTTTCCTACTTTTCATTCACCTTTAGTGCTCACACTCTATGTTCTGAAGGGTAGAGTACTGTTTTTTCATTATTTAATCTTAGTACAAAGATGGGGTGGATAACGTAAACAGTGGCACTATGTATGGTAAGCACAAAGGCAGTGGCCACATTAGAAGCAGGATCATAGGTGAAATTTACCATAGTCCACCAGGACTGAAAGTTCTTTTCAAAATTAATCACATTATCTTAGACAATTTTCCGAATTTCAGCTGGAAAATTACCTTCACCCCTTTCCCATATGATCAGAGCTGCTGTTGCTTGCATCTATAACTGTGCTTGTATACAACTGAAAGCTAAAGACACATTATCTTGAACTGTACTAAGTGCTTCTACTATTAACCTGTGGTCTTGGTCCCTGGCCTTTTCCCACTTTGGCAGTACTTTTGAAATCTGCCACTGGCTAGTTCCTAATGCCAATAGAGATGACTTTAAAGGCTGCTTCAATTTTGTTAGGCCACTTGCTGCAGTGGCTAGTTTATTCATCAGTATTTCTGAATCAATTACATTTAAAACTCCTAATCCTGTCTTTAATATCTCAGTTAGATCCTTTCTTATTCTGCGTCTGAGGTATACTTGTCTTTGTAACCACGTTGTCCAGCTTTCAAAGGATGTTCTTAGGAAAGAGGAGCAGGCTGGTTGGATTTTTGAGATGTTAATTTGCATTAGCAACTCAACACGTTTGAGAGACCATTCTGGATTGAACAATAGTTGTTGTTCACCCACATTCTTCACTACGTAGGGGCTTATTTCATACACTTCAGGTTTAAGTTTGGGTTGAGTCTGAACTATTTGAGTCTTCGTGTGGGTTGTATAAGGTCCTGCTGTTGTAAAAAGTGCAGTGTCTATTTTAAATTTAAATGAGAGCCTGATAGCATCTCGAGCCCAAAGGCAAGTCACTTCTACAGGTTGTATCAAGGTGAAATTACACCAACAGTCTTGATAGTGGAGCCCTGGAAAATGTTAAAAATAGTCTTTGAAAATATTAGGCTTTGTGTTTTCTCAGATCACTGCACCTGCGTAAGCAGTATGATAAAAGATATAATTGTTAGATGTGATGATTGTTTAGTAATTAAATATAATTATTATATAACCATAAGAAGAATCGTGAGAAACTATGTTGGAAATTTAAAGGGGGCTATGTTTAGCTGAAATCTGTGTATACAATAGAACAATATAAGTTTAATAATTAACATGAAAGTCATATAACGATAGAGTATAAAACACGTTCACCTCGAATGTATGGTCGGAATCAGATTTGGGTGGAAACTACCCCGATTCCCAGAGCTCTTAAATAAAAAGCACCGCATATAATCGCTTATGTGATTATGTGTTTTTGAACGCTAACAGTCTGATTCACTTAGGCTATTACAAACTTCTTGCTGTTTGTATACAGGAGAGGTTGAGACACTAATTGCATCTGGTCTCTCATTAGCCATCCCATTGACTACCCGGCACTCTACTTTGATTTTTTCTCTTCTGATCTCTTGAAGTGTCCACAGTTCTCGTTCCTGCTATTCTTGCTCTTTATATACTTGATTCCCGTGGATTACTACAGTGGATAGGTTTAAATCTTTTATCGTAGTGGGCTGATTGGCATAACGTGCCATTTAATTTGGACTGCTCGTTTTAATACACTGTACTGATCCAGGTGCACTTGATTGGTCATTTAGTTAATACATTTCACCTGACTGGCTAATTAACAAGATGCTCTTCTTCTAAACAATTTTTGAGGAGAACAAGAAAACAGAGAATAGGAAAACAACACCTGCAGGTTGTTTATAATATTAAGCTATCATTGTTTATCTTCAACTCCCTAAAGTCTCTCAGGCCGATTCTGGGAAAGCTTATCTAGTTTTCTTGCTCTCTGACCAGGCTGTCACATCCACAGTCAGGTCATATTCTGACTCTGTCAGTGTTGTTTTGTAGTACTGAATATTTTTGAGGGATTTTTAAAATTTCCTTCCCTAATAAAGAATTGTTATTCCTGCTCCCATATCTTTGCCTGAGAACCCCTTAATTTCAAAATTAGAAAAATTTGGAGGGAGGGGGTTTACATTTTCCATTTCAGGGGAGGCTCCTGCCTTCCTTAGCAGACACCTGTCTTTTCAAACCAAGACAAATGCCTATGGGTAAGAATTAAAGGGAAGGCCAACAAGGCTGACATCTTACTGGGGGTCTGTTATTGTCCACCTAACCAAGAAGAAGAGGTGGACAACTTATTCTATAAGCAGCTGGAGAATGTTTCAGGATCACCAGCCCTTGTTCTTGTAGGTGACTTTAACCTACCAGATATCTGCTGGGAACCTAATACAACAGATAAGCAGCAGTCCAGGAGGTTCTTAGAGTGTGTGGAGGACAACTTTTTGTCACAGCTGGTGAGTGAGCCCACCAGGGGAGGGACTATGTTAGACCTGTTTGCAAATAGAGATGGGCTGGTAGGAGATGTGGTGGTTGGAGGCTGCTTGGGGCATAGTGATCATGAAATTATAGAGTTCTTGATATTTGGTGAAATCAGGAGGAACATCAATAAGACTTTTACATTAGACTTCTGGAGGGCAGATTTTGGCCTGTTAAGGAGACTTATTCAGAGAGTTCCTTGGGAAGCAGCCCTTAAAAGCAAAGGATTCCAGGAAAGGTGGGCGTGCTTCCAAACAGAGATCTTGAGGGCACAGGAACAGACTCTCCCTGTGTGCTGAAAGATGAGTTGATGAGGCAAACGTCCAGCCTGAATGGGCAAGGAGGTTTTGAAGGAACTTAGGAATAAAAAGAGGATGTATCATCTTTGGAAGGAGGGTCAGGTCTCTCAGGAAGTATTTAAGAGGGTTGCTAGGGCATGTAGGAAAAAAATTAGGGATGCCAAAGCTCAGTTCCAACTTAATTTGGCAAATTTTGTAAAGGATAATAAAAAATGTTTTAACATACATATTAACAGCAAAAGGAAGGGTAAGGCCAACCTTTGTTCTCTACGGGATTCTGGAGGGAACTTAGTAACTACAGATGGGGAGAAGGCAAAAGTGCTTAATTGCCTTCTTTGCCTTGGTCTTTAGTGGGAAGATGGCTTGTCCTCAGGACAACTGTCCTCCTGGCCTGGTAGATGGTGTCAGGAAGCAGAATGGTCCCCCTGTTATCCAGGCAGTCAGAGAACTGCTGAGACACTTGGATGTTCATAAATCTATGGGACCAGATGGGATCCGTCCCAGGGTGATGAGGGAGCTGGCAGATGAGCTTGTGAAGCCGCTCTCCATCATTTACCAGCAGTCCTGGCTCACTGGTGAAGTTCCAGATGACTGGAAGCTGGCCAATGTGACACCCATTCACAAAAAGGGTAGGAAGGAGGATCCTGGTAACTATAGGCCAATTAATCTGGCCTCACTACCCGGTAAGGTTATGGAACAGTTTATATTGAGTGTCATCACACAGCACCTACAGGATGGCCAGGGTATCAGACCCAGCCAGCATGGGTTTAGGAGGGGTAGGTCGTGTTTGACCAACATGGTCTCCTTTTATGACCAGGTGACCCACCTGGTAGATGTGGGAAAGGCTGTGGATGTTGTCTTTTTGGACTTCAGCAAGGCCTTTGACACTGTCTCCCACAGCATACTCCTGGAAAAGCTGGCAGGCAATGACTTGGACAGGAGCATTCTTTGCTGGGTTAATAACTGGCTGGATGGCCGGGCCTAGAGAGTGATGGTGAACAGTGCTGCACCCAGCTGATGGCCAGTCACTAGTGGTGTTCCTCAGGGGTCTGTGCTGAGGCCAGTTCTATCCAATCTTTTTATTGATGACATGGATGAGAGTACTGAGTCTTTCATTAGTAAATTTGCAGATGACACTAAGCTGGGAGCATGTGTCAATCTGTTGGAAGAAGGGCTCTGCAGAGAGACCAGGAACAGTTGGATGGATGTGCAGAGTCCAATAAGAGGAAGTTTAATAAGTCCAAATGCAGAGTCCTGCATTTTGGCCACAATAACCACCTGCAACATTATAGGCTGAGGACGGTGTGGCTGGACAGGGCCCAGGCAGAAAGGGACCTGGGGGTACTGGTCAACAGCCAACTGAACATGATCCAGCAGTGTGCCCTGGTGGCCAAGAAGGCCAACGGCGTCCTGCCCTTTATCAGGAATAGTGTGGCCAGCAGGACCAGGGAGGTCATTCTTCCCTTGTACTTGACATTGGTGTGGCCACACCTTGAATACTGTGTCCACTTCTGGGCCCCTCAGTTTAGGAAGGACCTTAATGCTTGAAGAGGGCAACAAGGCTGGTGAGAAGCTTGGAACACAACATGCTTCTGGAGTCTTTGACACCTTCTAACACAGCTTCTAATACTGTCAGGCATTTGAGTCAATTATGACCCATTATGGCCCATTAGCAGAGATGAATACCTTCAAGTTATATGTGAATGTCTCTAATATTTCCCCAACAGGCAAGTTATTACATCTGAGTTCACTTGAGTAAGGACAAAGAGATAGTAGTCCACCTCACAGGGTTTGTCTCTTTCCTTATCCCGCTCAACAACCAGTTTGTAGCCTGAGGTGGCAGCTGTGCTCACCCTCTGCACTGGGGTGGTTACTTTGCGTGTCTGCAGCTTGCCCCCTGAATGTTTGATCCATCAGCATTCCTATCTCTTTTCCAGTATGACTTGTGGATACATTCGTCTCAGATTTGGGATGATTGGACAAGAGTACCCCCTTTATCTTACCTCACGTTCCAGTCACAGTCCATATTCCAGTTAGTAGGCATATTTGGGGAGGGGTGGGCTTTGGTGGCTGCAGATGAACAGCTGCTTTGCAGTTTGCTCCAGTGGGCAAAAGTCCTTTGATGATTTTAGCATTAACCATTTTAGTCTCTCACACTATGTCTAAAGGAAAGAACTTTTCCATTGTCTCTCCTATCCCATAGCCATTTACTTTTTAATTTAACACTAAAAGTGGATGGCAAAAATGTACTGGGGTGGTGCCCAGTGCCCACATCTCTCATGTGAGGTCTAGAGCTGTCAAAGAACAGAGGCTCACAGATCCCTTTAATTGTTCTGCTGAAGATGAAAATATGGGCTCTGATTACAAAACAAGATACTCCTAGTTGGATACTTGGAAAGAAAAATTTCATGTGGGTGCTTTGTATCTGTACTTTCTGTGCAACTGGCAAAACAGAGCTTGGATAGGATATAATCTGTTATGTCAAGACACAGTGTCCTGGTTCAGGGCAAATTTTGGAGAGAACCCCCAAAGGGGCTCCTGTAGGAAAGCAGATTCAATTGGCCCCTCCCCCCAACCGGTCCGAAAAAAAAATACCTCCTTGGAGAAAAGTGGAAAAAACCTGTTTATTAAACAATAAAACCTAAAAAATATTACACAATAAAACCCCTTGCTGCTCCAAAAGAGATGACAAACTCAGAAAGTCCCCTCCCTGGGTTGCAGCTCAGCTCATTCAGTCTCTTATCAGTCCCTCTGGTGCTGGAAATGCTGCGGCCCAGGCCCGGCCCGGTGGGCCACAGGTGCGAGCTGCCGGTGCTCTTCTGGGTGTTCAGTGCAGAGCATGTTTAAACAGGTCCAAAGAAAAGGAAAAAAACCCCTCAGTCTAGGGAACTTCTTTGCCTCAGCTAGCTAAAACTAACTAAAACAAAGGAGAGCTCTGTCCCGCTGTCTGTTCATCCGCAGACAACACAGTCCAGGAGAAGGAATGTGGAGGAGTGAGTGCAGTGTCTGAAAACAAACTGCATGCTTCTTCTCTCCCCCTTTCACTCTCTGGAACAAGTCTTAAAGGTGCAAAACTTATTATTCAGCATAAACAGAACAAGACGACTGGGGATAAAAGCATCATATAGTCAACCCAGGTATAACACAGCAATGTCAGATTCAGTAGATATAATAAGGTTTAGCAAAAAAAAAAAAAAGCAAATTAGAAACCTCATTTATTCTTCTTTATTGTTTTTTATATTCTAATCAGTTTTGATGATGAAATACATGTTAATTAGTTTTACTTGCCTATCCTAACATACCAGGGTGATACACCATCTTGTTCTAAGACAATTTTAAGAGGTGCGCACTATAAAATGAGTTACTTCCACTTAGTTTCACACAATCCCTTTCTACCGATAAAGAGAAATGAAATATGACTAGATATGAGTAAAGCCATGCAGTCATGTGTGGAGAGTGCTGTTATAAATGATCAAATCGTGAGCCAAACTTATAAGAAAATTTAGCAAAGATTTCTTAATTTCTCTGCGAGACTGAAGTTCGGTCGTCGAAACCACCTCAGCCAAAGAGTCAGCGTTGAGCCCGGGATCGGCGCTGGGTGAACACGGATCTGACCTCCCGAGTGTCAGAGTCTCTCCCAGTTCACGAATGCTGCCTCGCACAGTGAGTTTTTATACAGTTTATTCTGCCCGAGGCAGAGATGACTAAATGTTCTTTGTGTCTCTTCACATGCATCGCTGTGGCTTTACATGTGCAGAGGTGGACAAAGGTTCAGTCCAGGTGTCTCGATGTTGTCAGTCGACTCTGGAGAAGCCATGTATTCACATGTATCAGGGTGGCGCCCTCGGTTATCTTGGCAGATGTAATCGGCAAGGCGATATTCACTCTTAGGTGGGCCCAGTGACCCGGGGAAGCCAGTGATTATCGGCCTGGAAACTTCTATTCTGACGTTAAAACCCTGATGTTTATCTTAACGTGCGTCCGGGAACTAGATGTATATGAATAAGACACTGCTCCTGGCCAGGATGGTCAAAAGACATAGTTTGGATTTTACAATATTTTATACATTAATAGCATGAATGATCTCTACCATATACTACAGGTGCCATCTTGGGGGAGGAGTTTCTAACCATTTTTAGTTTCTCTTTGTTCATAGGGAGTCCACAAGATTTCAGCAACTTTGTAACTAGTGATTATTACTGTTATTTTTCCTGCCTGCTGCTATTTTGCTTTTTTTAGTAAACTGTTATTTTTCACTTATATTTACTGGGATTGGTTAAAACTAAAGAGGCAGTTACTCATTTTGGAGTGTCCACCCCTTAAATTGTCTTAAATCAAGACACTTATGCAGTTGTTCTTATGGCTTTCATTGGAACCAGTTATGAAGAGCTTGAAGGATACAAATTTAGATTGGACATTAGGGAACCTAAATGATTCTGTGATTATCTGCATGAAAAAGAGGTTAGTTTTAAATTTTTATTATTATCCATCTTTCTACAGCTTTAAAAGTTGATATCACTGTTATAAATGACAATATAATATTGGCTTTTGCATTCACATACTAGCTTTTGCATGATGTTATTAATCACAAGTATTTTTGATATGGTACAATTTACACTTACTTTTTAACCGCTTTTGGGCATAGTATAATCTGTTAGTTTATGTATGCACCATATAGTTTATATAAATAGTAGTGTGATAAAGATATTATATTATAGATTTTAGCAAAATGTTAAAATAGAGACTATGTAGTGTAACTCAGAGAATGGTGTAAAACAATTATGCTGTTTGTCACATCTGCAGACTGGTCTCTCCAAGTGATAAGAGTGACAGAAACCAGAACACCAGAGAGGATTTATTAACTACTTGTTGTCAGGGAGTGTGAAACAACAGGATAGAACCTCAGAAGGAAATAAAATATATAAACCTAATCTACAGAATGTTATGCAGACAAGTCAGAGGTTGAAAACAAAAGGGTTCCTGGAACATCAAAAACTCAAAAGAATGTTTGAATAATGTATAAACTAATGAATATGCATGCAACCCCAGCAATGTAACCATATTTAGAGAACATGGTTTTAAGCAATCTGTGTGCTCTTTGGCTGTTCACCACAAGCACCCCAGTGCTGGATATTTGTCCTTCTTTTATCCTTTATTAAACTTTAAAAAATTCTAAAGAGTGAACTTTGTTTTTCACATCACTCTGAAGTATCAGCTTTTTTAAACTATTTAATAGTTTGTTTATCTAAAAATAATTGAATTCTGGCAAGAACTTATATTTTTCTTTTTTAGGAATGATTATTGAAACCCCTTAATGCTTTTATTGGCATGAATGGTGAGATGAGAGAACTTGCAATGGTTGTAATCAGAGATCTTGGATATCTTTGTCATCTGAGAATGCCATTTGTTTCTTTTTGATAGTGCTTATTCTTGAATGCGCAAGCTATTTTTCTTTCCATGTGACTCCCAACAAGTAATTTCTTTACATGTAACGATGTTTCTTTCTGATATACAATGGGAAGAAGTAATAAAGACTATTCCTTTCTAATGGGGAACGTGTAATCAATAATGCTGTGCCCATGAGATTGTAGTCTCTTTCCCCTTTGTTCTTATTGCTACAGAAAACGTACAATACTTCATTGAAAAGAGAAATTTAAATACATTAGCTAATACCAACTATTATCTAATGTATTATCTAACTCGGATCAAATAGTGGGGAAAACCTTGATTCAACTGTTATAGATACATATTATAATATTGGCTTTTTGCAAATATTAAAATGGATTTTATACGTGTGGTGTTAAAGTAACTTTGTTATAAAGATATAGTTTGTATTTCTGCTGTTACTTAAGCTTAGACATGGTAGTGAAATAGCTATGCTTGTGTTAAAATGCCTGCTTGGATGGGATAACATCCAATGAACACAGGATGAGGACATCTGCTACAGATATGCCAATTATCAGCACTTACAGTCTGAAGACAGTGTGGACCAAGGCCCAAACTGGAAGCGATAAGGAGAAGGAGCCAAAATCACAGCCAAGAAACACATATGCTCTAAAAAGGTGGACCCCAGCAGGGGCCATGTAAAATAGTTCCTGGAAAATGTAAACTTGTTTATGCAAATGCATAAGGGTTTATGAATATGCAACGGGCTGATGTAATGGGAAAGGTATTTAAGGGGTATCCCCAAAGGTGACGGGTGTGGTCTTGGCTCAGTGCCAAGATGCACCCGGCCATAATAACCTTTGCTCTATGGTCCTTGTCTCCTATTGTCCTTTATTAAACTTTTTAAATTTTCACAGGAGAGTGAACGTGTTTTTCACACAACCCTGTGTGTGCAGTTTCCATTCAAGGCATTGGGCTGTGACAATGGCTCAGTTTCTCTGAATGACACCATAAAAATAAAGATGATTAATGCACTGAGCAAATAATATTTCTCTGAATCTTGGTAGTGGTGAAAGTGAAGGATGTCAGCAGATGAAAACAGAATTACTGGTGCAGATGGATGGCTTGTCCTGATCTTGTGTTTGTTTCAGCAGCTTCCAATCTACTATGGTAAAAGATGACAAGAGTACATTTTGAATACATTTGCATGAAATTCTAAGCACAAATAAAGATTTTATTTAGACTTTTTCAGAAAAAGCCTGGATATTTGGTTAAAGCATTTAAAAAATAATTTGGAGCTTTTACTTTTGTCCTAGGGTGACGTTATGATGCTTGTATCCCTAGTCGTCTGTTCTGTTTATGCTGGACATTATGTTCTGTGTCCTCAAGACTGGGTCTGAAGAACAAAGTTTTGTTTTGTTATCAGCCTGCTCACTGCCCCAATGGTCGGTGGGACACAGCCGGCGCAGTACACAGCGCTGCTTTTGCTTTTTGCTTTTGCTCTTGCTCCTGCTTTTGCTTGTTAGTTAGTTTAGTTAGGCAGTCCAAATTTTCCCTGGACTATCTTTCTTCCCCTTTTCTTGGAACCATTCGAACCTGTTCCGGACTGGGACCTGGGAAACATGGAGAGTTTGCACTTTGTGGCCTGCAGCAGACATTCCCAACACCGGAGGGACTAATAATGGAGAGACCACCCACCAGAGAGACCCTCTGAATTTGTCATCTCTTTAGAACAGTGAATGAGTTTTGTCATCTGGAATTGTGAAAAATGCATATTTTATGATTGGCTTTTTGCAAATATTAAAATGAATATTATATGCGTTATGTTAGAAAGTTATGCTGTATTAATTTTCTTAAGTAGTGTGTTAAATATAGTTTTAGGTTATAACATAATGTTAAAATAGAAACTATACTATGTAAGATACTTTCTTTAAAGAGAAGACTCTCACCAAGATAGCAGCCACAGGACACCTAAATCTTTCAGAGAAAAAGAATTTATGGCTCTCTTATCAGAAGAAACAAACTTCTTCCCGCCTTGCTCAGCCATGAAGATGCCGTTAGGATTAAGAGGAAGAAGTTGACACTGACCAGACAGACTCCTGTGTTTGAATGGAATTGATGCATCATGTATGAGGTGTATGAATATGCAACAGGCTATTGCTTTTAATGGTTAATCCTCTGTTAACGGGTGTCCTTTTTCGGGCTTATTTTTCCCAGAAAGAGGTACCCAGACCATCCGTAACTCTTTGTTTTTATTGTCTTGTATTGTCCTAAATCCTAATTGTCCAAATTTTAATTACTCTAATTATATTTCTATTTTTATAACCATTTTATTACTATTAAACTTTTAAAATTTTAAAAACAAGTGATTGGTGTTCTTCACAATTATGGTAGCAGAGGATGGTTACTAACACCTTGCTGCCAGTGCTTTAGGAGTCAGGGTGAGGAAGGCGCACCCTGCCCAATTTGGCAGCCTTGCTCTGTTTCCCCTGATGTGACTGACAGACGCAGGTTATGATCAGTGGACAAAAGGAGGCAATAAAACAAAGAAAAGGGAAAAAGGCTCCCTAAAACCACGGTAATTGGCCCCCTAAGACTGGTAGTGCACACAAAGAACCTGGAAAGGAAAAAGGATTGGTAAGTACTTTTCGGGGGGGCAGGTATGGGGGGATGAATGTGTGTGTGAATGAGAGGTGAGCTGGTTATCCCAGACCTGCTACCTGAGTGCAGGGTCTCCCATGCTGCGTTTCTGTCTTTTCGTGAGAAAAGCGGGCAGTAAAGAGATGAAGTGAGAGGTAAAAGGAGAGAATTCCCTGGGACTGGGTCTCAGGGAGGGGTTGGACCCCTCGGAGGAAGGGAGCAGAGGAGTTTCCTAGCCCAATCCACTAGGAAACAGGACAAAAGGGGCCCCTAGAAATTCTGCTGGATTGAGGGATAAGAGTGCCCAAGAACATCCAGAATTAAAACCTGCTGGGTTGAGGGATTAACATTCCAAGAGCATCCAGGGTTGAGCAAAATTCTGCCGGATTGAGGATATGCCCAAGAGCATCCGGGGTTGGACATCACAGCTGGGTTGAGGGATATTCAAGAGCACCGGGACTGGCCGGTAACACCTAAAATTGTAATAGGTGATTTGAAAGTAAAAGGTACCTTATTGTCTTGTGTGTGTGAGAGTGAGTCAAACACAAAATCAGCCTCAACTTCCCGGGCGGGTGGGAAGGCGGGGGGGCTGTGGAAATGTCAGAACCCAGGAAATTCCTCTGGCTGCCCTGGAGGACTTGAGACCCTACCCAGGGACCTCAGAGACCTTGGCACAGAGCCCAAGACCCCTGTGCCTTTGATTTAGCCCTTGGAAAAAACAATTACCAAGCTTATATGAAGAATTACAAGCCACAACAGTTTAAGTAGAATGATAGTGAATTTATCACAGGGTGAAAAATAATTTTTGGGGGTTTTTAGAATGGGGGTTCAGGAGGCAAGATGGAGGTGTCTGGGCATGTCCAGCCTTTCTCCTTCTTCTTTTTGGCCTCTATCTTCTGGGTGATGTTGGCACTTTTAGATTGGTTTAGAGTAGAAGCTCACTGTCTAACATAGGTGATAGGTATTGGAAAGTAATTGTAAATATTGTACACGTAGTTTTTAGTATAAAAAGATAACACCACCCTGGGGGCAGGCAGAGCAGGCAGAGTGCCTCTGACTGTCTTGCTGAATGGACCTCGGAGGACAGGAGAAAAATTTTTATAGATAAAATACAACAAACAACCTTGAGACTGAGAAATTAAGAGCTCTGACTCCTTCTTTGAGCACCGGGCTGGGAAAAGAGACTAACATATCTCAGGGTCACTCTGACCAGCTAGAGACCCTGAGATGGAAAGAGGTGTATGTGACCCACAAACAAGCCATTGTTCCCCCGGAGCAGGTGGGGGCTGTGCCATAAGGTATAGGTGACCTGCAATCAGGCCATTGTTCTCCCGGGTGTGTGGAGGGGGCTGTGGCTAAAGAGTGTGAGTGACATTCAGACAGCCTCACAGGTGAACTGGCACCAGAGGTGACCAGAGTCAGGGCCCTTCCAGGAGGCCCGGTGATACTGAAACCCTGAAGCCAACCCCAAGGCGAGGGAGTGTGTGATCATTTTTTTAAGGAACTATGGGTGCATTGGGATTTTTGGAGTAGCAAAGCAAGTGACTGAAAGATGTATAACTTGCCAAAGGATAAATAAAAAGGTGATGAGAAAAACAACATGAGGTCATGAGTTAGCTCGTCGACCATTTCAAAGTATCCAAGCAGAAGTTTGGATTTGTTAGGCTCTGGATTTATTTGTTAAAAACCGTTTAATCCAGAAGAAAAATAATATACCGCATGCTGGGGGGAGATCGTAAGAAAATAACATCTTTAAAATATAAAAAAACCCTGAGACAAAGCAAAAAGGGGAAAAGAAAGGGAGAGGAACAAGGGAAAAAAAAAAAAAAAAACCAACAGAAAAAGAGTGCGATCCTTTGCAGGTCTTGCCCCCTCCGTTCGCAGCCGAGGCGCCTGTCCCCGGTCTCGGCTCGCTGCACGCCTCAGCTCCACCTGCCCCATTTCCCGTCCCAAATGAAGGCTCGCTGCCTGCAGCAGCTTCGCCTGCCCCTACCCACACCCCAGCCCTGGCCCCGCCGGTGAATTTTTTTGCCCCGGTCCTGGCCGCCTGGCCCGTGACCGTTCTGCCGGCCATGCCGGGGGGGGGGGGGGGGGGGGGGGGGGGGGGGGGGAAGGGGGTTGTCTGTCCTGCCGCGTGGTCCGTGGTCACCGCACCGACCGCACTGAGGGGCAGGTCTTGGCCGTCCCATCCCCGGCTGTCCTGCCCGTGCTGGCTGCGCTGGGCACCGCCGCTGCTGCCGGGGTCTCCCGCCTGCTTTGTCTCTGCCGGGAGCTGCGGGATCAGCCGCCATTAGCCATATAGGGCCTAGCCACGCTCTGGCTCGGTCTCCACCGGAAGATCCCTCTCTGGCCATTTCGGCAGCTGACCCCACCCATGCTCCAACCGAGCCTCGGTGGGATATCCTCCCCTCACCCCCCGTCATGCCCTGAGCTACATCCCCTTGGTAACCACAGCGCAGGCTGTTCAGGGAAACTCTCTCGAGGAAACATCTTATTGAAACACTAGGAGCTCAGTTAAAAGGCAACCCTCTCCAAATTCTTTCTCAAAACACGGGAGAAAGGCTGTAGAAGATAAAAAAGAAAAAGAGTTAGATGAAGGGATTGGTCTATTTCCGCTAAGAGAGGTCCCAATGGGAGGGGGTGGAACGGGGTTTGTAAATGCCCCTTTGACTTCTTCTGAGGTCAGAAATTAAAAAAAAAAAAAAAAAAGAAATCAAAGGGTTTATGGAGGATCCCATAGGCACAGCTGAACAATTAGACCAATTTTTAGGTCCAAACATTTATACTTAGGAAGAGATGCAGTCTATAATGAAAATGATATTTTCTCAGGAAGAAAAGCAATTAATCAGAGCAGCTACAATAAAAGCTTGGGAAAAAGATAATCTGCAGGGCCCCCCTAGAAAAGACAAAATGCCAACTGCACCTCCTGAGTGGTGTCAAAATAATGAGGAGGGGAGGAAACAAATGAATGACTATCGTAATGTAATAATCAAGGGAATAAATGAAGCAGCATATCGAAGGCGAAATTCCAAAAAAGTTTTTTAAGGGACAGCTTTTAAGAGAGAAAGAAGAAGCTCCAACTGAATAGTTTGACAGATTTAAGAGAAATATGAAAATTGTCCTGATCAGATAAAAGATTTAAAAATCTTCCAAGAGATGGGCACAGACGGGAAATAGAGAAGTTATAAGCTCTATTTTTTTTTTTTAGGGACAAACACTATTTGGAGCCTGTGATAACTTTAGAGTCTCCAAGAAGAAAAATTAGAATTTGTAGTAGACAAGGACAGAAAGAACATGCCTGTTAAATATTCCAAAAAGTTATCATGTAAGCAAAGGCACTGTAAAAGTAACAGGAACAAAAGGAAAGAGTTTCACAGTTCCTGTCATTAAAAGATGTGGTAATTGAAGGAGAAACTAAAATTTAAATGGAGGATGTCTTATTAGTGCCTGGGGCAGAAAACAACTTATTAAGAAAAGACTTACAGAAAAAGAATAGAGGTTATACCACAAGAAGGAAAAATGACAAGTAGAGTTTTAAAACTTAGCCAAGAAAATAAAGAGTAATTATAAAGAAAGTTTGGACTGGGAAGGAAATAGGGGAGGATTAAATATTGACCCCATAAGTGTCACAACTGAAAAAAGATTGCCCCATACATGTGTCTCTGTCTCTCTGCGAGCCTCTCAGGAACCCTGGTCCAGTCCCGAGTCGGCAGACACCGGGGGGCAGCCCTGACACGGCCGACAGCGGGGAGACACTCTGTGCCCCGAGGGTACTGAGGGCACCTGGGCTGGTCGCCTGTGCAGCACAAGAGACACCAGAGACATCGGTAGAAGATAAAGGGCCGACTCTTAGCAGGGGTTAATCCAAGGTTTTATTAAGAGTCCCAAAGGAGCTCCTGCACCTCAGGGGGCCTCCTGCCAAGAGCCCCGGGAGATGTGCCAAGGTTACATTTAAAGGGAGGTGGAAACCAAAAGTAGATAACATTTTACCAACCAATAAGTAACTCTAAGGGATGGGTACTGGGGGATAGACATATAGGACAGCGTATGGGGCAAGGCTTGGGGGGCTGACTCCTAGCCTCTGGCTAATCACTCGACAACTTGGACCGAAACTTCTGGATGGAGGGATGGGATGCTGAGTGATTGACAGAGAGCCAGGGTTGGGGTTTGGGGATGATCTCATCCCGGGAGAGGGATAACACAGGTAAAGGGAGGGGAGTACAGTCTGGGATAAACCATTTGGGAAAAATATGGGAATACAAAACAAAACTACTTCAAAGTATTACAAAGTATAAAAATGCACTACAACATACATGTATGTCAGTACACCATATTTTTAAAAGGACAGGAAGGTTTAAAGACAGTAATAGAAGAACTTTAAAAGGATGGGACATTAGAACCTTGTATGTCTCCTCATAATACCCCTATTCTCCCAGTAAAGAAGCCCAATAGAAACCATTTGTTTTTGGAGAAACTGAAGTTAAAGTTAGAAAAGCTACTATATAATTTTGAATTTTCTGTGCGAAAAAGGATTAAGGGTATCAAAAGGGAAACTGCAATTTGTAGAACCAGAGGTAAAATATTTTAGACATTTAATAAATAAGAGTAGCTGGAAACTCAACCACGAGAGAATTGCAGGAATTTTATCTCTTCGCCCTCCCTCTTCAAAGAGGGATATCAGAAAACTACTCAGATTATTGGAATATTGCAGATTATGGATTGATGGGTATACACAAGCAAAAAAATTTTTATATAGAAAATTAACAAAGGAAAATTATGTTAAATTAGAAGAGTTGAAGTTTAAACTAGCCCAAGTACCAGCTTTAAGCTTATCCTTGTTAGAAAAACCCTTTTCATTTGTACATAAATGTAGAAGCTCATAAAATTTTAATTCAGGAGTGGGGAGGAGTAAAGAAACTAGTAGTTTATTTATCAAAGATGTTAGACCCAATAAGCCACAGCTGGCCAGTATGTATTTAAGCTATAACAGCTACTGCAATCCTAGTAGAAGAAAGTTGTAAGCTTACTTTTGAAAGCAAACTAGTTGTGTGTACACCTCGTACAGTCCGAGGTGTGTCGAATCAAAGAAAAGAGAAAAAGATAAGAAAAAGAAAAATAAAGTAAGAAGAGAAGAAAGAGAGAAGTCGAAGAAGGGGGAGGGGGGGTTAGCAGACTCTGAGATGTTGGAATGTGGAGTGATGATGTCTTGGTGCCAGAGGAGAACAGAAGTGTGAATGCAGTTTCTGCACAAAGGGCAGGGAAGTGTCTTAACACATGGTTGTTAAGAGGTTATTCAATGCCGAACTGGGATCTGGAAAAGGTTTAACTGAACGGGCCCTCCTTGAAGGGAAAAGAGGCTATGTTGACTAAGGGAAAAAAAAAAAAAAAAAAAAAGAATGTCAGGAGCACCTGGGTACGCCAAGTTTGGGGTTGTCAAGGTTTGGAGGTGTGTGACTGCTCCCATACGAGTGGTGGGGTCCCAAATCCAGGATGGCAGCATCGGCCCCAGCAAGTGGGTCGAGGGAGAGAGAGAGGGAGAGAGAGAGAAAAAGAGAGAGAAAAAGAGAGAGAAAAAGAGAGAGAGAGGGAGGGTGCGAAAGGGACCCAAGGCCTGCTCCCAGGGTCCCCATGCCTGTGGCTGTCTGTAAGTTCTCCCCTGCTCCCGCTAGGGCAGGATCTGCCCTGGCCAGGGCCTGCAGTAAAGTGGCAGCAGTGGAGGAAGGGTGAGGAACAGCATTGAAAGAAATGCAGTGGAAAAAAAAAAAAAAAAAGAGGAGGCTTTTGTTCTGAGGAATGGGTCTGTGATGATAAAACAGTTAAATGTTGCCCAAAAAGTAAAAAGCAATAGATGTGATTCATCTTGTGTTAAAATCGGCCTGGCCTTTCTTGTTTAACTAACTGTAGCTCACAGAAAGAAGAATTTACCTGTGCAGCTATTAGCACAGCTGGATACAAGAAGAAGAGGCAGCTGTGGAGAAAGCTTTTAGCTAAACCCAGAAATTTTTGAAGAAAGCTAATGGTAAAAGTTACTGCAGTATTGTCTTTCTTTTATCACTATGCTATTAAGAAGTCCTTTCCAGGTACTACTGAAACAGCAATCTGAACCATGGAAAGAGGGTGAATTCATGCCAGCAAAATCAAAGGACTTGTGAAGGAATCTCAGGAATGGACTATCACATCTAAACCGGGTGATACCAAATTGACTTTCAAACGGGGACTGGGTGGTAATGGTTTGGGAAAACCCAAATGATCCAAGAAATGTACAAAGAATAACACCTAATTAAGAAATAAGGCCAAGCTTACATCACTGGTTTCAAGCACTGTCTGAATAAAACATCTCCTTGGTGAGGAATACTTCAGACAGAAGGATCAGGACTGTTTTGGTCAAAGAGTTCTTATATTCTGACCTTAGCCTGTGAATTGTACAGGGGAGAGGGGGAATTACCATTTCCATCAGTACCATACTGTAAACTTTATTTGATTCATCCTGATACTGGACATGCTAGCTGGGTTATAAGTAAATGCTTGAATTGTGGGAATAATTAGTATTGTAGTTCACAAAATTTATGCTCTTGTTGCAAGAAGTGTTAAAGTAATAACTTTGTTTTGTGGATGGGAATTATTAGTGCCTGTTGAATAGGAGATACCTGAGGAACGTTGGGAAACCACAGTTAAGGGGTGTCAAAAATGATTTGCCTGGAAATTAGCTAAGAGAAAGTGACAAGGAAATAGAGGGCAAGACCAGATTGGCCTGTGTATTCGCCACCAAGAAGATCAAATACACCTGCTGTGGGTTGCAACCTCACAGGCATGGGAGGTGGGAGTATAAGCCATACTGGACCTCTGTTATTCCTGTTTCTGGCACTCATTTGTTGTGTTTCTCCTTTCAGGATACCAGCAAAATTGTGTCACAAATGCTACAGAAAGCATCACATGGAAAGAAACCAAAGTTCCTCTTTTATTACACACACCTATGTCAACAGCCACTGTATAACCCATCCAAATTAAAAACCTGTAGGCAAAACAGAGAAAATTGCTGGATTGCAAGAAACTTAGGAAAAAGTGGTAATAGATTTGAAATTGAATGTCCAAAAGGAGAGAGATGGATTTGTTTTACATTTAATCTTAAAGGTACAGTTCAGGATTTGGTAAAAAAACAAATCGTAAACAAAAAGGTAAAACTAACACAGCAATCTATTTCTGTATTGACCCCAAATTATATGTTGAATTGTATTACAAGACTCCAAGCAGTTATAGAAATGATAACAAATAAAGCTGCTCAGGCATTGGAATTAATATTGAGTCAGCAGAGCCAAACAAAAACTGTAGTGTATCAGAATAGGTTGGCTTTGGACTATTTATTGGCTAAAGAAGAGGGTGTTTGTGGAAAGTTTAATATATCAGATTGTTGGAAATAGATGACCACAGAAAAGTCATTCTAGAAAAAGCAAAAGATACCAGAGGAAAAAAAAATAACCCAGGTACCAGTCCAAAAATTAGAAGACAGTGTTAAAATCTCGCTGGTGGGGTAATGTATTAGAGATAAGATGATAGAAGAAATTGAGATTTTTCATTTTATGTGTTACAACTGTTTTGATATTTCTTCCTTGTGTAATCCCCCGTTTTATTTTGCCAGCATAGTCCAGAAGATGCAAGTAGACAAGAAATAATGCTAAAGTCAAATGATTTACAAAGAATAAGAGGGGGGATTGTGAAAAATGCTTATTTTATGATTGGCTTTTTGCAAATATTAAAATTAATATTATATGTGTTGTGTTAGAAAGTTATGCTGTATTAATTTTCTTAAGTAGTGTGTTAAATATAGTTTTAGGTTATAACATAATGTTAAAATAGAAACTATACTATGTAAGATACTTTCTTTAAAGAGAAGACTCTCACCAAGATAGCAGCCACAGGACACCTAAATCTTTCAGAGAAAAAGAATTTATGGCTCTCTTATCAGAAGAAACAAACTTCTTCCCGCCTTGCTCAGCCATGAAGATGCGGTTAGGAGGATGCCGTTAGGATTAAGAGGAAGAAGTTGACACTGACCAGACAGACTCCTGTGTTTGAATGGAATTGATGCATCATGTATGAGGTGTATGAATATGCAACAGGCTATTGCTTTTAATGGTTAATCCTCTGTTAACGGGTGTCCTTTTTCGGGCTTATTTTTCCCAGAAAGAGGTACCCAGACCATCCGTAACTCTTTGTTTTTATTGTCTTGTATTGTCCTAAATCCTAATTGTCCAAATTTTAATTACTCTAATTATATTTCTATTTTTATAACCATTTTATTACTATTAAACTTTTAAAATAATAAAAACAAGTGATTGGCGTTTTTCACAGGTATTGTTCATTTTATGTGCTGGGGAGTGCTTTGCCTGTTAAATGAACAGGTTCTTTCCACTTCTCTCTAAGGAATCCTTCCTGAACTGGTTGGAGAGGGGGCCGTGTGGGTTTGCTTTCTGGAGGGGCCCCCTTTGGAGGTTTTCTCCCAAATTTGCCCTAAACCAGGACAACTTTAAACTACAATTTTTGCTATTCGCGCCTGTCTTGGTTTTGGAGATAAATTTTAGGAGGAAACACCTGAGAATGAGCATTTCCTCTAAGGACAAAGGGCTTCAATAACTACCTTTTCTTCTGCCAATGAGAGAAATGGAAATCAGGAGATGGATGTGAAAAAAAGTAAAACTGTTTATTAACAAAGCAAGATACACTCAAAGCACAGGAAAAAAATTTGAACCTTACACCCTACCCCCATCTTGCCGCGTGGCTGAGAGCAAAGATGGCAGCTGCCCTTTTTTTGTCTCTGGGAAATGGGGAGAAAAGAGTTCAAGAAGCAGCTGGTGTTATGAGTAGAAAAGTTGCCCATTTTTTTAAAAGGTTGCAGAGTTAACAGGTTGGGCCAGTTGCTGCCAGGGTGGAGTTCTAACTGTTTGTTGTTGTAATCACCTGTTGTTTATAGTTTTTCGTTAACTACCTGTTGTTGATGGTTGGGAATTCCCCTTTTTGTCGAGTGGCAGCCTACCGCTTCCTGGAGGATGGCACCCAGGACAGTGAAGAGGAGGGGACATCGGGGTTAGCATGCAAATGAAGAAGTCCCTCACCAAACATTGCAAAAACCCCTAAAAACAACGAGCCAACACGGAATTGAGGGATCAAAGTGATGTCTAGACGTGAGGAACAGAATCCAGTATCCACTGAGACCCTTTTTACCCCTCACCCTAACCTAAAAGACGTCGGCTAGAAAGAGGACCTCGAATGTCAAACCAAAAAACCAGGAATCTCCTGGTGCTCTCGTGAGGATAGAAGCCCCAGCTCTGCTTGCAGACCAGTGGATACAGCTGCACTCTTCCTCCTCCTCTGAGTCACTCCTGGGAGCAGCGGCGGCATGGGCGCGACCCGTCAGTTCTCCCCACCCGAGCTGATTTTTAATAAAGGTATTAAAATGGAGCAAGATCTCTTGCCCTATGTATTTCATCTGGGAACCTGATGGATTTCTGGCGTGGGTCTTCTTGCAGCAGCCGCAGTTGGTGGATTTTAATGTCCTTCCTCGTGTTCATTCAGCACCTCTGAGGTCTTGGGTTCAGGGCAGTCCCCCGCTGCCTCCCTGGAAGGGCCGAAAAGAAAAACAAGCCAAGCTGAAAACAGTTCAAGGAGAAAAAAAAACCCAAAAGCTGCCGAGAGGATTCCCGGTACAGCCTCCAAGCTAGGGGAAGGGATGGGGAAAAAATTCTGGCTTCAAGCTAGTAAAAAACCAATCCGACAAAAGGAACAATGCAGCATCCCCCATCCACCCTGTCTGGAGCATACCGGAGAGAGAGACTGAAAGGACCCCGCACCCAGCGGCATTACCAGGCTCCTGTCCCGCCTCCTGGTTCATCTTAAAGATATCGCAGACACTTCTGGGCATAAAGCATATGATTAGGGAATAAAGTACCATCATAAAATCACCCCAAGACAGTGTCACATAAGAATAATCCATAATAAAGTCAACATATGCTGGTCCTACCACCTAGTAATTGTTGCAGCCGGAATTGCTGCAAGTAAAATCCAGGGTAAGGAAGCAAAAAGGGCCTTTGCATAATATCCACAGATGTTTAATTCAGCCGCGCGGTGAGATGTTCAGGGTCCAAGGGCTCACTCACAGGGAGAGTCTAGGTTTCTGTGTCTCAAGAGGTCTGGGCTGAACAGTGGCATCCGGGCAGTACAAAGATGAGGGCCAATGGGAATAGGGAGGGAGTGGCTGAGCGACATAGGAACAAGGGAAGGAGCCAATGGGGTCTTAACAGCTTTTGAGGGAAGCTTCTTGTGTCTCTCTAACCCAAGGAATGCCTCTCAGGGTCTCCACAAGTAATATTTAAAATGGAGTATTTTACTTTGTAGGCAAGTTATTGACTATATTTAAGCTAAGAAGGGTTTTGGCCTGGAACTATAAGGTGCTGAAAACATCTAGTGCTTAGGAAAATACCCCATACATAGGAATGTTGGATTTTACTGGTATCAAATGTGACATTGAAAAGTTGAGGGACACAATTCTTCAGTTTCTTCAACATAATTTAGAGTAGAAGAATAAATTATTTAGGATTGGAACTGGGGCATTTCATCACGTTGCTTTTCAAACTGGGTTGGACGTGTATTGAAAACAAGACAGGAAAGAATGAAGTAAGAAGGTAACATTTGTAAGAACTGGAGGCTTGGGAGAGTCCAATATGGCTAGTGGTTTTGCAGTCTGCTGATCATCATACCAGTGAGGTCTTTCTTGATATCCATAGCCCTGGCATGCAGACCTAAGTGGGCCTATTCACCTCTCACATGTAGAGGAGTTCAAGCTAAGAGTCTGAAAAGGAAAAGACAGCAGTCTGCTTTCCAGGGAACTTCAAACTATGGTCTGGGAAACATTTGGTGGCGCCCAATGAGGGGGTGTTCCCTGGAATTGTTACCAAAAATCGGTAAAAATAAAAAAAAAAACCTTGACACCCATGTAGTATTAAAAAGCAGACAATCTTTATTCAGCCAGATGCATGAGGAGATATCTCCTCCAAAATATTGGGCATGCTGAATACAGAAAGGCACCTGTCTATATACAGTATTTTGCATACATAGCATTGATTTTCCCAGAATTAACATACATATGATAATCATTTCCCCAAAATCATTAACATATGTTCCCTCCACTTAATGCATGCATTCTTCTGTCTTGGGGGTCTCTTTGGTGGTCTCTGGTAGTCAGCGACCCCAAAGTCATACCTGACCACTCGGTGAACTGGTAAAAGTTGGCACAACAGGGCTGGTTGCTTTCCAGTTGTCCTTCTTACGGAATGGGCATTGTGCAGTTCCATAGGCCAATGGTTTTTGAAGAATAATCATTGTGTTAGCTCACCAGGTGCAAATGATTTTTCATCTGGCAACTTTACCCCCCTTTGAGGCTTGTGAAGCTTGTCTTCCCCTCAAGCTTTCATATGCCTCACTTTGCTTTTTTTACTAATGTACTTGTTTGAAAGGAAGGACTAGGTAGGGAAAATAATTTCTACAAACACATCCCAGTCTTAGAGCCTGGAACAGTCATGAGCTGCTGTACCTCAGGATTCCTACTAATACAAGTGTATATTTGAATGCAATTCCATTTTTCCTTTGTTCTTGGATCCTTTCGCGTTGACCTTATTAAATCAGGATATTTTATATCGACCTGTAAGGGGTCCTCTGGGAGGCCTGGACTCCCCAATCTAGACACCACTGAACTGGCTGGATATATTCCCATTGTACTGTTTGAGGGCTATTCCATATTTCTGGTATTTGACCTCCCCAAGGGGTATTAGTGCAATCTGTTGGATGATAAATATTTCCTGAGATTATTTCCAGATCTGGTTTTGAGATATTACAATCCTCAACAGTATTGTTCTTACATGTCCATTGTAAGGAATATTCTCCTTTCATCCCTGTCCAGTTGGCATAGGTAGTATTTCCTTCCCACATGTGATCCCAAACTTTTGTCAAATTGCTGACTAAAGCTCCCCACAGAACTGGATTTTCTGCAGAGGTTGGTGTTGGCAAACAAGCTGTTATAGGGCTTACATTCTGTAATCTACCAAAGTCTTGTGCTAACTTTAAGGCCTTATTCCCCTTCCAAGAGGTTGACAACATAAATTCTATTATTATTATAAATATACAATTATTCAACATCTTCATCTAGATCCATTAAATATTATCCCCCTATGTTGCAGTGTGATGCCCTCAGGTGTACCAACCTTTCCCCTCCCCCTTTTGCCCTCCTGCCTAAGAGCTGTCCATCAATCTTAACATTCCAGCAAGGGCATCGTGTGGTTGGCAGAAGTTCAAAAGATGCCCCTCAGATCCGGGCTCATTGGCCTGTCCAAGCGTCTATACCCCTTGAGCCTTCCCCTCCTCCCACCTGGTTGGCTCACCTGTCCCTTCCCCTCCCCCTGTTCCCGGGGCTTAAAAGGACATGAGACCATGTGGTTGGGGTTCTATTGGGAGCTGTTTCAGAGGTCTACCATGCTGAAATAAAACTCTGGATTAAGACTCTACAATAGAATCCTCTCCTGTTTCTCTTCACCGTCGCCTGAACCTTTTCCACCAGAGGTAAATTGAGTTCCTACTTTGCCTGGATTTGTTCTGAGTGCCTAGCTGCAGCATCCAGCCGGCCAAAGGTATCTCTGGGGTAAAACGCCACAGCTGCCGCCTTTGGTTCAGCATCAAGGGTCAGACGCGGCCAGGCACCCCACACCCAGAAACATCGGGACCAATATTGTATATATTGGCGCCCAAACGTGCGGCTGCACGAACCTGCAGCCCCAGAAGGAATCTCAGAACCTTGGAAAAGCGTTAAGGCAGCTTAGCGTCCACTGTAGAGCTGTGGTTGCATAGCTCTCCAGAGAGACTTTAGGACTGAACCCACAAGAAGCCTCGGGGAACGCTCTGCGCCTCTGGAAAGTGCAGCTCCTTTCTGGTGAGCGAATTTTCCAGGGGAGAATATGGGAGCCCCTCCTGCCCAAGGGGTCCTATTCAAGTGAAGAGACCAGCCTGACTGACCTGGCCAGCAACAGCTTCGATTTCGGTGAGTATTTCTGCTCCTTGGGGGGGTAGAAGCTCAAATTCCATCTCTGCTGTTAGACTTGTTTTTGCTCTTGCATTTAGGCTGCGCAGCCCTGCGGAGCGAAGGCGGTTCCCTGTGTAAAGCTTTAACTCTGTGGTGTGTTTTCGCCGTTTTTAGAATTCGTGCCGTCGGTCGGAGGAGCGGGACAGCTCTGCCTGCCCCTCCCCCTGCCTCGACAGTGCAGCGTGCTCGGCTCTCGGTGCGGGGGGGAGCTCTCACGGTGCGGGGGGGCTGCTCTCTCTCAGTGCGCGGGGGCAGGGGGGCCCTCTAACGCGGCGCGGGGCGGCCCTGGTTTCGGCTTGCCGCGTGGTGCGGGGGGGCTGCATTCTCGGGCAGGGGAGGCTTTGTCTGTCTCTCCACGCGGCAGGGCGTGTCCCCATTCCCTGCTGCTGCTGCCACAGCAATTTTAAAAGCAGTATATACAGCTACATTGTGAAAGCTTTCATCTGATCGTTATCACTTTTTAACCGTGGTCTTTTTAGAAATCGGTAGCTGATTTTGGCTTTGTATTTGGTCGGCGGGACTTTGTTCTGTGCCATTTACATCTAAGATGGGCTCGAAGTTAAGCACAGCACAAAAAGGAGTGTATTATCATATTGTTGGAATTTTAGTGCAAATGTAAAGTTCTCTGAAGGAAAATTGAAACAGTTTATAAGGTGGTTTTTCTACACTTCCCACAAACTTCTCCTGAGGAAGTCCACAATATTCAATTTTGGGATAAAGTAGGGCAAGAATTGATCACCTTAGGACAGTCTGGGAATACATCCTCAGCTAAATTTGTGTTCTGGAGCTTACAAATTCGAACAGCCTTACTCAAACAAAGGGAATTGGAGAAAAAGCCAAATATCAAGCCATGTACCTCTGCTCTCCCTGTGTCCCCCCCTTCCAGCCCTAAAACTCTTACCCCAAAACTTGGTATTTTAAAGAGAGCAAATCCTGCTCATGTGCTGGGAAGTCGACTCCCTGAGAACGTTAAAATGCCTGAGTTCCCTTGTCCACAAGGACCTGGCCAGGCCTCATGGAAAACTCCCCAAAACCCTCTTTCCCCTGCTCTGAAACCCAGAGCACATGTTAGTTTTTTGGAGAGCAGTGATCCCCAAAATGGCCCCCAGTCCCTAGGGGCTACCCAAAATGGAGGATGCCATGTGGCACCTTCCCAAACCTGGTCATCTTCTTCCCAAGATCCCCTTGAGCATCCCAAATTCCTTCCCCATCCCCCTCTCCTCCTGTTCCTCGTGACACCTTCCCTCCCCCTAACTCACCTGCTGTACCCTCAGCTCCACCCCTCTACTCCTCCCAGGGGGCGTCTGCCGATGTGATGTCACCAGGTGTCCCCACCCCCTTTTCGACGATATCCCCTCCCCTTTCCAGCCCCCTGTCCCCGCCCCCTGTTCCCATGGCATCCCCGCCCCCTCCCCAGGTTCCCATGGTGGGGTCACTCCCACTGCATGTCCCCAAACCTGTATTTGTTATCTCAATAATTCCAATTCAAATGATACAAGGCAGGAAGCTGCAGACCCAATACAGGGTCCCACTCTGTCATTCGCTCCTGTTTCATATCAGCCTGCAGCACAAGGACGAGCAGCTCCAACTGCTAATTGGAGCTCCTTTGGATGACAATTGATTAAAGAGGTCTGTAAATCTCACCGGGAGTATGGCCCACACAGTCCATATTTCCGTGGCCTTTAAAATTCTGAATTGAGCAGGACTGTAGCAGTCCCACATGATTTAAAACAGCTTTGCTCATGCCTCATGACCTCTACAGAATTCAAATTATGGGAATTAGCATGGAAACAACTGTTAATGGAGGCTCTCCCAGGCTTGCAGTCTGATCCAAACACAGCAAAAGATGCTAATGGCATGCCAGTTACCATTGAGCATCTCTCCAGTGAAGGCCATTGGTCTTCACCCTCAATCCAAGCTACCGTACTTCCTGTAAAAACACTCGAGAAAGTAAAGGAAGCAGCTGAAAAAGCATTCTTTTCGCTCCAACCTGAGGGGCCTTTTGAGCCCTACAGTATGATTAAGCACCTACCATCAGAGCCTTTTCTGAAATTTGTAGAAAGGTTAACTAGAGCCATTGAAATCCAAGTTAAAAAAGAGAATGCAAGGGAAGAAGTTTTAGAGGAAATGGCATTTACAAATGCAAATGAACAGTGTCGAGCAGCAATTTTGAGTCTCCCTCTAGAACCTCCCCCTACACTAAAAGATATGCTTCTAATCTGTAACAGGAAAGTGCCTCTGATGAGTGTTGCTGAAGACACCAGACCAAGGCTGCTGTCAAGACCACCTCAGTGTGTCGCCGTTGCCAGCCCTGCGCCCATTCCCTCAGCACAGCAGTACCCTGGGCAGCAGCGACGACCACCAATGGTTGACCCCACAAAGCCATGCCTGCTTTGCAATAACCTTGGGCATTGGAGTAACCAGTGCCCCCTGAAAAAGCAATTTGATGAATTTAGAAATGGCACGGGAGGAAAATTACAAGCACTCCCAGGGGGTCAACAACAACAAAAAAACTGAAAGGGGAGCGCCGGCCTGCCAGGCGTGCAGACATAAAAAGAGCAGGCCAAGGGAATAAGGGAAGCAAAACAAATCAAGCGTGCGGTAATATTACTATTTCTGTAAGTGAAGCAGATGCTTCAAAGACCACGTCTGCTGGTCCACTGTTGAAAGTGCAACAAAATAACCTTTGTTATGATTTAGGTGAACCTATGTTAACCACGTCTTCTGTCAATGAGCCTTACAGGTTGCAGCTGACTCAATCACTCCACCTGAAAGACACGGACTGGCATTTTGTCTCTGTCAACCCAGAACAGAAGGGCACTTGGCACCGAATTCGCTGTAAGTACATTGTCATTGGGGATACCAAACACACACCACATGAGATTGAAATTGCTTCAGGAATGACAACATCAGATCCTGAGCAATTCGTTCTCGGGCTGCACTGTTTCCACCCACCCCTGTTTCTTCCCAAAGGACAAATTGTTGCACAAGCTATCCCTGTGCCGTTTTTGCCTGAAGGCACCGAAAAACAAGGGCCCACAGTTGCCTGGGTCCAAGTTTTTAGGAGAGATAAACCCAAATTATGGTGCAATGTCAGTGGGGGTGGAGAGTCAAAACGCATTGAGATGCTTGTAGACACAGGTGCAGACTGCACCGTGATCCCAGTACAAGACTGGCCAGCACATTGGCCTTTGCAAAACGTTGCCGGTCACGTTCAAGGTGTAGGAGGCCTGTAATTGGCAAGACAATCCAAAAGCATCATCCAAATCGAGGGACCAAACGGACAACTGGCAAATATCCGTCCATTTGTGTTAGATTATTCGGAACCTTTGTTAGGGAGAGATTTAATGGCCCAGTGGGGTGTCACAATTGATATTCCAGACTCTCCACAGGATTTTTGTACAACGGTCATTGAACAACAGCGCCCCACCCAAAAATTGAAGTGGAAAACAGACAAACCAGTTGAGGTGAAACAGTGGCCACTCAGTAAACAAAAAATAAAGGCGCTTGAGGAGCTAGTGGAAGAGCAGTTGAAAAAGGGTCACATTGTGGAGACCACGTCCCCGTGGAACTCTCCAGTGTTTGTCATTCAGAAAGCTGACAAAAAGAGATGGCGGCTCCTCCATGACCTCCGACAAATTAATAATGTCATTGAAGATATGGGCTCTCCCCAACCTGGTATGCCATCCCCAACAATGCTTCCCCAGGATTGGAAATTAGCTGTTATTGATATAAAAGATTGTTTTTTCCATATTCCCCTACACCCTGACGATGCACCACGTTTTGCATTCTCGTTCCCCACCATCAACATGGAAGCCCCAATGAAAAGGTACCATTGGACAGTTCTCCCTCAGGGCCTGAAGGTTTCCCCAGCTATCTGCCAGTGGTATGTCTCTTCCCTGCTTTCCCCAGTGTGTGCAGCTGCAGAAAAGGCCATCATCTATCATTATATGGATGATATCCTTGTGTGTGCCCCCAATGATGTTTTACTCACACATGTGCTTGACCTAACGATTAGTAGCCACCTGAGCATAGATTAGGAACTTCACACTCCATAGCACCCCCAATCGAGCAGCCAGGTGGTGAAAATGAATCATTTGATTAAGCAGTAGATTGTAAGACTGGGACAAGAAGTTAATCTAGCCTGGCCCCAAGCTCTTCCACTGGCACTGTTGCGAATTCAAACTAAACCTAGAGCTAAAGAAAAGCTGAGTCCCTTTGAAATGCTTTATAGAAGACCATATAGAATACAAAAGAGAACGTCCACCCACATTGGGGAGGTAACATTGGCCACCTACATGGTGGCTTTAAGCAAACAGCTCAAAGAAATTGTGAAACACGTGGCTGAAACTCAGAACAAGGAGCTAGATAGACCAGTACATAACATACAGCCTGGGGATTATGTATATGTTAAGTCTCTTACAGAAAAGACTTTGGAACCACAGTAGGAAAGACCATTCCAGGTGCTTCTCACCACCTTCGCCACAATCAAAATCAAGAAGCAAAATGCCTAGATCCACCACTCTTGAGTAAAGAAGGCCCCAGAAGCCCCTTGGAGAGTGACACCAAGAGACAATAAACTGAGACTAAAACTTACTCAAGCAAAATGAATTTATTGCGGCTGGGGCTAGTTTGTAATTTTATTTATAAAATTGTTTTGTGTATAATTATAATTGAAGTCCTGGAGTACCTCTATCCAAAACAATGCTGAATGGCCTTAGTCCCAAGTTTTAATCAGTATACTAGATCTATGAGAAAGCTGGCCACTGCAGCAGGTGGCCTAGCAAAATTGAAATAGCCTTTACAGTCATCTCTATTGGCATTAAGAACCAGCCAATGGCAGATTTCAAAAGTACTGCCAAAGTAAAAAATACCAGAGACCAAGACCACAAGCTAAAAGTAGAAGCCCTTAGTACAGTTCAAAATAATGAACAGTTATGGATGCAGGCAACAGCAGCTTCAATCATACAGGAAGGGGGTGAAGGTAATTTTCCAGCTGAAATTCAGAAGGTTATCTAGGATAATGCAACTAATTTTAAAAGAAAGTTAACTGTAAAAGAAAGTTTCAATCCAAGTAGACTATAGTAAATTTAACCTATGATCCTGCTTCTAATGTGGCCACTGCCTTTGTACTTACTATATGTAATGCCACTGTTTACGTTATCCACCCCGTCATTGCACTAAGATTAAATAATGAAAAAACGGTGCTCTACCCTTCAGAACATAAGGTGTAGGCACGAAATGTGAATGAAAAGTAGCAAACAGTAAACTTAAAATCTTGTGTTACTAAGAAACAACTAAGAAGCAATACTATTAATGCTCAAAATGTGTGTCTTAACACTAAACAAAGTATTTGCCACTTCAAAATTCATCCAGGCACTAATCAAAAAACTATGCTTGTATATACTAGTAAAAGTTGTGTATGCTTAAGAAACGTCCTTATCAAATGTACAGGGTAAAGCATTAAGGCACACTTATTGTCATAGGAATTTGCATTAAGTAAAAAAATTTACTTATTCCTTTTAGGAAATGAGGGAATGAGACAGAGTGGAAATTTTCCAGAGCGGAAATCCATTTTGATTTAGGTGAAATGTACATCTTTGAATTAAGTCTGTAGCTTGCAAACATAGTTGCTTAGTCTGACTGCCTGTTCTCGCAAAAAGCCTATGCTTGAAGAAACTGCTTCAGCCGAAGGACAGAGATTGGGGGGGGGGGGGGCTTGAACTCTGAAACAGACAGAGACACCCAGGAATTCTTTCTGATAAAGAAAAATTAGTGACAAGTGTCACGCGAAATCAGTAGAATAATATGTATGAACCTATTGTGAAATTGCATGCATATGTATTTGAGAAAGAGATAAAAAAGGATCTGGAGATCCTAGAGGTACGCATGTCATTTAAGAACAATTCCCACATGCGTCCAGGGCTGTAATAAACATACCAGCTTTACAACTTTCACAAAAGTTGTGGAGTTTGTTTGCTTTGGCAAATCAAAAGGCATAAGGTAAAACAAAACAAATAATCAAATTTAAATTATAACATACATTAAATTTCTTATTAAAAAGGAATAATCAATTTCAATTAAAAAATGCAACACAATCAAAATCTAATCACAAGGGCCAATTTCTTATTTTAATGCTCATGTAGTTTGCCTTGTGTCAATAACCTTGGGGGTGTCTACAGCAAATGGGATATTGACTAAATTGTGTGCATTCATTATAGATGTCAATTGTGTTAACCACTTACTTCATTATTTTCCAGTTCACGATGTATAGGATTGCCAATAAAACAAAACCAATCAAAACCAAAATCAAGAGAACAGTAATGGGATGACACAGTTTGTTCAGAACACCTGTAGCAGTAGGTGACCACCCAAAATGAGTATCCCACCACCTGTGTACGGCATCTTCCTTTACTCTTTCTAGAACACTATGTATTTCTTTCACATTGTGATGGACAGTTACTAAGGTTTTCTGTCCGTTTTTCTTGACCTTTTCCAAAATTTCAATTAGATCTTGATGAAGCAACAATTGCTTTACCAGAGTGAAGTTCATCCCAATGGGGGTAGGCAATAGATGGTGGATCAGTGTGTAATTGGACTGTAAAAGGTGATAAGAAGTAACTGGGGCTTCATAAGAAAAATCACATCCTGTGATTTTAGTTAAGTTACAAACACAAAAATGTGAATGATTTTTAGTATTCACTACTAAATTTTCTATAAGTACACTATCACAAGCAGTTCTTAAGCATGCACATCCATTGCCTATATACACCAGTACTGTTTCAGGAATTTTGTTTGGATGTATTTCAAAGTTACAGACATTTTGTTCTGTGTCCAAACAAATATCTTGAGCTCTAATCATATTACTTTCACAGATAAACCTTTGTTGTTCCCGGACAATGCAAGTTTCTAAATTAACAGTTTGCCACTTCTCATCAATTTGATGGGCCCATTCCCTATGCTCGAAAGGATAGAGAATAGCTCCATCATGATTCAGCCCGAATGCAATAATAGGGAAAATTGAATGCACTGAAGCATTACGTATAGTTAGTACAAAGGCTGTGGCTCTGTTTGTGCTGGGATCATAGGTAAAATTCACTAAGTTCCACCAGGATTGAAAATCCTTTTCAAAATTAGTGGCACTGTCCCACATTATTTTCCGAATTTCAGTAGGAAAAGTGCCTTCTTCACCTTCTCTTATAATTGAGGCAGCAACTGACTGCATCCACAATTGAGCTTGGATGCAACTAAGAGCCAAAGAGATATTATTTTGTGAAGCACCGAGTGCTTCAATTATCAATTTGTGGTCATTTGCATTTACCTTTTCCGAATTTGGTAATATGTTTGACAACAACCACTGTTGGGTTCCCAAGGCTGATAAGGATGACTGCAGTGGTTGTTGTAATTTGGTTAAATCCCCAGTTGTGATAGCCAATTTATTCATTAGTACTTCTGAATTAATACTATTCAAAATTCCTAATCCTGTTCCCACGACACTGGTTATGTCTTTTGTCGTTCATTTCTTAGAAGGATTCCACTTTCGCAACCAGGTTGTCTGCCCTTCAAAAGAAATTTGCAGAAAAGATGAACAAGCTGGCTGAACTTCTGAGACATTGTTTTGCATTAACAATTTGACTTGTTTAAGAGACCATGCCGGATTAAACAATATTTGTTGTTGGCCAGTTTTTCTGATTATATATGGTCCAATTTCAAAAATTCTGGGGCTTAGCATAACCGCTGGTTAGGTGGTAGGTGTTACAATATTAACATCAAGTTCTCCCCAGTATTTAATATTGTTTTTAACACACATGATTTTATGGAAAAGCTGTACATCCGTCAGGTTTAACCAATAATTCTGATTGTGGATTTCACAAAATAAAACACAACCATGAGCTTCAGTGCTGTAACTGTGTATAGGTTTGATGAGGGATTCAGCAATTAATTTACATGTTATTGTAACATTATCACCTTGTGTTACCATAAAGGGAGGAAAAACATTATTTTTGTCATCCAACACTAGGAGGTGCTTACACCAAGGTATGTAATTACTGCAGTTAGTATGGGTTTTGCCACAGCATTTATTTTGAATCTATAAGTTAAACCTTTCAGACCTGACTGATCTGCCGGGCCATTTTGCTAGTTACATAGGTTGGTTTAGTTAAAGTAAAGTTATACCAACAGTCAGTGGGTTCATTTCTACAAAGCTTCTTGATTTCAACGTTGTTGGTATTGGGGTCCAAGGAATAGTTACTGATATTTTTTCTGACGACAACAAAGTATGAGGGGGGGTTTGTTTGTTACACATCCACACTGTTGTAGGGCAAAGTTTCACCGTGATGTTGGGGCGCAAATTGCTTGTTATATCTGGTGCTGGACGACTTCCAGCGATTGCAATGGTGAAAACTTTCTCGTAAGGGGATCTTTCTACTTTTCTGCATCCTACCTTAATTTCTTCACCAATTGTTCTAGTTGACACTCTAGCCCAATCTTTTTGGTCCCAACCCCAGTCACTTGGGCAGTATACTTCAGAGTCATGCAGTACTATGGTGGCTAGGCTTGGGCGATGATCTCTGGGGTAGAGTCCCAGAGCACTGGTCTACCTGATGGTTGCTTCAGACCACGGCCACTCAGCCAAGTTTTGGCTGTGGTGTTGGTAGGATGCAAAGAAGTATCACTAGTGTTACCACTGTTTATCAAGTCTTCATGTCCCTCGGAGTTCTTCTGTGAAAAAGTAAACACAACAGAGTCTGCCACCAAGAAGCAGGAAATTAAAATGATGGAATTATCCAGCATGTGTTTATCCAATGCTCTTTCCCCAGAGCATCAGAGGCTACCCATGCATATTTATTCAGAGGAGTTTTTAGCACAAGTGGTACTTCTCCATACAGTAGGGAGGTCCACCAGAACAGGTTTTCCAGGGTAATGTGCTGGATTATTAGGATCATTTGGTCCCTGTAGTGTGGGGATGATGCTTAGGGCTTTTGGAAAGAAAGCAGTGATTTTGGGACAACTGTTTACCCCCCATCTATCATTTACACCTTTTACAACTTCCCTTAGCCGAAGATCCCAACTTCCCTCCTGTGGTTTAAGGAGTCGTTTCAGGAGACCATTAGTTCTTTCTAAAATCCTGTTAGCTTGGGGCTAGTAAGGGGTGTGAAAAGTCAATTTTATTCCTTCACTTTTTGCCCAATGCTGTACACCTCTAGCAGTGAAGTGGGACCCATTATCAGATTGAATTTCCTGTGGTTTTGGGAATTTCCAAACCACCCCTGCAATGCTTTAACAGTATTATCTCCTGTAACTCTTTTAAAAGCTTTGGCTTGGACTAACCCAGATATAATCTCCACTCCTACCAGCACAAAGTGTTTACTACCTGAACTCCTAAAGGGACCGATATAATCTATCTGCCATGCATCCCGTAAGCCTTTACCCTTTCTTAAGTGCAGAGGATCTTCTTCCAAAGGATGTCTTTCTAGTCATCTGCAACATTGCTTGCAGGCTGATATGCATGTTTTGCACATTTCCCTGGTGACAGGCCAACCCTGGGCAAGAGCTTCTTTGTACAAATCTTTTGCACCTGTGTGCTGTCTTTTTACATGCAGCCATTCTAATAGGTGCTCCCAGTCCACTGTAATTTGTTCCTTTTTCAGGGGACTTAGTCTTGCTAACTCATCAACTGTATTGTCTTGCTAACTCATCAACTGTATTGTTCCACTCTCCTGCTGGGTTTCCATCTGTCTGGTGAGAGGCTACCCACCCCACGGCAAAATTCCCTTTATTTGCGATATTTAAAATTTCTTGCCACTTTTCCTTTTGCCATACTGGAATTCTGTTAACTTCACAATAATTTTGCTGCCAAAAAGGAAGCCACTCAGTACATCCTTTATACACAGCATAGGAGTCAGTGTAGATACAAATAGGAGAGGTATTCTGTTCCTCATACTGGAAAACACTCCAAACAGCTATCAGCTCCCCAACCTGAGCACTGCCTTCTCCCTCAGTAATAATGCGTTCACTAGAGGAAATGTGGAGGGCTTCTGCCCTGTATCTCCACACCTTTCCCTCTCGTTTAGCAGAGGCATCAGTGAACCAAGAATTTGATGATTGTTTGGGGGAGAAAGGAGGGGCTACTTTAATTAGAGGCAGGTTTGTCATGGCTGCTACCCAAGCTCTCAGTTTCTTATATCACTAAATTTTTTACAGCTCCTTCTGTTATCGAGAAGATGTTACAGTAATGTTCAATCTGAGCATACCATTTTCTAACTGAGGCCCTCTGGGCCACCCCATCAGGTGGGGGGGGTCCCAGTAGTGGCTATCTTAAAAACTTTGAAAGGGCCTTTCAAGACAATTGGTTGTTGTCGTGCAATTTTTTCCACTTCTATGAGAGCTAAGCTAACCACAAACAATCCTTTTTCCCAGGTAGTGTATCTTTTCTCAACATCTTTGAAACCACGGGAATAAAAACCAACAGGCCTCGTCGGACCCTCAGGACCTCGCTGCCATATGGGTACTGACAGCCCTGAGGAGGCAAATCCCCATTCCACCTTGAAAGGATCTGTGGGATCCCTTGAAATTCAGGAGTATGTTCCACCAGGGTCACCAAAATTGTTAGTAAAAATTGGTAAAAATAAAAAAAAAAAATCCTTGACACCCATATAGTATTAAAAAGTAGACAATCTTTATTCAGCTGGATGAACAAGGGGATATTTCATCCAAAATGCTGTGCATGCTGAATACAGAAAAGTTCCTGTTTATATGCCATATTTCACATACATTTTATTGATTTTCCCAGAATTAACATACATATGATAATCATTTCCCCAAAATCATTAACATATGTTCCCTCTTAATGCATGCATTCTTCTGTCTTGGGGGTCTCTTTGGTGGTCCCTGGTGGTCAGCAATCCCAAAGTCATACCTGACCGCTCGGTGAACTGGTAAAAGTTGGCACAACAGGGCTGGTTGCTTTCCAGTTGTCCTTCTTACAGAATGGGCATTGTGCAGTTCCATAGGCCAATGGTTTTTGAAGAATAATCATTGTGTTAGCTCACCAGGTGCAGATGATTTTTCATCTGGCAACACTATTGACCTTGTGTCATAGGGAGATGTTGGAAAAGCCTCTCTGTGAATGGAGGGCTCTAGGCTGTGATCAGCAGGATGTTGCTAGCCATATGGAGTATCCAAGCCTGAATTACACGGTATGTGTATCCACAGCTGCTAGCTTTTGAGTACTTATAAAAAAGCCTCAACTCCTAGTGCATATTTTATTTCATGTAATGTGCAAATGCATTTCTCAGTTGTGACACACCACCTAATGTTCTCTCACAAAGTTTGTGGTAAGGCTTTATTCCTCTCCTCAGCTGACCCCCTTTTTAGCAGGCCTTGCTGAAAGGCCAAGGGAACAAACAGAGGATTAAGTACAGAAGTGATATTAGTGCCTCAGAATAAAGGCTCAAAGTTAATATTTTGAATCTGTCCCATTGTGGCCTGTAAGCCTAGGCTGTTTCAAAACATGTTGGTGCTGAGAAGCCCGAGTCCTTCAGAGAAGCAGGAAGATGTGGGTCCCCAAGTCTTCATGGCTCTGTGGACGTCTCTGCCATACAGTATTTCCTGCCTGATGAACAAAGGGGTGTTTTACCCCATTCCATCATCTTTCATGAACTTTGTGGGCAGTGTTTGCATCATATAATTTTGGCACCTAATGTAGAAGGCAAGTTTCCCCTTGTCCTGGTTTAGGGCAAATTTTGGGTGGAAACCTCCAATTGGAGTCCCTCTAGAAAAGCAAATTCAAGCGGCCCCTCCCCCAACTGGTTTGGTAAAAGATTTTCTTGGAGAAAAGTGGAAAAAAACTGTTTATTTAACAAGCAAAATATTCACAAGCATTAAAAAAAAAAAAAAGAAAAAAAAAAAGAATAATATTAAACAATAAAACCTTTGCTGTTCTGAAGAGATGGCAAATTCAGCAAGTCCTTGTCGTGGAGTGTAGCTCGGCTCACTCAGTCTCTTATCAGTCCCTCCAGTTCTGGAATGCAGCATCCCAGGCCCCAGTAGGCCACAGGTGTGAGCTCCCTGTGTTTTTCTGGGTTTTCAGTCCAGAGCATGTTTGAACAGTTCCAAATTCCAAGAAAAAGAAAAACCACTGCAGTCTGGGGAACTTCTCTGCTTCAGCTAGCAAAAAAAAACTAACTAAAAGCAAAGGAGAGGTCTCTCCCTGTCTGTGCTGCAGACAACACAGTCCAGGAGAAGGAATGCAGAGGAGTGAGTGCAGTTTCTGAAAACAAACTGCCTGCTTCTTTTCCCCCCCCTTTGCTCTCAGAACCAGTCTTAAAGGTGCAGAACTTAGTATCCAGCATAAACAGAACAGACAATTGAGGATACAAGCATCATAAAGTCATCCCAGAACACCCCGGCTATAAGACAGCCAACAGCAGAACAAATGCAGCAATTCAGAGCAATTGAAAGCCCCACAGGATCTTTATCAGTGACTTGGACAATGGGACAGAATGCAGCCTCAACAAGTTTGCAGATGATATAAAAGTGGGAGTAGTTGATAGACCAGACAATTGTGCTACCATTCAGTGGGATCAAAATGACTGTAGCGGGTTGACCCTGGCTGGGTGCCAAGTGCCGATTAAGTCACTTGATCACTCCCTTTCCCACTGCGATGGGGGAGAGAATAAGATGGAGAACAACCAGCAGGGTGAGATAAGGCAGTTTTATTACAGTTAAAGAAAGAAATAAGCAGACATCTCCAGGTGCATGAGCTATAGAGGAAAAAAAGTCTCAAATTCCTGTCAGCAGTGATATTCAGACACTTCCTGGGAAGCAGGGCTTCAGCACACATGACAGTTCCTCTGGAAGGCAAACATTGAAAACTCACTAATGCCCCTAAAAGCTGGGGTACTGGCTTGTAGGGATGAGGGACTACCCAGAGATTCTTCTACATTTCGGAGCCAGGAGGATGCCCTCTCTCCAGTTGGTGTATCCATTTGCGGATAATACAGTGCTACCAAACTGCTGGAATATGATGCAGGGGTACCTTGAGCCACCTTTGTTCATATGGTGAGTGTACAAGGGACATCCGCTGGATCTTTGGAGACACTGTCATTCTTTAGATCACTATAGACAATTTCCAGCACTGCTATTTCTCTCAAGTACTGGATACCTTCATCTGCAGTAGTCCACTTCACAAGGTCTTCCTTAAAGGGATATCTTGCTAGAAAAACAAATTCAAGTGGCCTCTCCCCCAACTAGTTTGGGAAAAAGATTTCCTTGGAGAAAAGTGGGAAAAACTGTTTATTTAACAGGCAAAGCATTCACCAGCACAAAAAAATGAGCAATATTAAACAATATAACCTCTTGCTGCTCCAAAAGAGATGACAAACTCAGAAAGTCCCCTTCATGGACTGTAGCTCATCTCACTCACTCTCTTATCAGTCCCTCTGGTGCTGGAAATGCCGCGGCCCTGGCCCGGCCCGGTGGGCCACAGGTGCGAGTTCCCAGTGCTCTTCTGGATGTTCAGTCCAGAGCAGGTTTAAACAGGTCTAAAGAAAAAGAAAACCCACAGTCCAGGGAACTTCTCTGCCTCGGCTAGCTAAAAACTAACTAAAAACAAAGGAGAGCTCTGTCTCACTGTCTGTCTGTCCGCAGACAACACAGTCCAGGAGCAGGATGCAGTTTTTGATAACAAACTCTGCTCTTCTTCTCTTCCCCTCTTTGCTCTCGGAGCAAGTCTTAAAGGTGTAAAAGTTATTATCCAGCATAAACAGAACAGATGACTGGGGATGCAAGCATCATATAACCAATCCAGGACAGAAAGAAAACACTGTAGGGGGGAGGAGAAGTGTTCTAAAGGTTTTATTCTGATTCTTATTATTCTTTCTTTTAGTTACTGTTAATAAAGTTTTCTTTATACCCTTTTGAAGTTTTGAGCCTGCTTTGCCTTCCTCCTAATCCTATCCCACAGCAGGAAATAAGCATATTCTAGTGGGTGCACTAGCATTTGGCCAGCGCTAGACCCGCCACACTCTCCCACGGCTTCCACTGTACGAGGGCCAGGACATCTGCGGTGCTACCCAGCTAAGCTTCTGTAGCTGTCTGATCTTCCACATCTCCTCCTTTCTGTTCAACAATTATTATTTGCTTTATTGATTTATTAATCCATCTCTGAATACATTGAATCAAGCAAGGCAGGCATATCACTATAACTAATAGCATCCCAAATAAAAACATTCCCATCTTAATTAAGTATTTGACCCAGACAGTAATCTTTCCATTTCTAAAAAGGCTGTTAAACCAATCAGTTCCATCTTCTAGTTCTAATTTGGCTACATTATCTTGTAAAGCTTTAATACTTGCACGAATAGATTGTGAAGGATCAGAAAGGTTGATAAAACATTCCATCAAAATCTTCACATCCATGTCTGTATGCTAAAAGCAAAAAATCAATAGTGGCTCAATTCTGCAATGTAGAATGTCTAATTGAATCAATATCAGTTAACAATTCTGTTAAAGCAGGCGAAGTAGCATTAGTTTGTCAAACTAACCAGCAGCCTAGTCTATTTAACAATCTCAGTGCCTTTCGGGCTCCTACTCCTGGAACAAAGAAGGAGGCAACCTAACACCGTTGTAGTGACCAAAAATCAAGGTTATCATTGCAATCAGAGGTAAACACATGAATACTGCTGTGGCAGTGGGGTTTTGAAGATTATATGTTTAGTCTCTCCCTAAAGTTGTTTACCACCTGTCTACCCGCCTTTTCTCTGTGGCAGTTATGATATTTCCAGATCCTTCCTTGTCCATCCTCCAAAATCCTGCCCCTGCAGCCTGTCTGTCATAATTTGCTACACCCATTTATCTAGAAGCTTTGTTGTCAGTTATGATATTTCCCTTCACTCATTGGTATGCACCTTTCCCTTCCCCTTCTCTATTGGTTTTATGTTTAGGTTTATCCCCCCATATCCCTCCTATCTAGTCCTTGATTCACTGTTAGGCAGTCTCCTCCCGGGAGGCAGCCCCCCCCTTAAAAGCCACCATTTTATTTGTTTTCTACTCTTTTGCCTCTGATCCCCTTCGAGCCACAGCACTGCAGCACCTGAGCCGTTCCCATCACAGGAAAGAATAAAGACAGCTCGGAGACGCAAGCAAGGAGTCCTTCCTTCTTCCTTTACCCCGATCCTTTGACGTGGGTCCACATTTATCAGCCACTTCTGGTGGTACGGGACCCCAGCCAGTGGCTGAACCGCAATCCTGCCTGCCAGTGGCTGAGGCAGGGTGCAACCACTCCTGATGCGCGCCGAGAGCGAAAGGGGATCAGAGCAGGTGGGGGACCAGCCCCACCCCTCCTCCCGCGATCGGGGCCCAGTGTCATACTGTGTTTCCCCCTCCGCGGAAATCTATGTCGTGAAATCATGGATGTGTTGGGTGTTAACAGTGAGACTCGCCCTGAACTGCAGGGGTCTCCCTTAATATGTGATGGAATAGCAGCCCAGGCTCTGTCTCCAGAAATAAAAAACACTCCTGCTGGTAACAATAATGGAGCATTAGTAGAGCAAGAGATGTTGGTGGAAGTGTAATTACACCAGGAACTTTAATTTCTGAATATGAGTTAGCTTGAAGAAACATCCCATGTTTGAGATTGGTTGCCCCCAGAATAATTAAATTTAACACAAAAGTCCATTTTTACCGATCCCAAAAGTTCTAATTCCCGGGGCTCAAGGGTTGCACAAAGGAGATATGGGACCCATTGGTTCCAAGCATCAGCATGATTTTCCAAATGAAGAATATGAGTCGAAGGGGGATGTGGCCATGTATCTAAAGGTAAACCAAGGAGACAAGTAGAAAATGGGTTTTCAGGAGAGGCCGTAGCCAAGCATAAAGTATCTTGTCCTACTAAATTGTCTGAAGTTATCCATACATTTATTTTTAGCTGATTAACAGGACAACTAAAAGTAACAGGAAGAAGCATTGATACTAAAAAAGCCTTTGCTAGCATAAGCCAAATATTACTTTGAGGCAATGGCGATAGAGGGCTCCCCATTACTACTATGGGGGGAGTTAGAACTAACACTACAAAACATATTAACAGTGGCAAGCCACTGCTCACTTAATAATTCCTGATATTCGGGCAAACCATATCGATGCCCACGCATCAGCTGTTTAATTTGTATAGTATTCTGATTGCTCCTTAAAGGGCCTCAATGCTGACAGTCAGCTCTTGTTTTAGGAGATGCACAATACCAAAGGCACCCACACCTTTGACACTCACACAGAGTCCACGCTTGATGATGCCCTGTGTGACAGGCCAAGCAGGGAAAGGAAGTTAACAGACCTGCTGAGACCACACGTTCAAAAGAGGTTACAAACTGGCCAGGGTCTGGGTGTTGTCTAAAGCAAGAAAATGGTCATCAAAAGGAAAGGGAGCACAGTACTAATCACTTCTGGACATATGATCTGTTGCAGTGTGTCGCCATTTCCTGTCTCACCTATCCCATCCCCCTCAGGTATGCCAACCTTTCCCCCTTCCCCTTTTCCCTCTTGCCTGGAAGCTGTCCATTAATCTAAACCTTCCAGCAAGGCGTCGTGTGATTGGCAGATGCCCCCCAGGTCTGGGATCATTGGTTTGTCCTAGCGTCCACATCCCCTGACCCTTCCCCTGCTCCCACCTGGTTGGCCCTCACCTGTCCCTCCCCTCCCCCTGTCCCCGGGGCTTAAAAAGGACATGAGACCATGCGGCCGGGTCTCTGTCGGTCTGTCTGAGAGCTGTTACCACATTCAGATGTCTACCACGCTACAATAAAACTCTGGATCTAAGCTCCACGGCAGAACCCGCTCCTTTTCTCTTCACTGTCGTCTGAACCTTTTCTACCAAAGGTAAACTGAGTTCCTATTTTGCCTGGACTTGTTCTGAGCGCCCAGCTGCAGCACCCAGCCAGCCAAAGGCATCTCTGGGGTGAAAAACGCCACAGCTGCCGCCTTTGATCCAGAAGCAAGGCCAGACAAAGCCAGGCAGGACACACCCCGAAACATTCGGGGCTTAATATTTAATAATGATCGACTAATTCTCCGAGGACAGAAGATTTATCTTTTATTACTTTGATGTCTCTGGGAAACCCAAACCACTTCTTCAAGGACATTAATCCTTTTCTGTATTTTGATCAGCTGGCTGTTCAATGAAGGGTCTGATGTTCTTGACTGGAACCCAATGAGGACCGGTATCTGTGGAAACACAAGCATAACCCCTTCCCCATGTAATGAGGAGAAATGGGTCTATGATTTTTCCACTTTCTGGGTCTTTTACAAGGTCTCGTGCTTTTTTCCTTGTGTCTGATGATGTTTCTTTAGAAGTAGAAAAGTGTTTTATTATAGGGGGAACTTTGCTATCAGCATAGCAATTGAAACAATTAAAAACATACAGTGCTTTGTGTAGCCGTTCCATTGGAGTATATCCCTGCATTCCCCCTTTCTGTTGAGCTAAAAGACACTTAAACGTTGAATGAGCACATTCAATAATTTCTTGTCCTGTGGGGGAGTGAGGGATGCCAGTAATATGAGAGATTCCCCATAGGGTAAAAAAGGAGAAAAGTCATTGAGAAGTGTAAGCAGGACCATTATCAGTTTAAATCTGTTGAGGAATCCCTAAAGTTGCAAAAGCGGCAAAAAAAATGGCGGCAAACATCTTTAGCAGTTTCACCTGTGGGGCATGATGCAAATAATGTACCTGAAAAGGTGTCAATGGATGAGTGAACATATTTGAGATGACCAAATTCGGGGTAGTGGGTGACATCAGTTTGCCATATTTGGAGGCTTTGTAAGCCCCGTGGGTTAATTTCCCCTGAGCCTGTCACAAAATTATGACGTTGACAATCAGGGCAAGCAGCAATAATGTCCTTTGCTTGTTGGTGCTTTAAACCAAATGTGAGACAAAGAGCTGCAGCATTTTAGTGAAAAAAGGAATGGCTAAGTTTGACCTGTGCAAAACCATCAGGGAGTACCTGGACAAGTCAAGTAAGTAAATCCACCTGTCAGTTTCCTTCTTCTATAAAGCCAGGTTACTTTGTATGAGAGGGAACATACATAAAATAAGGGTGTTGTCTGGCATCTAAAAGAAAAATTATTTGCTGCAACCACTGGGAAAGATCGTCATTAGAAACTTCTCTCAACATAGCAGCTTCAGCTCTTTCAACAATACCTGCAACATAAGCAGAATCTGTTATTAAATTAAAAGGTGTAGGCCATTTTTGGAAAGCACAAACAACTGCAGCTAATTCCACAATTTGTGGGGACCCAGAAACTACAGTTACATCAGAGGCTTATGTACCAGTATCATTATTCCTCCAAAGTAAAACAGATTTATGGGATGGTCCAGAGCCATCAAAAAATACTGTAAGAGCTTGTAAAGGAGTTTCACTGTGCTTGGGTTTTAACACAATTTTAATGTTATAGTAAAAATTGTATGAGGTTGTGAATGGAGAGTAATCCAACCTGAAAAACCAGCTAGTGCAATCTGAAAAGGTCCTGATGTTTGCAAATGCCATTGCAGGCAGACAGTAGTTATAGGTATACAGATTTGTTCAAAATCACAACCTGTCAACATTTGTAATCTCTGTCATGACTCAATAATGAGCTGTGCAAACATTTAATGTTGAGTAACAATTGTATTTGTCATTTGATGAGGTAAAAAATTCCATTCAATGATAAGTAGAGGGTTGACTATATTAGGATCCCATTGGAACAGCAAAGCATGTGGCTGTCATGAAGGATTTAAAAGGATTAGTAAAAGTAGAAGATCAGGTGCCCATCGTGAGGCTTGCCTATGGGCAATAGCATCTGCCACCTTTTGCAAAGCCAATTGTGCTTCATGATTCAAATGTCTTGGGGAAGACAAATCTGACTCTCCTTTTAACAATACAAAAAGAGGAGTTAAATTGGAGTTTGTGGTTCCCAGTAAGGTTCTCACCCAATTAATGGTTCCTGGCAACTTTTGTGTTTCATGTAATGTAGAATTTTTTTTTTGAATTTGCAATTGATGTGGCTGTGCAGTTTGAGATTAATATGTCAACCTAAATACTGCCATGGAGGCATTTGTTGAATCTTGTCCTGAGCTATTTGCAATCCTACACATTTTACAGCTTCTGTGGCGAGGACTAAGGTTTTCTTCATGTCATCTTGTTTTTCAGCTGCAATGAGAATATCATCCATATAGTGGTATAGTAGCACGAGGCTTTGCCTGTGGTACTGGGCTAAGGGCCCACTCAACAAACCACTGGCAAATTGTGGGATGGTTTTTCATCCTCTGGAGTAAAACTACCCAGTGAAATCTTTGCAAAGGTTCTTGCATATTTAAACTGGACACTGAAAAGGCAAATTTTGGTACATCCTCTGGGGGCAGAGGAATTGTGAAAAAACAGTCTTTCAAATCAATGATTTTCAAGTGCAAATTTGGAGGAATCATGGTAGGAGATGGGCGTCCTGGCTGCAGGGCTCCCATATCTTCCGTGACTGCATTTATTTTTCTGAGATCATGAAGTGAACACCACTTGCCACTTCTTTTCTGAATGACAAATACAGGACAGTTCCACGGGCTTGTGGAGGGGACAATATATCCTGCTTGCAATTCTTCATTAACCAGGTTTTTTAAGGTGCTTTAGTGGTTTTGCTTCACGACTCCGAGTTTCCTGGCCAATGCACCAATTAATGTAGTGGGTTTAGTGCTGGCCAAATGCCAGTGCAATAGCTAGAATTATTTACTCATTTTCTTTTGCGAGATAAGGATTAGGAGGAGAGCAAAGCAGGCGTAAAACTTTAAAGGGTATAAAGAAAACTTTATTAGCAGAACTAAAACAAAAAATAGTAAGAAATCAGAATAAACCTTCAGAATGCTTCTCCTTCCCCCAACTCTTCTTTCTCTTCCTACTGAAAAAG
The DNA here is from genome assembly GCF_012460135.2 of Molothrus ater. Lineage (NCBI taxonomy): Eukaryota > Metazoa > Chordata > Aves > Passeriformes > Icteridae > Molothrus > Molothrus ater. The sequence continues at coordinate 5,274,526 of NC_050510.2, forward strand.
TAAAGAGACAAATTTGGTATTTTCAATCAGTTTACCACTTTTAAAATAATCTTTCTTCAGTTCACTTAGGGAGAGGAGTGTCTCCTGCCATGCCATGGGGACTTTTCCATAGGAAACAGTTCTCTCTTGGTTTTCATTTTCATGAATAGCAGCCACCCAGAAATCTGCAATTGTGAAGTCCCTACCACAATTTGGTAGTCTTCCCACAACTACAATCATGGGTCATTTCAGCTTATTGGGGTGCAATTTTAAGGATGAGCTGTTCTAGTATAGAAACAAAAGTTCTCTTTTATCTCTGGGAACAGACATTTTCTTCTTCTATTCCTGAGGCAAGGTTTCTCATCTGTCTCATGTCTCTCTGTTCAAGCTTCTCATTGGATCACAGCTACTGCAACATCTGTTCACTTCAACACGGGTGCCTCTGCTCATGGCTGTGGTTAGAACACTACATTCCCTCAACGTATTTCATGAGTTACAGGGGAAAAAAAGAGTCTGATGTATCAATTCTATCTTCACCATAGCCTTACAACAGAATTTCAGCCCAATACTAAGGCATCTCCTCATTCTCCTCCCTTCTGAGATTTGACTCCTTCACTGACATTGGTGTCTCCATGTTTTCTTTACATGTTTTCACCCTTTCCTTTTTCAATTGAGAGAGGAGTGATGTCTGCAAGTTTCATCTGTACACTGAAAGAGTAAATATCTTCCCTGGGCCTGCAGATGGGCTGCAGGGCTGCCTCTGTTATTAGCCACATGATTTTCCTCTGTGCCAACAGGGTGGCTCAGCAGCTCACAACTGGAATGGGGCCTGGCTCAGCTCCATCCGAAGCTGAGTGGAGCTGGCCTGGCTTGCTGGCTGTGGCTGGAACTTGGTGGCGGCAGAAGTCTCAGCCGAGCTGCAACATGGGCCAACCTGGCCGCACGGACTAGTGGGGCCGGGCCCAGCCAGCACTGTAGCGGGGCAGGGCCCAGCCCAGGCAGTGTCCAGTTACCTGTTCAAAGGCCAGAAGCAAGAGAGATTTTCCTGGGGCTTGTTCGTCTTTAAATGTGATTTCTCAGACGCCTATTCAGCTCTCTTAAGTGGTTTAACAGGGTGTCAGTATTCAAAATTAGCCAACTGACTGGTTCTGTCAGGTCCAAAGGAAGCTGCCAAGGTCCTTACAGGGAACACTTCCATAGCATGTGGATTTTTCTTTAACTAAAACCCAAACTATGTAAAATCACGACAGCCTCCCAGTCACAGAAGCTGTTTCTCTTCCTCATCACGGCCTTATGATTTTGGTTTTCTCCCAAGAGAGCTGTTACCCTACTGATTATCTCAGAATATTCCTTTTCTGGTGTGTTGCTCAGACCCAATACCTTCTGTGACCAGGAAAGTCTGAGCACTTAGTTTTGGATCTGACTTCAGCCCTGGTGGAAGGCAGTGAAGGCTAGATATTACAGTGCTCTCTGCAGCAGGACTACTCTACTATGAAAGACTTGTAGGACTTTTTGGAAATCTCTTTACATCATAGATCCCATTAGCATTTTTCGTAAAATCATAGAATATTATGGATTGGAAGGGACCTTTAAAGGTCATGTAGTTGTAAAGACCTGATAATAAGAGAAATGCCTCAAAAAGTGCTTCTTCACTATATCTGCTTATCATAATCTTTCTTTAACACCTGAAAAGTATATGTGGGATGGACTTTGAGCAGCCCACCTTGAGGCCTGTGAAAAATGCATATTATATGACTGGCTCTTCGCAAATATTAAAATGAATGCTATATGTGTTATGTTGAAAAGTTATGCTGTATTAATCTCTTTTAAGTAGTGCTATATTAATCTCTTTTAAGTAGTGTGGTAAATATAGCTTTCAGGCTGTAGCATAATATTAAAATAGAAACTATGTGATGTAAGATACCTTTTGTAACTAATACATGAATGGAAAAGATAATGAAGAAATTCTTTGCATTATCCTATCTGGATAGAGATAACAGCAACAGACAACAAGATCTAAAGAGAAGAATTATTGCCTCCTTATCAGGAAAGCTCAGACTTAGAGGAACCAAGAAGATTGATTTACAAGATGAGGGGGGGAACTAAAATTAAGCAGAAACACCCTTGTGTGAAAAGAATGTTTGAATCATGTATGAGATATATGAATATGCAATAGGCTATTGCTTTTAAGGGGTAATCCTTTGTTAGCAAGGTGTGCTTTGTGGCAGAGTGCCAGGCACCTGGATGTCTGTAATTCTTTGCTTTTTATTGTCTCTTATTATCCTAATTTTTTTTACTATTTTTATTACTATTTTCATTACTATTGAACTTCTAAAATTTTAACAAAAATGAATAGCATTTTTCACAATTGGTGCCGTGACTCGGATCTAACACCTCGCTTCCAAAACCTCAGAGGATTCCGAGTGAGGGAGGCGCACCCTGTCAAGTTTGGCAGCCTCGCTCTGTTTCTTCTGGTGTGATTGGCAGACGCAGGTTCCTACCCGGTGGACAAAAAGAGACAATAAAACAAAGAAAAGGGAAAAGGCTCCCTAAAACTGCGGTAATTGGCCCCCTAAGACTAGTAGTGTACATGAAGACCCCGAAAGGAAAAAGGATTGTAAGTACTTTTCGGGGGGGGGGGGGGGGGGGGAGCAAATACAGGGGGGTTGTGAGAGGTGTGAATGAGACGTGGGCCAGCTACTCCAGACCTGCAAAGTGATCGTGGAGTTTCTGAATGCTGCGGTTCCACTATGTTGCAAGAAAGGTGGCCAGCGAGCAAACAAAGTGATTGAAAAAGGAGTGAGAGAGACCCCCGGGGTGACTGGGACAGGGGCCAGGGAGGGGTTGGACCCTTCGGAGGAAGGATACAGAGGAGTTTCCTAGCCCAATCTACTAGGAAATGGGACAAAAGTGAGGGGGCCCTAGAAGTTTTGCCAGGTTGAGGGTCTAAACCAAACAAGACACTCGGGAGTGCCAAACTCAAGAGCATCTAGGCTTAAAAGCTTCTAGGCTGAGAGTAGACACACTAGAGACTTGGGTGTGGCATCCAAGAGTACCTTGAAATGGCCAATAACATGAGATTTTAACAAGTGATTTAAAAGTAAAAGGTACCTTATTGTTGTCTTGTTGTGTGTGAGAGTGAGTGAGAAATAAGTGAGTAAATGCAGATGAATGAAAGTATATGTAATGTAGAGTGTTTAAGCTTCACTTTATCTCCTTGGAGGGAGGTGTATTGTACTGAATTGTATTGTGAGAGAAAGGGGTTTTTGTGTTGTGGGAAGAAGGTGGTATTTAGGTTGTTAGAGAAAGTGGGAAACAGAGGCAGGGGACGAATAGATAAGATCTTGAAAAATTGGGCAGAAAACCAATAAGTTGGGTACAGACAAAAAAAAAAAAAAAGGGTAATAAAAAGGTATGAGCAGAGATACCCCAAGATAGCCTTCTGGGAGTTATGTTAGCTAACTGGGATAAAAATCCTTGTACGAGGAGAAAGGACAAGGTAAAGATGATCTAATTTTGTATGATAGAATGGGCAAAGAAGGAAATAAGACTTGACCACGTTTACTGGCCTAGATACAGCTCTTTTGAAGTTTGGATTTGTCAGGCTCTGAATTTATTTGTAAATTCAAAAGAACCGTTTAATCCAGAAGAAAGAGAATATGCCGCATGCTGGACGGGAGATCGTAGGAGAATAAAATTCTTTAAAATATCATAAACCCCCAAGACAAAGCTAGAAAAGAAAAAGGGGAAAGAAAAGGGCTGGGAACAAGAGGGAAAAAAAAGGAAAAATTTGGATCCTTTACAAGTATTGCCTCCTCTGTTCCTGCTTGCTCCCACTCACCCCAGCCCCTGTCCCAGCCCCGTCACTTGCAACTGCACCACCCGATCCAGCCCCTGTGTCAGCTCTGGCCCCGCTGGTGAATTTGTCTGCCCCAGTCCCAGCCATCTGGCCTGCGGCTGCTCCACTGGCCATGCCGGGGGTCCTGCCTGCCGGGTGGTCTGTGGTTGCCAGCTGTGCCGGGCGTCCCATTTGTTCCGGTTGCTCCATCCCCAACCGCTTGTCCTGCGGCTGTCCCCACTGCCCCACCCCTGGCTGCTCTGCCCATGCCGAGTGCACTCGGTGTCACCACTGCTACCGCCCCCGCCCCACTTGCTTTGTCTACGCCAGCTGCGCTGGGAGCTGCTGACCTAGCCGCCATGAACCATGTGTGGGCCATCCATGCGCCCGTTTGGTTTCCACCGGAAGACCCCCCTCCTTTGGCCATTCTGGCAGCAGACCCTGTCTACGCCCTCTGCTTGGAGGACCAAGCCTTGGCGCAGATCAGTCTCCTCACTCCCCTTCCTTCGACACTTCCATCCATCCCTGCCCTGGGTCCCATTCCCTTGGTAACGACAGCTCCTGCTGTTTAAGAAAACTTTCTCCTTGAAGAAGAAGCACCTTATCGAAACACAAGAAGCTCAGCCAAAAGACAGGCCTCCCCTGATCGTTCCTCAAAACAAGGGAGAAAGGTTAAAAAGGATAAAGAACAAAAAGAGTGGGATGAAGAGGTTAGTTTATTCCCACTACTAAAATTTCCAATGGGAGGGGGAGGAATGGGGTTTGTAAATGCCCCTTTGACTTCTTCTGAAGTCAATTTTTTTTTAAAAAAGGGAAATAAAAGGATTACTGGAAGATCCCATAGGCACAGCTGAGCAATTAGACCAATTCTTAGGTCCTAACATTTTTACTTGGGAAGAGATGCAATCTATAATAAAATTGCTTTTTCTCAGGTTGAGAGGCAAATTATCAGGGTTGCTGGAATAAAAATTTGGGAAAGGGAAAACCAGCAGGGCCCCCATAAGATCAGAAAATGCCAATAGCACCTCCTAATTGGGGTCAAAATGATGAGGAGGGGAGGAAACACATGAATGATTCTCGTAATTTGATAATCAAGGGAATAAAAGAGGTGCCCCCCCAAGTCAAAATGCTAAAATGGCTTTTAAGTGACAGCAGGGGAAAGAAGAAACTCCAACTGAATGGTTAGACAGACTTAAGAGAAATATGAAACAATATTCCAGAATCGACCCTGAGACTATTGTGGGACAAGCTCTGTTAAAGATTAATTTTGTCACAAATGCCTGGCCAGATATTAGAAAAAAAAATTGAAGACTAACATGATAGATCACTAGATGATTTATTAAAGAAGGCTCAAAAGATTTATGTCCAGAGAGATGAAGAAAAACCTAAAGTGAAAGCAAAAATTATGGTAACCACTATGCGAGAAAGTAATTTCCAGAGGAATCTAAAACCCCCAGGCATCACTCCTAGACATGAAGGTCGTAGAGACAGGGGAAAGGAAAAGAACAGAACTCCAGTACAAACCAAATCTCGGGAGCATTCTAGAAATATCTGTTTTTACTGCGGGGTCAAAGGACATTATAAAAGAAATTTCCTTGATTGGATAAAAGATCTGAAAATCTTCCAAGAAATGGGCCCAGAGGAGGAATAGGGAAGTCATAGGCTCTATTTTCTGGGGGACAAATACCATCTGGAGCCTGTGATAACTTAAAAAGTGGGTCCCCAAGAAGAAAAATTAGAATCTGTGGTAGAAACAGGGGCAGAAAGAACCTGCCTGTTAAATATTCTAAAAAGTTATAGTGTAAGTAAAGACACTGTAAAGGTAACAGGGGCAAAAAGAGAGAGTTTTACATTCCTGTCATTAAAGATGTGGTAATTGAGGGAAAAACTAGAATTTGGGTAGGAGATGCCTTGTTGGTTCCTGGGGCAGGCATCAGCTTGTTGGGGAGAGACTTGCAGATGCAACTGGAAGTGGGGGTTGTACCAGAAGAGGAGAGAGCTGTGGACTTACTGTTAGAGATAAACTAGTTGTGTATACACCTCGTGCGGTCCAAAGTGTGTTAAATCAGAGGAAAAAAAAAAAGAGGAAAGAAATAGGAAAAAAAAACAGAAAAAAAAGAAGAAAAAGAGAGGTTGAAAAGAAGAAGGGTTGTTAACAGACTCTAGGATGTTGGAATGTGGGATAATGATATCTTGGTACTGGAGGAGGACAGGAGTTTGAATACAATTTTTGTATGAAGGGCAGGGAAGTGTCTTAAGACTTGGTTGTTTGGAGGTTGTTCAATGCCAAACTGGGATCCTGGAAGGTTTAGCAGAACAAGCTCTCCTTGAAGGGAAAAGAAAATATGTTGATGGCTTGTCCAGATGCTTACTAAAGAAAAAGAATGTCAGGAGCTCCTGGGGATGCCAGGTTAAAGGTTGTCAAGGTTAGGAGGTGTTTGGCTGCTCTCGTGTGAGCAGCAAGGTCTCGGGGGCTGCGGTAGGGGTCGATTTGTGGGGACAACCCAGAGCGGCAACTCCCAATGTTTGCCCACCCGGTGGAGGCAGCACAGGGCGTGGTTTCCTGGGGCACCGCTGGGGGTTGGGGGCTGGCTTGGTTGTTCCAGGGTCCCGGAGGGCGAGGGGTTGCCAGATGCACTTGCCAGCCCAGCGGCAATGCTGGGTGCGGATCGCGCAGGTTTGCTGCTGAGGAGCGGGCTGGCTCAGTGGCGGAGACTCCCGAGGTGGCTCCCAGCCTGCCGAGGTCCCGAGTCTGGAATGGCAGCCTTGGCCCCAGTAGGTAGGTGGAGATAGAGAGAGAGAAAGAGAAAGAGAAAGAGAGAGAGAGAGAGAGAGAGTGTGCAAAAGGGAGGTGAGGCACACCCCTAGGGTCCCCGTGCAGGTGGCTGTCTGCGAGTCTCCCCCACTCCTGGAGTGAGATAGGGCTGCTACGTTGCAGTGACGGCAGCGAGGGAGGGGCAAGGGACAACGTTGAAAGCGCTGCTGTGAAAAAGGGGGAAAGGGGCCAGCGCTAGAGATAAGGCAGAGGCAGAGATAACCTTAATGTCTTGCTAATTCTCCAAACCTCGCAAAATTGGTTTATTTTAAAAGCAAGATTTCTTTTTTCTTTCTGTTTCTTTTCTTTTTTCTTGCTGTTAGGATGGGGGCTTTTGTTCTGAGGAATGGGTCTGTGATGATAAAACAGTTAAATATTGCCCAGAGGGTAAAAAAGCAATAGATTAATCTTGTGTTAAAATCGGCCTGGACTTTCTTGTTTAACCTAATTGTGGCTCACAAAAAGAAGAATTTGCCTCTGTAGCTGTTAGCACAGCTGTATACAAGAAGAGGCAGCTCCGGGAAAAAAGCTTTTTGCTAAACCCAGAAAGTTTTGGGGAATGCTGATGGCAAAAGCTGGTGTAATATTGTCTTCCATTCATCACTGTCCCTGTGCTATTAAGAAGTCCTTTTCAGGTACTACTGAAGCAGCAATCCGAACCAGGGAAAGAGGGTGGATTCATGCCAGCAGAGTCAAAGGACTTGTGAGGGAACCTGAGGAATGGACTATCACATCTAAATCCGGTGATACCAAATTGACTTTCAAACGGGAACTGGGTGGTAATGGTTTGGGAAAACACAAATGATCCAAGGAATGTACAAAGAATCATGCCTAATTGGGAAATAAGGCCAAGCTTACATCACTAGTTTCAAGTACTGCCTGAGTAAGCCCTGAGATGCCTCTGACACCTCATTGGGGAGGAATACTTCCACTTCAAACATGAGAGATATCAGGAGTGTTTCGGTCAGGCAGTTCTCATATTCTGGCCTTAGTCTGTGACTTATACAAAGAAGAGGGGGAATTACAATTTCCATCAGTGCCATACTCTGATTGATCCCAATACTGGACATGCTAGCTGGGTTAAATGTAAGTGTTTAAATTCTGGGAATAATTGGTATTGCAGTTCACAAAATTGATGCTCTCGTTGCAGGAAGTGTCGAGTACTAAATCCATCTCCTATCCAGTTAGAACTCAAAACAACTGAAATAATAACTTTGTTTTGTGGATGGAAATTATTAGTGCCTGTTGAATGAGACATACCTGAGGAATGGTCGGAAACCACAGTTAAGGAGTGTCAAAAACGATTGGCCTGGAAATTAGTAAAGAGGAAGTCACAAGGGAAAAAGAGGGCAAGCCTGGATTGACCACTGTACTCGCCACCAAGAAGATCATATACACCTGCTATGGGTTGCAACCCCATAGGCAGGGGAGGTGGGGGTATAAGCCATACCAGACTTCTGTTACTCCTTTTTCCTTCACTCATTTGTTGTCTTTTCCCTTTCGGGAAGATCATGTCACAAACGCTACAGAAAGCATCACATGGAAAGAAACCAAAGTTCCTCTTTTATTACACACACCCATGTCAACAGCCACTGTTATAACCCATCCAAATTAAGAACCTGTAGGTAAAGTGGGAAAAAATATTGGATTACAAGAAACTCAGGAAAAAGTGGTAATAGACAGGGAATTGAATATCCAAAACAAGAGAGATGGATTTGTTGTACATTTGATCTTAGGGATATAGTCCAAGATTCAGTAAAAAAACAACTAGTAAACAAAAGTTAAAACCAGCACACCAATCTAACTTTGTATTTGTCATGATTTGACGCTTGCGCAATGCCAGTGCCCCCATGAAAATATAGTTTTCCCAGTGCCTGCTGTGAGATGTGACCAGAAATAGAGCAAAGCAGGCTCCAGCTTAGGAATAAAGGAAAAAAACTTTATTAACTTACAATATATAAAAAGGAACACACACAGAACTCAGAATGAAAACCTTCCAAAACATTCCTCCTCCTCTCCCAATTTCCACCACAGCACAATGAGATAAAACCTTGGATTATCAATCCAGTTACCACCCCTCAGATAATCAACTCTCAGTTCATCAAGGAGAGAAGAGTCCCTCTTGTACCATAGGCTTCCTCAGGAAACACAGTTGAAACCTCTTGTGTTTCCATGTCACATGTGGCACCACCCAGAGAACATTTGCCCTTGTGATCTCTTCCTTACATGTCCAGTGCTTTCACCACTGGGCATGGACCAAAACTGCCTCTAGGGTTCCCCTTTTAAGGATGCTTTGCCCAGTTCCAAAAAAGCAACAGTCTCTCACTTTTGGGACACCAGTCCCCCCCCAAATTCACCCCCTGGGGCCAAGGGTCTTGAGAACAGAGATCTTCTTCACTGAAGATCGAGGGCACCACCACCCTCCTCACCTGGCGTTTCTGTTCATGCCACTCCTTCACATAACATCACTGCACTCTCTTGGCTCAAAGCCATTGCCTCCCCCTAAATGCAGTCTCTGTGTCGCAGGAAAAAAAAATGGTTCTGTCCATGGCTATACAAGAAAAGAGTCCAGCCAAAGGCCACTCCATCATCTCCTCCCACCTAGGATTCTTCTCAACTCTTCTGACATCTTTCACTTGCTCAAACCTTCACCACACTCGCCCATTTCCTTCTATTTCATGTCTGTCTCTCTTCTAGGAGGGTTTAATGTTCTGCAAAGTTTTCATTGTCCAAGAAAAGGGTTAAAATCTTGGGCTCTGCCTGCCCAGAACTCCCATGGTGGCCGGGCACCTTCTCGCTGCATCCCCCCCTTCTCCTTCTCAGCCGTGCTGCCAGCACATGGTATCAAATTTCAAGGTGGCACAAGCACAGGCACAGGCTCTCTCGGTCTCTCTCTCTCTCTCTCCTGGGGGTGGGGGGGGGAGGGCTGCTGGATTCCTCTCAGTGTTCCTCCACTCCTCTGTCCTGTAGGAGCTCCGGCCTATCTCAACCCAGGCCACATGGTTTCCCCTCCCCCACCCAGCCTGTGGCTGGGCAGGGGAGATCAGACCTCTTCAACCAACCAGAACCAAGAGAGAGTTCCCCTGGGAGTTCTCTGCTTTTTTACCCCCTGTGTTCTCAGAGGCATATCCATGTCTTCAGTGGCCACACCAGGTGCCAGTATTCAAATCTGACCACGGATTGGTTTGACCAAAAATTCCCGAAAAACTCACTTCCTTATCAACCCAGGACACTTAACCCAGACCCCAAATTATATGTTGAATCGTATTATAAGACTCCAAGCAGTTATAGAGATGATAACAAACAAAGCTTCTCAGGCACTGGAATTAATATCAAGTCAGCAAAACTAAACAAAAACTGTAGTGTATCAGAATGGGTTGACTTTAGACTATTTATTGGTTAAAGAAGGGGGTGTTTGTGGAAAGTTTAATATATCTGAATGTTGAAAATAGATGACAAGGGGGATGTCATCCTGGAAAAAGCAAAAGATAGAAAATAACCCAGGTGCCACTCCAAAATTAGAAAACAATGTTAAAAACTAGCTGGTGGGGGAATATATTGGGGATAGGATGGTGGAAGTAATTAGGATTCTTCCTTTTATATGTTACAACTGTTTTGATATTTCCTCCTTGTGTGAAAAATGCATGTATTTTATGATTGGCTTTTCGCAAATATTAAAATTAATATTATATGTGTTGTGTTAAAGTAATGCTGTATTAGTTTTCTTAAGTAGTGTGTTAAATATAGTTTTAGGTTATAAAAATTGTTAAAATAGAAACTATGATATGTAGGATACTTTTTTAAAAAAGAAAGGACTCGCAGTGAGATAGCAGCCACAGGACACCTAAATCTTTCAGAGAAAAAGAATTTATGGCTCTCTTATCAGAAGAAACAAACTTCTTCCCGCCTCGAAAGCGCTGTTAGGATTTGGAGGAAGAAGTTGACGATGACCAGACAGAATCCTGTATTTGAATGGAATTTATGCATCATGTATGAAGTGTATGAATATGCAAGAGGCTATTGTTTTTAAGGGTTAATCCTTTGTTAACGGGTGTCCTTTTTCGGGCTTGTGCTGCCCAGAAAAAGGTACCCGGACATCCGTAACTCTTTGTCTTTATTGTCTCATATTGTCCTAATTCAGTTTGTCCAAATTATTATTACTCTAATTGTATTACTATTTTTATAACCATTTTATTACTATTAAACTTTTAACATTTTGAAAACAAGTGATTGGCGTTTTTAACACTTGTTTAATCTATTTTATTTGATTACCAGCATAGTTCAAAGAATGCAAGTGGACAAGAAATATTATTCAAGCCAAAAGATTTATAAAGAATAAGAGGGGGGATTTTGGAAAATGCATATTATATGATTGGCCCTTCGCAAATATTAAAATGAATGCTATATCTGTTATGTCTAAAAGTTATGCTGTATTAATCCCTTTTGAGTAGTGTGGTAAATATAGTTTTCAGGCTATAGCATAATATTAAAATAGAAACTATGTGATGTAAGATACCTTTTGTAACTAATACATGAATGGAAAAGATAATGAGGAAATTCTTTGCATTATCCTATCTGGATAGAGATAACAGCAACAGACAACAAGATCTAAAGAGAAGAATTATTGCCTCCTTATCAGGAAAGCTCAGACTTAGAGGAACCAAGAAGATTGATTTACAAGATGAGGGGGGGAACTAAAATTAAGCAGAAACACCCTTGTGTGAAAAGAATGTTTGAATCATGTATGAGATATATGAATATGCAATAGGCTATTGCTTTTAAGGGGTAATCCTTTGTTAGCAAGGTGTGCTTTGTGGCAGAGTGCCAGGCACCTGGATGTCTGTAATTCTTTGCTTTTTATTGTCTCTTATTATCCTAATTTTTTTTACTATTTTTATTACTATTTTCATTACTATTGAACTTCTAAAATTTTAACAAAAATGAATAGCGTTTTTCACAGGCCTATAAAAAGGAAGGCAAGACCTGTGCAAAAGTGTGGGTGGAAAAAAGAAGGGCAAAATTTCTGTCCTTCACATTCCCCCTCTCCCCCCTTTCCCCCACCAGCTGTGAGACACCCTGAGGCCTCTGGGACCTGCTGCTGCCACCTTGGGGAAACTCCTCCCCCCTCCATCCCTATCCAGCATCCTTGGACCAAAGTCACGAGTGAGCTCTGGAGACCCCTTGCCGGAAGTGAAATATTATCATTTATGGCTTAAACATATTTATAAAACATTTTTTTGTCCATTAAAACTGTATAACAAAAGCTGCACAGAAGACCACTGCACCCTTAATGGGCCTCCTGACTGAGGTCCTGGACTGTAAGTTGATTTGAGATAAGATCAAGTGGCACTATGGGTTTTGGCTGGCAGAGAAGAATGCTTCCACAGGAGGATTTAAACCCAGCAGCTTCTGGGTGGAGGCCATAGCCCCAGGCAACAGATAGTGTTGCCAGGTTTGCTCACTCTCCCCCAACCCAGGGGGAAGGAGGAAAGGTTTTGGGTGTGTGGCATAGGCTCTGGTCAGAGGAAGTGAATGCCCATCCTCCCCTGGGCAGACCAGCTCAGCTGTGGGCCCCCCACCCTGGGTAAGCCACATCTATGGGACATTCATGCAAAAGGAAGCAAAGGAGCCGTCATGGCCCATCAAAGGCCCCCCCGAAGAGGTCCCCAGACCTTGCACCAGAGCACTGCACGTGATGCAAAATGATGCAACTGACCCGGAGCCTTTCAAGAGACATTGTCAAAATTGCTGTCCTCAGACCTCCCTCCCCAAACCTGGTCCAATTGTATATTAATCCACTGGATTCTATACTTCATGGAGGGAACTCTCACCACCAGGAAAACTAGATGGAAGGGGAGCAATGAGACCTTGTTGGGATCCCAGGAGGGATGATATGTTTCTATTTAATCTGTCTCTGTCAGTCTTCCTGTTTCCCCCCTTGCTCCATCACCAATGTGGTGGACAGCAAATGGCGTTTATTGAGGGGTCTCAGGGGCATTTATGGACTGGGCAGTCTGTGTCACTTCCCTCTGCTCACGTCCGGCCGGGTGTGGCCGGGTACAGAGCAAAGGTCAGACTGCAGGATGAGGGGGGCCTTCTTATCTACCCGTACAGCCCGAGATCTTCCGCACGCAGATCCCTAGCTCTCCACATTTCCCCCCCCCCTCATGATTAGTAAAAATCTTATAAAATGTAAAGGTTACAAAATTTCATGGGTTAGTAGAATTAACGTAAAATCGCAAGTGTGTTAGTAAGTGGCACGCCTTAAAGTAATTGTCGGTGCTCGGGAAACAAAATGTTAGCCGTTTCCAAACGCCTTTTAACAAATAGCACCAGTTTGTTTAATATGCAAGGCCCGAAGATTAGGGTTAGTAAGATTATAGTGACTGGGCCTATTAGGGTAGAAATCAGGGTGGTGAGCCATGGAGACCGGTTGAACCACGACTCGAACCAGCCCTGTTGAGCTTCTCTATCTGCTTTCCTTAGGTTTAGCCGATTTCTCAGTTCGGCCATGGAGTCTCTGACGACTCCAGTGTGGTCTGCATAAAAGCAGCATTCCTCTCTCAAGGCAGCACACAGGCCCCCTTGCTGCATGAACAAGAGGTCCAGTCCTCTCCTGTTTTGGAGGACAACCTCTGAGAGTGAGGAAAGGGATTTTTCCAGGGAAGAGATGGATTTCTCGATCCTTTGCAAGTCCTCAAGTGTCATCTGCAGTTGTGCCAGTCCTTGATGTTGTGTTACAAGGGCCGAGATGCCTGTGGCAGTGCCGGTAGCTCCTAAACCGAGGAGCATTACGATGGTGACGCCTGTTATCACCTCTCGTTTGTAGAGCCGGTTGGGTTCCTCGACCAAGCGGTACACCTCTTCTTCCTGGCAATACAGGACTCTGGGGACAATTAGAACTTGGACACAAAAGTCAGTAGAATGGTCGAATTTGTCAAGGAGTACACATGGGCTTACCCCGGATCTGTGACAGACCCACATTCCCAATGCAGCTGGGATCACCCACTGGAACTTCCCTCCCTTAAGTTTGACGAATTCCTTGCAGACGTTGCCCATCTGCTTTGCCAAGGTTGCATTGCCAAAGCATTTGCCCTGGCCCGTAACCTGACTTAGGGTGATACCTCTCCGGGGGGTGTCCCATCTGCATTGGCGTGGATTGTTTGACTTTGAGAAGATGAATGGGAGATCGAAGGCAACACCTTCGTAAAAAGGGGGTTGTGCATCATAGCATAACCAGCATGATTCTGTGAAGTTCGGGTTGGATTGGTTTAACGATAAGAAGGTAGCATTTAACACGCTTAAGAATGGATTGGAGAGGGTTGGTTTGGTTAAGAGCTCGGATGGGGAGGCTAGTTTCGACCTCTGTGTTTCGCGGCTAGAACTACCGTTAGCTGCGATCCCCTCCTTGGGTCTACTCATTACTAGAACCGGATTGGGTCCGGCTGATTGGGATATTGAAGCTGGGAGTCTGATAATTTGTATGTTCGCCCAGATGCTGTGGCTAGAGAGATGAGCATACGCTGTCCACACTTTACCTGTGGCCCAGGCATCATGGGTCGGCTGCAGGATTGTCATTATATAACCTGTGCAAGTGTGTTGTTTCAAGCCTCCGGGCATAAGCGCATACCCATCCATGTCATATTTTGGTTCCATACAGCTGTGTGGAGTGTACTTAATTTGCAGGAACTTATCCGGCTGTTGAGGTGTCCATCTATTGCTTATCACAATAGTTTCACACCCCCAATATCGACAATATCCATGCCCTGGGTAATTACAATAACTTTTTCCTGGGTTGGAAGCAGGGCACCAGTACATCCCAAATACTGTTGTCTCCTGAAATCTGGGGTGCCCTGTATGCATGGAAAAAATGTCTTTTAACCTGAACTCGAAAGATGGGGTGTCGGCTGTAACAATTTCTTTGATGACCCCCTCACCTGAGAGATGGCGTAGAACCCACCTGAATGGCTGGTGAGGGTAATGTTTTGTGTCGGCTTGTCCTCCGCCTACTAACCCTAGAAGCGAGATTACACAGAGATACCGTTGCTGCTTTAATTTTGATGGCGCGAGCTTCTCAGGTGATGTCGGGTCGCTCGATGGCCTCCCTCTCTTTCCCGGTAGTGAGGCATATGAGTTTCGGGGACGTCCAATGATCCAGTCCTGTAAACAAAGTCTCACAATTATCATGAGTTTCCCTATGAAGGTCTGGTTTAATGGATTTGAGTGGGCACCATTTAATGTCCCCGTCTTTTTTAACGGCTGCATATCCCCGCCCCGTGAGCACTAATCTCCAACCCTGTTCCCACTCCCCTAGTTCATTTTTGATCACCACCCGTGGGCCTTCCTCTAGCGCCCGAGTGGCCCAGTGTCTCTGAGCAGGACTGTTTGTTTCGTCCCCCCTAGGGAATTGATTTAACGCTAGCAGCGCAGTTGCCAGCATGCGCACCTGGTCACCCAGGGGAATGGCATTGGTGAAGCCTTCTGCCTTTGCTAGCACTTCCAGCTTAGTTTTCAGAGTCTGGTTTGCTCTTTCGACGATGGCTTGCCCGGTGCTGTTGTATGGGATGCCATGCACCAAGGCGATGTTCCATTTCGAGGTGAATGCTTGGACTACCTTTGAGATGAAGTTTGGGCCGTTATCTGTTTTGGAACTCCAAGCCATGCCATGGCTGTTAGCCAATGTTGGATGGTCGCTTTGGAATCGGTCTTGAGATGCTGTGTGGCCACAATCATGCCACTGTATGTATCTATGGTAACCGCAAGCCACGCTCGGGGTTTCAACAGCTGGCATTGTGTGAAGTCTGTTTGCCATATTTCTGAGGCTTTGAGGCCTCTGGGGTTGACGCCACTCAACCACAGTGGCGACTTCTGGCAGTGGGGGCACGTAGCGACGACGTGCTTTGTGTCCGCGGTAGAAATCCCGCACCTTTTCGCAAGCGCTTTAGCTCCGATGTGAAGGGATTTGTGCAACTGACGAGCTTCTTTCAGTGTCCATACGCCCTTTGCGGCGGCATCAGCCTTGTCGTTGCCTATTTGGTAGAATCCTTTGATCGGGTCGTGGCTGTTGACGTGGATGACTGATATGGTGCCTTTCTGTGAATAGAGTGCTTCCTCCAGCATCGTTGCCACTGTGGACACTGACACACCTGGTCTGGACATGGCTAGGCAGAGCTTGGCCACAAATATGGAATCAGTCACAATGTTAAGGTGTTCTTCTGGGAACAGTCCGCACGCTAGCACTACAGCTGCTGCTTCAAGCTGTTGGACCGAAAGCGTGGGGTCAGTTACCTTGACACATTGCCACTGTTCTCCTGACTGCCATACTGCCGCCGCGGTGGAGGTCTGCGATGATGCGTCTGTGAAGATGGTTGGTCCCGCCTGCTGGTCGGTCAAGTACTTTTGGTGGGAGGTCGATATTGATGACCGTGAGCAGCCGAGTCCAAGGGGGTTTTTCCACGTAGCGAATCTCTCCTCCAAAGCCTGTAAGGGCCATGGCTAGATATTCCGATATTGTTGTTGACTGCACAGAGAGCTGTTTGCGGAGAGGCAAGCTTATCTTGGAAGGTTTGATGCCCAGATGTCTTAGGGCGAGTTTCCTGCCTTTCATGATGAGGCTGCAGAGGCACTCGACTCCCAGGGAAAAGGCACATGACGGTTTCCCCAAGACCACCCATAGTATCGGTTGGGCCTTGTGGGGGGGTCCTTGGGCTAAGGCTCCCACTCCCCCCTTTTTTTGGAAAGTGGACATACAGATCGACTGGAGCACTTGAGTCCCATCTGGTGAGCATGCTCTCTGACGTTCGATGAAGTTGAGGGAGCTTACCGCTTCCGGTGTCAGGGTTTTTTGCTCCCATGGGTTCTTCCCTTTCAAGAGGTCATTCAGAGGGTCCATGACCTCGGGAGGAATCAGGACGATGTTGCGGAGCCACTGTAAGGACCCTACCAGCTGTTGCACGTCGTGGAGCGTCTTGATGTCTCGGCGGATTTTCATCTGGGGAGGAGTTATGTAGGAGCTTGTGATTCCCACTCCTAGGAAGGTCACGCATGGTCCCTTTTTTATTTTTGCACTCGCTACCTCAAAGCCATTTGTCCTTAAGGTCTCGGAGATGGTAGACACCAGCTGGTCCACTTGTCTCATGGATGGTGCGGCGATCAGGATGTCGTCCATGTACTGCACGATGGTTACAGTCGGATTGCTCTGCCGGACTGGTGCTAGCGCTCGGTCCACGGTGATCTGGCAGATAGTCGGGGAGTTGAGCATTCCTTGTGGAAGCATCCTCCATTGGAAGCGTAGGTTGGGCCGCTGGCTGTTTGGGAAGACGATGGAGAAGGCGAAACGCTCCTTGTCGTCTTCGTGCAGGGGAATAGAAAAGAAGCAGTCTTTGATGTCAAGCACTGCACAGGGTTGTCCTTTTGGTATCCCAGAGTTCATGGGCAGTGAAGTTTGCACGGGGCCTATAGGCTGGATTCTCTTGTTCACTTCCCGCAAGTCGTGCAGGAGACGAAAGCCTTCACCAGACCGCTTAGGTATTACGAAGATCGGAGTGTTCCATGGACTCGTGGAGGGTTCTATATGATTCTTGTGTAATTCACGGCTAACTAACTCAATGAGGGCAATCATTCGAGGCGTTGACAAGGGCCACTGTTCGACCCACACTGGGTCGGCTGATTTCCAAGTCAGCTTGATGGGCAATGGCGGGTACGCGACAGTGGCCCTTAGAATAAATTTGTCACCCTAACATCCAGCAGGGCTAGGGCATCCCTCCCTAGCAAGGGTGGGCAGTCCGACATCACAAATGCAGTGAGGGTGATAGTTCTTCCCGGTCCTCTCTCAGTGCAGAGGGTTATTGCCACGGGTTGGGTGCTCTTGTGGGCTCGGGACAGCCCTCCAACTCTGCCCACCATGGGGGCTACTTCTAGCTTCCATGGTCGAGGCCAATGTATGTCTGGGATGACGGTGACATCTGACCCTGTGTCCACCCAAAAGGGAAGGCAGATGGCCAAGTCGTCGGAGCTGTTGTGGAGACGACACACTGCCCACATGATCAGAGGGTGTTTTCCCCACCTTCACGGCGAAGGCCACCCATGGGTCCCGTTCCCATGCTTTCATGGCCAAAGCCACCCAGGGGTCTCGACCCCAGGGAGCTGTTCTTGGTATTCCTGAGGTGCAGATGGGTTCGGTTGAGCCTTTGGCTGGGCGACAAAGTTGGTCATTCCCTGAGGGGGTTGTGGTGGTGGGCATGAGAGCCCTGTGCCCCATTGGGGGTTGCTGTAGCTGGGCCGCTGCATGTTCCAGGTGGGAGGAGGCTGGATACGGCCCGACTGCCCCCTCCCTCTCCCGTTTCCCTGATGCCTGGATCTGCATTCCGTAGCTAAATGCCCTTTCTTTCCACATGCCCAGCATGGTCCCCTAGGTCTCCCCTGGCGTGGTGGAGCAGCTGCTGGTGGGCGTCCTGACTGGGGGCAGTTTGTTGCCACGTGCCCAGCTTGGCCACACTTAAAGCATGCCATGACACTCGTTATTGCAGTGTGAACTGCTGCTTGAATGGGAACTAGGTGTTCTTCCCTTGCAACATGTCTGATCATGGCAGCTAGATTAGACCCTTGCGGCAGTGATCTTAAAATGTCCTTGGTGGCTGAGTTGCATTGCTGGCGTAGGCACTCTGCCAGCACAGGACCCTTTGCCTTTGAGGGTAATGTTGAGGAATCCAAGGCAGCCTGTAAACGATCCACAAACTGAGTGAAGCTTTCACTCTCACTCTGCTTTATTGTGGACCAAGGCGACGGTTTGGCTATTACTTTGGAAGCAACACGGATGGCTTCTCGGGCAGCACGGGTTGTTGTCATAACCTCATGTGCCCGCAAGCCCTCAGCCTGTGCCTGAGGGGTGATCATTGTAGGGTCTGTGCCCATTAGCCTCTGTATGCTGGAGCCGTGCAGTGGATGGTCTGCCCCTGTTACCAGGGCTAGCTGCTTAATACAGTTATCCTCCCATTCCTGTTTAAAAACAATCATCCCTGCCCCATCAAAAATCATTCTGCAAGTCTGCTTAATATCAAAAGGTAACATGTCATCCCCTCCAAAAACGCTGTCAATGAGTGTGGAAACCATGGCAGAATTAATTCCCCTATCTGCAATTGCTTTAATAATTGCCTGCACGTCTTTCGGGTTTACCGGAGAATAGGTCCTTTGATTCCCGCCGGTTCCCCCCACCCAAACCGGGAACACCAGTTTCGCCAACGGAGTCCATTCAGCACACGCTATTTTTATTTTCCGCCAGTCTGTAAGCGGAGTTCAATCTTTCTCCGATATCCCCTTCACCCATGCAGGAGCGCTGTGGCTAGTGACCTTATATGCCGCTGCTCTCCTGTTAAAACCCGAATCCGAGTCGGAACTCTCCGATCCCCTCTCGAGCTCGGAGCTCAAGTCCGAGTCCGAGCCGGAAGTCGACTGGCCGGACGTTTCCGGGCTGCTCTGCCTTTTTCTTGGGCTCCGACCCCGCCCCTTCTTGCGGGGGTCGGGCCGTTCCCTCCCCCTGGGGTCCCCCTGCCTCCTGCTGGGGGAGGTTCTTGCCCCGTAAGGACCTAATGTGAACTGAGCGCTCTGATTGGTCTTACGCTCCTCCCCGGGGGCCGCCCCGTCCCCCCGCTCGCCTGCACATGCGTTGTTAAGCAGGGTGACTGCATTTCCGCCCCCCGTGTTTCCCTTTCCGCCCTGAACACGCGGTTCGACGCCATTTTCAAACGCATACGGAGGGGGTGCGCTTTTATCCACCCCTTTGAGGTCCGGCAATTTCGCCGCCTCCCGCGCTTCCTCCGTTAACCCCCGCCAAAACGCCCGCGCGTGTTCCCCCCCCTCTGATGGTAAAGCGGTCTGCTCGGGGGAATCCAGCGTTCGCGGTTCCGCGGTGCCGATCTAATCGAAGCCCTCCGCGGTCTGCGTTGCCGCGCCCACCCCCAACTGCGGCGTGGCTAATAACCAAGCCTGCGCGGCTTTCCAGGGCTCCTGCTCTTCTCTAGCTTTCTGCAGAGCCTGCACGACTCTGCCCCATGACTTTAGAGCTATCCCTGAGCCTGAGGACATAGTTTCCTCAGCTAAAACCTTTGTACAAGTATCCCATATCTCCGAATGGAGAATATCCACCGGGCTTTCTATCGCCCCCAGCTTAATAAGTCTCGGTATAGCAAGACATAAATCTTTTAGCTTACAATCAATCCCCCATTGAGCATGCATCTGAGTTACGACCTTCGCTATGGCTTCCATGGTCCACGCTGGTCCGGGGGCATCCCCCCCGCTGCACTAGGCCTGCTGTGCAGCCGCTGGTCCCCTGTCTAGGCAGAATCCCGAACTCCGGGCGCTGCGATTGTCCCGGGTCTCGGCACCAGATGTTGCCGTTACGGCGTGGCGACCTGGTTCGGGAGGTCCGGCACGGTGACCCAAGGCCCAGGGTCACTCGGTCCAATGCTACATACACCGATGTGGTGGATAGCAAATGGCGTTTATTGAGGGGTCTCAGGGGTATTTATAGCTTGGGCAGTCTGTGTCACTTCCCTCTGCTCACGTCCGGCCGGGTGTGGCCAGGTACGGAGCAACGGTCAGACTGCAGGGTGAGGGGGGCCTTCTTATCTACCCGTACAGCCCGAGATCTTCCGCACGCAGATCCCTAGCTCTCCACACAAAGGACTACATAAGGAAAAAGCTGCAGAGCTGAGAACTGCCCCTCGTGCATACCATGTGGCTAGTTTGTCTTCAAGATGCATGCTCAGTCTTTTATACCCCGGGGGGTTGCATCAGCCAGCCCTGGCCCCTCCCAAAGTCTGTCAGTCAGCTCTTCTTTGCCATTTACCAGTGGAAACTGGTTTCTTGTAATTTGATTGGAGGTCCGGTGTTGCCATGCTGCACCCCCTAAGCAACAAGCTTTTTCATTCCCAACTGCCCCATGCAAGGGGCACATGTTCAACGCCTTCTTTTTACTTGTCCTAGACAACCCCAGCTGTCTGATGGTCACAATACAGGGGGAGAAAAGGGAACTATGGGGAGAACAGAGGACATCTAAACTACAATAACATAACTATACGTCACTTAAGCTTTTCCTAATATTCACACAATAGTTATCTTTTAATTGCGAGAGCCAATCATCTCATTATCCATCTATAACATCCATAGGCTGAGGTACTTGTGAGGTACAGACTTCTCGAATCGCCTAGTACAGACCCCCTTCAAATGTGTAAACCCCCCCCCCCCCTTTTTTTCTTTTTCCTTGTGTCTCTGTTCTTTTTCTCTAAGTCCAGGGATTTAACACAGTCTTGAGTGATTAACAGTCTGTGTCAATTAGTGGAATTGCTATGGAAGACATGGTTCCCTCCATTGCTTCTTTCACCTCTCTGTATCTGGCCTTATCTACCAGCAGGCTCACAGTTTGTAAAGACACCTCTTTCTCTTTCTCTTTCTCTTTCTCTTTCTCTTTCTCTTTCTCTTTCTCTTTCTCTTTCTCTTTCTCTTTCTCTTTCTCTTTCTCTTTCTCTTTCTCTTTCTCTTTCTCTTTCTCTTTCTCTTTCTCTTCTTTCTCTTTCTTTCTCTTTTTCTCCTTCCTTCCTTCCTTCCTTCCTTCCTTCCTTCCTTCCTTCCTTCCTTCCTTCCTTCCTTCCTTCCTTCCTTCCTTCCTTCCTTCCTTCCTTCCTTCCTTCCTTCCTTCCTTCCTTCCTTCCTTCCTTCCTTCCTTCCTTCCTTCCTTCCTTCCTTCCTTCCTTCCTTCCTTCCTTCCTGCCTTCCTTCCTGCCTTCCTTCCTGCCTTCCTTCCTGCCTCCCTGCCTCCCTCTTTGCATCTTTGCCTCTTTTACTGTTAAATAAGACAGATCAATATTTTGGTATCGATATTTAACCTCATTTGGTTTTAATCTTGTTTCAGGGAATATTTTGAACCTCAGGATTCGTAATCCACAGACAGGTCACTTTGCTCCTCTGTGGTTAAAGCAGGTCGTAAAACTGCCCCCCCTCCCTCCCCCCATTCTGTGGCTGCGAGTGGACCAAGGTTTGGCTGTGGGGATCGAGCACCATGCCTGCGTTTCAGAGGATGGGCAGCTGCATTCCAGCCAAGCTGCTCCCAAGATTAGAAAAGGCAGAAAGGTGGCAAAGTGTGGTGGTGAACTATCCTATGCTTTTAAAGTAATCTTAGCTTTTTCCAACTTTTCTCTACTTTTCTCTTTCTTTCTCTTTGCCTCTTTTACTGCTAAATAAAATATATCAAATTTTTGGTATCAACATTTAACTTTGCTTAAGTTTTAATCTCATTTTGGGGAATATTCAAACCTCAGGTTCTTTCCACAGTTCATATTAAGTGGATCGTTACAGTAGTCCAACCCCCTTGCCATTAGCAGGGGCATCTTCCACTAGACCAGGTTGCTCAGGGCCCCATGCAACCTGATCTTGAACGTTTCTAGAGATGGGGCATCCACCACCTTATTGGGAAACCTGTTCCAATGTCTTATCACTCTCACTGTAAAAATATCTTCCTTCTATCTGGTCTGAATTGACCTTCTTTCAGTTTAAAACCATTCCCCCTTGTCCTATTACCCTGCTAGAAAGTTTGTCCCCATCTTTCTTATAGGCTCTCTTTAAGTATTGAAAGGCCGCAATAAGGTTTCCCTGGAGCCTTCTCTTTTCCAGGCTAAACAACCCCAACTCTATCAGCCTGTCTTCATAGGAGAGGTGTTCCATAACTCTGATCATCTTCATGGCTGTTGGTTTAAGACAATTTAAAGGAGATACCCTCTGGATCGAGTTATTTCCTTTAGGATCCAAATAAACCCTTTCTGACAATAAGAAATGAATACTAATAGATGAAAATGGGAAAAAAATATACAATGGTTTATTAACAAACAGACAGGGGAAAAAAGTAGATAACAGCTAGATATTGAATTGCCAGCTCACCTCCCCACTGGTACAAAGAGTCAATATGGCATCGGCTCCCTCTTGGGAGGGAAGGAGATTTATGGTGTAGTTTCCAGCAGCAGACAAAAAAATCACTTGTGCAGCGTCAACCTCCTTCCCCCAGTAAGGCATAGCAGGTGAAAACAGCTGAGCTGAGGTCACTCAGTGTCTTCTTCTCCCCGGCTCCAACTGATTAATGGTGGCTTGATCTGAGGACAGCTTTGCTGCAGCTTCTGCCTGCATGATGCCTCCAACTCTCCAAAGAGTGAGAAAGGGAGCCAGCCTGGGGCTGGAGCTGGCTTTATTTTTTCAAAGCCCGGCATGAAAGCCGACTTCCTCTCTTCCCCTCTACCCTTCCCTCAAAGATACAGTAACAAATTTTGGGCCTGGACAATTTGGGACACATTATTATTATAAATCACCCCAAGACGATGGCCCTCCTCTGGATCTGTTCCAACAGGTCCATGTCTTTCCATGACCATATCAGTCATGAATGCACTCAGGTTTTTCTTCTCAGTCATTCACAGAAGATACCAGGAATTTCTAAACTTGTCTATCAGCACTGCTACTCCATTTCTGTTAATCCAGCTCTCAGGGTCACCCAACTCCTCCCGCACAGTTTGTCAGTTGTGGAGAGCTAGGGACCTGCGTGCGGAAGATCTCGGGCTGTACGGGTAGATAAGAAGGCCCCCCTCACCCTGC
The DNA here is from genome assembly GCF_012460135.2 of Molothrus ater. NCBI lineage: Eukaryota > Metazoa > Chordata > Aves > Passeriformes > Icteridae > Molothrus > Molothrus ater. Next base: position 5,297,790 of record NC_050510.2, read on the forward strand.
AGTCTGACCTTTGCTCTGTACCCGGCCACACCCGGCCGGACATGAGCAGAGGGAAATGACACAGACTGCCCAAGCCATAAATACCCCTGAGACCCCTCAATAAACGCCATTTTGCTGTCCACCACATTGGTGTATGTAGCATTGGACCGAGTGACCCTGGGCCTTGGGTCACCGTGTCGGACCCCTCCGAACCAGGTCGCCACGCCGTAACGGCAACAGTCAGTCCTCCCCAAAATGGTGTCTTTTGCATTTTCATAAAGCATTGTTAGAAAATGTCTACCTTTTGTCCCAAGGTATCACAGACATTTTAAATATGACTACTGAAAAAATGATCCCTGTAGAGCTCCACTAACAAACTATCCCCAGTCCAGCACTTCTTCTGCTACCATACCCTTATTTTCCCTACTGGTAAACACCTTACAGTTTTCTTTCTAAGGTCTGGTTTCTCCAAACTCACTAATCCAGCTAATCCCTCTCTAAAGCAAGAATAAGGAACACCTATTTAATTCCCTTTTCTAAAAGTTAGGTCTCTTATCAAAGGAATATGCCAAAAATTAATGGCATTGTCTGTCTTTGAAAAACACAAGTTATATTTAAGATCCCAACACTATATCTGTAGCCATTCTTCCATCCAAATATTGTCCTGGTTTTGTCACTTTACTGAGGTTAAAGCACTTTTTCAACTTCAAAATTAAAGGCATAATTTGTTTCTTACCAGTTTAGATCTGGAATGGACTGCATTGACCTCTCATTTTCTTACATCTCAGATGTGGTAATATCCATTTTTTTCAGCTGCACACCCCTCCCTGTATGCTGAGCCAAGGTGTGTGGTTGGATGTTGAGAAGCAAAACCAGTGTTTTCCTGAGTCATCTGATAAGACGCTTTTCTTTAAAAATGTCTCCACTGCCCTGCATCTTCCTGTGAGAAATAGCTACTCACTTTTCATAAATTTAGAAAGGTTTATTAAAGCTTATAAAAAATACAACAGAAGACTGAATAGAGAAAATGTTACAGTTCCGGGAGCAAAGGATTTTCCCCACCATGTGCTTGCTCACACAATGGAGGTTTCTCCTTTTAACCCTTTGCCCCTCCCAAAGTTCTGTCCATCGACTCCTTCTTCGCTGTCCAGTGGTGGTGTTTACTTCCTCAAATCCTGATTGGAGGTCAGATGTCGCCATAGCAACAAGTCGACCCTCCCAAATGTCCCAACCCCAGTGTCTTGGTTTGGAAAGACAGGTGTCTGCTAAGAAAGGCAGGAGCCTCCCCTGAAATGGAAAATGTAACCGCCCCCCTCCAAATTGCTATAAATTTTAAATTAAGGGGCTCTCAGGCAAAAAACATGGGAGCAGGAAATAACAGTTCTTTAATAGGGAGGAAAAAAAAAGATAAAATAAACAATGCAGCAAACCAATACAACACTGACAGAGTCAGAACACAACCTGACACCCTGTTGGTCAGGGTGCTGGTAGCAGTCCAATTGGAATTGTGGCTGCAGTCCTCCTGGAGTGTCAGGTGTGGTTCTGTTGGAGCAGGGATCCTGTAGAAGGGTGTAGTCTTCCTCCGAAGATCCAGTGGAAGAGGCAGCTGTTCCTTTGGGAAATACAGTGGAGAAGCCGTGCTGGTGTTCCAGAATCTCAAGATTATATCTGGGTACGAATGCTTGGCTTGTCCCTCTGGGTGGAGCATCTCACAATGGGATGCTAAAGTTCTTATCAGTCATGCAGTGACATTCAATAGCCTCTTATCAGTAGATGTCTCCCAGGAGGGAGGAGTGGTTGTGGAAGAGATAAGGAAAACTACCCACTTAACAGAAGACAACTGCCATACAGATGACAAATAGAATACAATTTGCTTGACAATCCAGGACACCTGGCTGTCCCTTGATAACAACGAAAGGGGGTAAAACATAACTATAAATCTATAAAACTTTTCTTAACCTATATACATGATATTTGTCTGTTAATTGTGAGAGTCAATCATCGCATTACTCATTCATCACAATCCCCCCTTTTCCTTTTCTACAGATTATTTGGCTTAAACAATTCAAATCAATGAGTCATACTAGCATCTGTTGATGTGGGCAAGGACACACGGAATCAAACAGAAAAGAAAAAAATATTCCCTAGACACTTATCCAGAATGAACAAAAGGACATTACAGAGGTCTGGTATGGCTTTTTTCCCCATCTACCTTGCCTATGGGGTTGATACCCATAGGACGTGTCTCTTAGTAGTGAGTACAGAGGCCAACTCGGTCTTTCCCTCCAGTCCCTTATGTATTCAAAGACAATTGGGGAATTACAGAGATCCAGTATGGCCTTTTGTCCCTACTTTACTATGCCTACGGGGTTGCTACTCACAGCAAGGCTATGGAGTCTTCTTGGTAGCAAACAAAGGGGCCAACCCAGTCTTGCCCTCCTTCCTTTGTCTTATTTTCTTAAGGAAGCTGCCCCATCACCTTTTATGGTCCCTTGTGTACTTCCCTTCAACAAATACTCGTAATTCTTTCTCATTAAAACATGAAAAACACCCAACAGTTCTTGGGCTGGCTGGTGGAAGCTTGACTCTACTTTTCGGGCTTTTTGGTGTTTTTCTGGTTGTCTCTCCGTCTCTGCTTGAGATTCAATCTCTTTTCCCCTGGGCCTGGATGTTAGATGTTACAGTCCATTCTTTCGGTTCTTCCATTGGGCCTTTAATTCTGTTGGCATGAGTCCATCCCCGCTCTGCAGTTCGCATGGCTGATTCGGTGGTGAGCAGTACCTGAAAGGGACCTTCCCACTGAGGAGTTAGAGGCTGATCTCTCCATGACTTAATCATCACTCAATTCCTGGGATTAATATTATGGATTCTGAAATCCAGGGTGGTAGTTTGAGGAATTGCCCCTTTATGTCTTAGCCCTTCTAAGGTTTGTGCTATAGACATAACATATTTCTTAGCATTGGTTTCCCCTTCCTCATAGCTAGCAGCCTTCTGGGGTGAGGTCAGGAAGGGAAACCCAAGCATCATTTCATAGGGTGACACCCCCAAGATCTGACCGGGGTTGGGTTCTAATTCTTAATAAGGCCAAAGGGAGACATTTTATCCATGACATTTGGGTTTCAATCATTAGCTTAACTAGAGTTCTTTTAAGAGTTTGATTCATTTTCTCAACCCGACTGGAACTCTGTGGATGCCGTGGAGTGTGTAACTCCCATTTCACTCTAAATTGAACATGTTATTGGTTCAAACAGTGTAGGTAACATAAATCAGTTAGCCAGAGGATCAGGCTTTTAGGTTGTCAGGAAAATCCCACAAATGACAGAGGTTTATGTCCAAAAAAGAGACAGAGGAGTCCTGCAACTTTATTTGAATAAAGGAAGAGAGTCCACTGGTGCACACTCCCACAGAGTTTTCTCTCTCGAGGTTTAGGAGGGCACAGCCTCCTTTTATCCTAAACTCCCAGCTGCATGCTGCCCTCTTCCTTTCCCCATTGGCTGAGGTACTAGGAAGGTACAGCCTTTCCGAACCACCTACCACATATTCCCCCTCAAACCTGTCATTTTACTCCAAAGTTCAGAAGTTCAAGCTTGTGCAGACCCTTGTCTGTTTCAGGAGCCAAGCTTTCTGGACTCTGTAAAAAACCTGCTGCTTGAAGTTAGTAGAGACATTAAGACCCATTTCAAAGATGCTAACACCCATACCTTTACCCCTCAAATTGTTTGTAAAGACATTAGCTTTCTTCTCAAGGTGGATCTATCTGTTTATCTTCCACTCTGTCCATCTGCTCCCTATGTTAAACCACCCCAGACAGGCGTGTGAGATCAAAGCTTTTACTGGGATGTGTCTCAGCATCTGCCTGTTTTGACAGGACAAAACCTCTCTGCAAGGATGGGTGCTCCTGCTGCATTGACTTTCTCTCCCCCTGAGAAACCCAAAATGTTATTATATTCCATATCTTTCTGTGCCCAAAATTGTTACTGTCTCTTCTAGGCCTGGTGCTATGGCCATGTTATAGATGAGTAATGTAATAGTTGGCTCTCATAATTGTGTAAAACACGTTCACTCTCCTGTGAAAATTAAAAAAGTTTAATAAAGGACAATAGGAGACAAGGACCATAGAGCAAAGGTTATTACAGCCAGGTGCATCTTGGAACTCAGCCAAGAGCACACTGTTACCTTCAGGGATACCCCTTAAATACCTTTTACATTACATCAGCTCTTTGCATATTCATAGACCCTTATGCATATCCATAAACTAGTTTACATATTCCAGGAACAATTTTACATGTCCCCTCCTTGGGTCTGCCTTTTTAGAGCATGTGGGTTTCTTGGCTGTGGTTTTGGCTCCTTCTCTTTATTACTTCCAGTTTGGGCCTTGGTCCATACTTTCTTCAGATGGTGAGTGCTGATAGTTGGCATATCTGTAGCAGGTGTCCTCATCCTATAGTCATTGGATGTTATCCCATCCAAGCAGGCATTTTAACACAAGCATAGCTATTTCACTAACATGTCTAAGCTTAATTAACAGCAGAAATAAAAACTATATCTTTATAACAAAGTTACTTTAACATCACACATATAAAATCCATTTTAATATTTGTGAAAAGCCAATAATATAATTTGTATCTGTAACACAATTAAGAGATAGATATTATGTAGATGTATAGTAATGTTATGGTAATATGTCATCCCATAGTCCTCTCCTCCTCCCCCCCCCCCCCCCCCCGTAATAGCCTTAGTAGTCAAGACGTTTAGAAGACGTTTAGAGGAGGCCAGCTTGTTACCAGGAGGCACGGCGTAACAACACCTGACCTCCAATCAAGATGTAAGAAAGTAGTCTCCACCAATAGATGGTAAAGAAAGAGTTGACTGACAAAACTTTGTGAGGGGCTAAGGATATAAAAGGCGGAGCACCCATTTTGTAGATGAGCACGTGGCTGATAGTCACAGGGTCTCCTAGTGCTGAAAACTTTTTCCTTATTTAGTCCTTTGTTATAATTTTTGTTAAGGTTTAATAAACCTTTGAAATTTTAAAAGTGAGCAGTGAGCAATCATTTCTCACAGCTGGAAACAGGCCCAGGAGCTGCCCAGGCTTTTTAAGTCAGAGCATGCAAGTAGAGTGTTCTTTGTTCTCATGTTCTCTGACTGGGGCAGAGTCTGTCTCTGTTGCTTTTTGGTTTGCTCTCATGTCTCTTGCCTCGCTTGCCTCTTGGTTTTTGCTATAAAGCTGAGGCAGAGTGGGTGGAGGCTTCCCTTTTGGGTTCTCTATTTTTTTTTTTCCTCTTTGGAGGAGATATGTTCAGTGGACTTGGACTGCCTTGGGGAAAATTTCAGAAATGACTGCCCCCAGCTGCAGCACTGTGCTGGGAAAGATCAGAGCAGCTTCACTGTGCAGGCCCCAGCCCGCCATCAACGCCTGGCCAAAGTGAGAAAGCACCGAGTCGCTCCAGCTAACTGCCTGCTGCTCCCGCCGAGGAAAAGGCGAAGTCCCTGCAACATATCATTAGCATACTCATATTTACATAAAGCTGTGTCACATATATAACAGTTTGTACCTTTTGTGCATGCCTCAGTTCCTTCTGTGGTGGTTGTCAGTCTTCTGGTGGTCTTTGATGAAGACTTTTGTAGTCTTCCTCGCATTTGAACTTTTTACCTTTGTCTTCAACACATGCTCTGTGCTCTTGTTTTTCAGTCTGTTTTTAGCTAACTTTGCAGTTTGCAAGTTCTGTTAAAACTTGTTATTTTGCTTTCTTTGCTTGCACATTTACAATATCTTGTTACAATATTACTTGTGGTTCACCTTTTGTTACAGGATCATCACCTAGGTTTCAAATCCCCCCTTTCTTTTTACTTTTGTTAATTCTTTCACATTTTATAATTGGTTCATATTTTGAAAATATGTCCCTTTCCACTCGGTCTCTAAGATTATGATGTTTCCACTGTTCTTATGATGTAATGGTCCTACTACATCATCAGTATATACAACGTACTGCACAACACATTCCTATAAGTAAAAGCCCATTTCCTAAAACACTTACAAAAAGTTGTTTGAGCCAATTTAGATTCGGTAGCCAGGAGGTTAACAAATTACACAATTCACTTTTATCATGTAGTTGTAGTTGCAACACCAGGTGTTTAAAAGTAGTGATGCTTTTATGAACTGACTCAGAATGATCACTCAGATTCATGCAATACATACCCTCGAATTCTTCACATCCATGACCTTGAGCCAGTAACAAAAATTCAACAGCTGCCCTATTCTGTAAGGTTGTATGTTTTACGGAGTCAGCATCAGTTAAGAGGGCAAAAAGAGTGGTGCCTGTAGCATTTGTCTGTTTCACCAGCCAGCAACCCATTCTGTTCAGTGATTGTAAAATATGGACAGTGCCTACTGCTATTACTATGCAACTAAAAATGCCCCCAGCTGTATTCCAAAAATCAACATCTGAATTACAGTTTTCAATAAATTGTCGAACATTTTGTTTGACTTGATGTTTAATTGAAAACATTGTACAGTTTGGGTAAAATAAGGTTAATTGTTTGTGGAGAGCTTTGTGGATAATTGGCTAGCTGAGAAAGGCCACTTTGATGTGATACCGTCGGATAAGGATAGGGGAAACAAGCTGGGGATTAAGTAATAAGTGTCCAATCACTGACAGAGGTCATGGTGACCTTCGCTGAAACAGGAAGATGGGGGAGAAAATCGTTTGCCAGAAAATGAAGATAGCTGTGGTAGTTTGACAGGAAATGTGTTTTTTGAGATGCTGTGTTTTTGGCCAATAGATATTCAGACTTTAATATTGGCATTTAACCTGACCATTGAGACATGGACACGCCTCTGAGAACACGGAGTTAAAAGCAGAGCTCTCCCCTGGGAGGGTCCTCTTGGGTTTCCGGCGGGAAAGAGTTCGGGTCTCTCCCCCGGCCCAGCTGCTGGCTGGGCAGGGGGAGGGGAAAAGCCATGTGGCCGAGAGAGGTAGGCCTGAGCCCCGGGGTAGAAGGGTAGAAGAGAGACACAGAGAGAGAGAGAGACACCGGGAGCCATCGGGCAGCCCCCCCTGAGAGACACAGAGAGAGAGAGAAAGAGAGCCGCTGCCTGGGACTGTAACCTTGAGACTTGATAAACATGGGCCTGCGCCGGCAGCACGGCTGGGACGGAGAAGAGGGGGGGGTTCAGCCGGCCGCTTGTAAGAGCTTTTAACCCCTTTTTAGAGAATGAGAACTTTACAGATCATTGACCTCTCCTGGAAGATAGAGTGGAAAATGAAGAAAGAAATGGGCCAGTGTGAGAGAGGTCTGGGCGAGTGAGAGATAGTAAAAGAATAGAGAAGAATCCTAGTGGGAAGAGATGATGGAGTGGCTTTTGCTGGACTCTTTTTGTATAGCCATAGACAGAACCATGTTCCTTGTGATACAGAGACTGCATTCTAAGGGGAGGCAATGGCCTCAGAACCAAGAGGGTTCAGTGTTGATGCCCCTCGGCCCCAGGGGGTGAAAATATGGAGGGAGACAGGTGTCCCAAAAGAGAGATTGTTTGTGATACAGAGACTGCTCAGTGTTGATGCCCCTCGGCCCCAGGGGGTGAAAAAATATGGGGGAGACAGGTGTCCCAAAAGAGAGATTGTGGGGACAGGTGTCCCAAAAGAGAGACTGTGCCTTTTTTAGATCGGGACAGAGCATCCTTAAAAGACAACCCTAGAAGCAGTTCTAGTCCGTGTTCAGTAGTGAGAGCACTGGACATGAAAAAGAAGAGGTCACAACGGCAAATGTACTCCGAGCGGTGCCACGAGTGACACAGAAACACACGAAGCTTCGACTGTGTTTCCAGGGGAAGCCCATGGTACAAGAAAGACTCCTCTCCTCTTGATGAACTGAAAATTGATTGTCTAAAAAGTGATGCTGGACCGAGAGTTAGTAATTTGAAGAACAAATGTATTGTGTTAGAAATTTGGTGAGGGGAAGAGGAAATGCATTTGTGAAGTTTTCATTTTCCCTGTATGTGTGTGTTCCTTTTTATTTGTAGTTGTAGAGTAGTTAATAAAGTTCTGGTTCTTTTCTTTCCTAAGTAAGAGCCTGCTTTGCTTATTCCTGGTCACATCTCACAGCAGAAACCAGAGAGAAAGTATCTTCATGGAGGCACTGGCATTGTGCCAGTGTCAAACCATGACAATAGCCTAGGTAGAGTAGCTATAAGAATGTAAACATAGAAACAAAATAATCATTAGAGCATAGAAGTAGGTGTGGTTGATTCATGTGTGTTTTAACCAATAATGAGCTCAGCTTTTGCAATATGTATAAGCTTCATTAACACCAATATAAATATGTGTGAGCTATCAATAAACTTTGGGATTTGCTGTTCATGCATATTGTGTGCTGCAATTCTTCCGCCGTTCGTGACAAATGGTGACCCTGAGACGTGATTCGCCGGTAGCCATGGTCGATCGGTGTAAGGGGTTCGGGTCCTACCGCAGCCGAGGACGGTGAAAGCACCGCTGAAAAAGGGAAAGTGCCATGCCCCGGGTGAACTCATCGGAGACCCCGGCCGATACGTGCTGCCGAGACCTTGAAGGGCTGCAAGAAGCGCGCTGTTATCTTTAACATGGATAAAGAAAGGCAAGCAGCATATGATTTATTTACTAGCTTTTTACAAAAGCGTCAGGTTAAGGGTACAGATTTGCAGATAGAGCTTCATGGGTTGTTAGCTTATGGGTAGGCACAGGGACTGTTTCAAAATCCTCACACAGTGCATGAGTTATCAGAGTGGCGTAAATTTAGGGATGTGGCAGGCAGTCATAGATGATGATAAAACTGCAAGAAAGTTGGGAAAGTTGTAGCGAGTCGTGCATGATGAATTGTTGAAATATCAGGCAGAGGAAAAAGCTGCTCAGCAGGCTAGTGCAGCCCATGAAAAAAATAGGAATTATGGGGACTGGTTTGGTTCCCCGTTACCCCCTGTTACGTCCACAGTCAATCTGCCGCCGGCATTGCCTTCTGCTTTAAACAGCACTTCCCCGCCGACATCGGCGCCTGCTTTAAATAGCACTTCCCCGCCGACATCGGTTCCTGCTTTACACAGCAGGTCCCCGCCGGCATCAGCGCCTACTTTAAACAGCAGCTCCCCGCCAGTATCAGCGCATGCTTCAGGCAGCAGCTTCCCCCCCGCACCGCCTGCCCCTGTGTCAAACCCTACACCTCCTCCACCTAGTAATGCGCCCATCCCTGGGTCAGAAAATGACCTAGCGGGGGCCATTGCACAGCAGCAAAGGGAGGCATGGGCAGTGGTAGCAAAAGAAATCATGGACACGGGGGATGACGAAGCGATATCAGCTGCTATGGAAATTGCCTGTCCAGTGGTTTATTCTCCCCTGGCGGGGGGAGGGTTTCAAGCTACAATAACTGCTTTGGATTGGAAACTGTTATCACAGTTACGATCCACGGTTAGTCAATTTGGAGTAACCAGTGAGCCCACAAAACAAATGCTGGATTACATCTGGGGCACTCAGGTTTTGCTGCCGGCAGATTGCAGAGCGTTAGTAAAGCTCATTTTTACTCAGCATCAACAGCTTTTGTTCAACGCACATTGGCAAACGATCTGTCAGCAATGTGTCGCAATAGTACGGCAACCAGGCGACCCATTATATGGGGTAACCCTGGAGGAATTAATGGGGTTCAGGCCTTTTCTTCGAACGGAAGCACAAGCATTAATTGGTCCTGAAAAGTGCAGGGAAGCTATGTGGTTGGCACGTTTAGCTATCGACAGGATTAAGGATCCGAGAGGAATTCCTTCTTACATGGGAATAAAGCAAGATAGAGATGAGTCATTTAGAGCTTTTATAGATAAGGTGGCCAACGCTATTGAACAGGCAGGAGTCCCTGAATTCATGAAAGGGACCTTGCTAAAGCAGTGCGCCCTCCAAAACAGCAATCCGTCTACCAAGAATGTGTTAAATACCCTGGGAGCAAATTGGTCAATAGAGGAAGCTTTAGAACAGTTAGCAAATGTTCCAGCAGGATCACAAGCAATGCTAGTAAATGCTATTAAAGAGCTAGGAGTCGGGTTACAGAAACAGGCAGAGTCTTCACAGAATCAGATGCTAGCGGCCCTCGCCCCGCTCCAAGCGGCAGCAATAAATGCTCCACGAGCTCCATCTACTGGCCGATTCAAATGCTACCGGTGGGGAGGTATGGGGCACATGCGACGGGCTTGTCCCGCAGTCACTGTTTGGTGTCATAATTGCCACCTGGATACCCACAACACCAGAGCCTGCAGACGCCGCTCGGGAAACGGCAGAGCCAGCGCGTCCACCAGCCGCCGCTCCCAGACACAAGTAGCAGTTGTCACCGCTTCAACTCAACCTGCCTCCAGCCAGCCACCGCCGGGAGCCTCGGATTGGACCTGGCAGCCGCAGCCACAGTAACCCTGATGACCACCCACCCAGAAAAGGTTCCAACTGGAATAAAGGGACCACTCATTATTGATGGATTGCCTATGGGAGCCTTGCTTTTAGGTCGTTCCTCGGCTACCATGATGGGATTGTTTGTTTTATCTAGAATAATAGACGCTGACTATACAAGGGAGATTTCTATTATAGTGCATACTCTTTTTCCACCTATGCAAATCGAAAAAGGGCAAAGAATAGCTCAAATCTTTAAGCTTAGGATCATAATTACGCTCTATCGTTAAAGTTGGCATTGTAGTAGCTATTGTAGCTTTGTTGTTAGTATTAATTTTGCCATGTTTTTGTATATGCTTACAGAATATGGTGCAAAAGATGATAGCTACCGCATTTAATCAAACCATGCTCGTTCAACAGAAAAACAGGGGAAATGTGGAGAGCTTTGTGGATAATTGGCTAGCTGAGAAAGGCCACTTTGATGTGATACCGTCGGATAAGGATAGGGGAAACAAGCTGGGGATTAAGTAATAAGTGTCCAATCACTGACAGAGGTCATGGTGACCTTCGCTGAAACAGGAAGATGGGGGAGAAAATCGTTTGCCAGAAAATGAAGATAGCCTAGGTAGAGTAGCTATAAGAATGTAAACATAGAAACAAAATAATCATTAGAGCATAGAAGTAAATGTAGTTGATCTAAGTGTGCTTTAACCAATAATGAGCTCAGCTTTTGCAATATGTATAAGCTTCATTAACACCAATATAAATATGTGTGAGCTATCAATAAACTTTGGGATTTGCTGTTCACGCATATTGTGTGCTGCAATTCTTCCGCCGTTCGCAACAATTGTTGACCAACCGCTGTCCTGGGTATTCCCTTCCAGGCACATTTTCTGCATGTAAGAAATAGATTGGAGGGGAGGCCTATAGGACTTGTAGCTGGGGGCATCTGGGTTTCTAAGGTCTGATTACACCATAAGGATGCATTGGCAAAAATACTTTTAGGGGAGACATCTATTCCTGTATGATTTATATGATGTCCGTATGTGAAATTCAAATAAAAGCATAGTGGGGCCTGCAAAATACCTAGTGCATCTAATTCTTGTGGTTCTATAGATAATTCAGGAAAGTTGTTCATGTCACTGAGGTTTGTATACCAAGACTCATTTTCCCTGCACTTTGTCGCCACGAGCCTTTGCACCACCATATGGGTTGGAATATTTGTGGGGCAGTGCAATTTTGCTGTACACTTTTCTTATACAAGGAACCAAAACACTTCTGACTAATAGGTTATTCCTACTAAACATGTACGAAAAGGGTCACTAGGGGTAGACATAGAGATGCACATAGTATCAGTGTGTGTTGCATTGGCAAGTGCAATCCAAATATTTGCCCAATTTAGTTTAAGAAAGGCAACAATGTTACAGCAAAGCAAGATAACTGCAAAGCAAACTTATATTCTCATGTTTCATGTGTGAGCTACAACTTAAGTCAGTTGGTTTAGTCTGCCATGGCTGTCCACATTGTTATGGGTGATTTTTTCACTCAGGAATAGTGAATCCAGGTAGGTTTCTGCTTCACTTGGACTGCTGTGAATGTTGCAAACAACACTTGGAAAGGTCCGACCCACTTGTCTTGTAGAGGATGACCTGTAAAATTCTTAACATACACCCAATCACCAGGATCAATAGTATGCAATTTATGGTCAGGTTGCTTGGGTTGATTTTTAAAAACAGTGTTAAAATGGTGATGTATTTGCCTATTAATTGCTTGTACATAATTGTACACATATGGGGTGCCGACTTGGACTGAGTTCTCATCATGTGTAGCATTCAGCTCATAGGGTCTACCACAGAGGATTTCAAACAGACTAATTTTCTTTTTTGATCTGGGCTTTGTTCTGATTCGTTTCAAAGCGATAAGTAGGGCTTGATACCACTACAAATTTATCTCTTGACAAATTTTAGCTATCTGTTTTTTGATCATATGATTCCTTTTTTCCTCGTGACCACTAGCTTGTGGCCTGTAGGGAGTATGAAGCTACCATTGGATTCCTAGGGCTTTGTTGATGGCTTGCACAATTTGTGTGCAAAAATGTGTTCCTATATCAGAGTAAATTGTTGCAGACAGGTAGAGAAATTATAAAAGAAAGGTCTCATAAAATCAGGCCTGCTCTGTTAAATCAATATCTTGCCTGTCATTTCTTCTAAGTGCAGCTAGTACTTTGCAAGTTCCCATGCGAAAACAATCTTGGTATGAATAGTTTGTTAACATAACAACCTATTCTTGGGTGAAAAATAAGTGCACCTGCACAAACATTACATCTGTTCCATGAGAGCCCACAAAAAAAAAAAAGTAACAACCTGAACCTTAGCACGTACACACAAATCACCTTCTGACCAATAAATGAAGTAGCAAGAAAACTACCAAACAATAGATGATGCACACGAGATCTGTGAAAACTGTATAAAATAAGTTATGTGAATAAAGATTTGGCTTTTCCCACATGAAGAAAATGGAGTCTTTCTTGATTTATTCCAATAGGAAATTTCCCTGGGTATAATAAAGCCTCGATTTTGGCCTTATTATCGAGTGATGCAAGGTAGTCTGGATAGCTCAATCCCTCTGGGAGACAGAGTGCTCGAATACCCAGTCAGCTCGCAGCCGGCACCGCAGGATACCCGTAGCGAGCTCAGTGATTGTCAGCTCTTAAATGATTATAAGCTCTCTTAGGATCTCAGCTCTTTGCTTGCTTGCTAGGGCTCCTTTGGCTGAGGCAAAAGCAGATGCGAGAGAGGAGAAGGAGAGGTCCTGGCGGTTCCACAGCAATGGTTTATTGGGGAGTCTGTGAAGGGTAGCAGCGACAGCTCTTCTTCTGTTGAATGGGCTAAAACAGCCCCTTTTTATAGGGTATAGGGGGATCCAAACTTGTCCAGTAGTAAGGGTTAGGGAGAATGATCTATGAGGTTACAAAGATAAGCCATTGGGGCGGGGGGTCAGAGACAGGAGCTTATTTTGCTGTCTCATCATGACTCAGCAGCTCCTACTGTTGAGTCTCAATCCTCCATGGAGCTCTGGCCAGATCCATGGGGTCTGCTACACCTGGGTACTCTGAACCTAGGGATAACTTCATTCAGGAATGCTTTTATCACTTCTCGAGCTTTGTTTGTCCTAAAAGGGAATGCCTCTGGCTACCCAGAAAAAGTGTCAGTCAAGTATCTGAAACCTTCCTTTCTTGGGAGTTCAGAAAAATCTATTTGCCACGCGTTTCTGAGAAAAGGTTCCCCTGCTAATAACTCCTTGTTTTAGCCTAACTGTTGCATTTGGATTATTCTTCAAACAAATGTCACATTGTGATGTTATTTCCTTAATAACCTCTGTATTGGTTTGGCATGGCCTGGTTTTTGGTAACAGGGGATCCACAAAGATGGCTCCTGTGAGAAGCTGCTGGAAGCTTCCCACCATGTCCAGCAGAGCCTATGGCTGATGGCTCTAAAGATGGACATGCTGCTGGTCAAAGCTGGGCTGATGAGAGAGGTTGGTAATGCCTCTGTGATGACATATTTAAGAAGAAAATCAAAACAAAGTCACAAGGTTTTTGCTCCTAGTCAGAGAAGAGGACATGAGAACATGTGAGGGAAAACAACATGGCGACACCAAGGTCAGTGGAGAAGGAGCGGGAGGAGGTGCTCCAGGCGCCAGAGCTGAGATGCCTCTACAGGCTGTGGTGCTGATCATGGTGAAGCAGACTGTTCCCCTGCAGCCCATGGATCCACAGGGGATGCAGAGATCCATCCACAGCCCGTGGGGGAGGTGCCCATGCCAGAGTGAGTGGGTGCCTGGAGGAGGCTGTGATCCAGTGTAAGACCTGGTGGAGAGAGGAGGTGCCTGCTTCCAGGCTACAGCAGCCTGTCCATGGAGGACTGCACCCTGTGGAAGGAGAGACCCACGTTGCAGTGGTTTTGGGAGGACCGTCTGCCCATGGGGGGAGTTCACACTGCAGCACATGCAGTATGACTGCTGGTCACAAGAGTGGACCCATGCCAGAAAAGTTCTCCTGTGGGTGGGACCCCATGGTCTCACAGGCAAAGGGCTCTTCTCCCATCCAAGTACTAACTGGGCCCAACCCTGCTTATCTTCTGAGATCAGATGAGATCAGGTGTTTTCAGGGTGATATGGCCAGTGTCAAACCACTACAACTTCAGATAAGTGTGGTCCGGCAACTCGTGCCTTAAGATATTGGTACAGGGGGGTCGAATCCCTATTGAGTCGTCTTATGTTCAGATTTAACATAGTGTCTTAAGGCCTTCTCAGGTATCAGTAAGTGACCTGCTTCTAATTGTCCCCATCCATTTTCTAAAAGCTTTCCTTTTTTATTTTGAATCCATTTGTAATCTGCTGGCTGGTATTCTGCAGGTGGGTTGATGGGTAACCCAGTGGGTATCAAAGCAGACACAACTGACAGATTTCATTCAGCTGCCAACTTAGCTTCATAATTTGCAGATTTGTTACCTACTTCCGGGAGGGTGTTACCTCTGGAATGCCCATGACAACGTATAATAGCTACTTGTGGTGGGAGTTTTACTGCTTCAAGGCATTGGAGGACCTCAGCAGCAGGTTTTCTTTTGTGCAATCAGGAATACTCTTTCTTTCCATATAGCTCCATGGGCATGAACAATTCCAAAAGCATATTTAGAATCAGTCCAAATATTAATTTTCCTTCCTTTTTCCAGTTCTAATGCTTGAGTGAGAGATATCAGCTCAGCCTTTTGTGTGGAGGTTCCTGCTGGTAGTGGGTTTGACTTGATTACCTCAGAGACAGTAGTCACAGCATACCCTGCCATTCATTGTCCTTGTCTTACAAAGCTGCTGCCATCAGTAAACCAATCCATTGCATCTGATAGGAGTTCTTCTTTTAGGTCAGGGTGGCTAGAGTACACAGCTTCAATGGTTTCTAAGCAATTGTGCACTACAGGCTCAGCCATGGACTTCCCTTGCAGGAAAGAAGCTGGGTTAACAATGTTGGTGACTTGAATTTCAATATAATCTGATTCAACCAAAATTGCCTGATATTTTAAAAACCTTGAGGAAGAGACTCAGTCATTTCTGTTCTAGGACAGTTGATACTGTGTGTGAAACTAGTACAGTCATTTTTTTGTCCCAATGTAAATTTTCTGGCTTCTCCAATGTTGAGGATAACTGCTGTGACTGCTCTGAAGCAGGCAGGTCAGCCCTTATGCATGGTAAGCTGTTTGGAAAAATTATCTACCACTCTTTTATACAGGCCCAAATGCTGGGCCAGGGCTCCCAACACTATTCCTTGTCGCTCATGAGAAAACAACCAAAAAGATTTACTCATGGAGGGGAGTCCTAGAGCTGGAGCTCTCATTAGCTCACACTTCAGGTCCTTGAACACTGTCTCAGAATCAGGAGTCCATATCAGGGAACTACTTCTGTCAGTTGCAACCAGTTCATGTAAAGGTTTTACAATTAATCTATAGTTATAAATTCACAATCAGCACCAACCTTTCATCCCAAGTTCCCTTACAGTCTGTAGTTTAGGCGTCTGGCAAATTTCTTCTTTGTGTGCTGTTCCTAGACATTGCTGTCCTCCCGAGACTTCGGACCCGATGTAGGTTACTTGTTGTACAAGTTGAGCTTTCTGTTGAGACACTCGATAACCATTTAATCCAAGAAAATTCAAAAGACTTACTGTCCATTTGAGACAAACTTCAGTAGTTTGGATGGCTATTTATAAATCATCTACGTACTGCAAAAGTACTCCTTCTCCAGGCAGAGACTGCCAGTGCTTCAGTTCTTTAGCCAATTGGTTTCCAAAGATTGTGGGGCTATTTTTAAATCCTGGAGGCAACATCGTCCAGGTAAATTGGTTCCTTCTACCTGTACTAGGGTTTTCCCATTTAAAAGCACATATTCTCTGACTTTCTTCTGCAAGTGGTAGGCAGAAGAAGGTGTCCTTAAGATATATAACTGAAAATCATACTAATTATTCTCATAATTTTGTTAACAAAGTGTAGGGATTAACAACTACTGGGTGAATACTTTTAGTTATTGAATTAATAGCTCGTAAGTCCTCTACCAGCCTGTAGGTCCCATTAGGCTTTTTCACTGGTAATATTGGAGTAATAAATTTGGATTCACGTTCCTTCAATCACCCTAAATTAAAAAATTTGTTAACAATGGGTTCTGTTCCCTTTTTGTCTTCTAATCTCAAAGGATATTTTTTCCTAACTACTGGTCTAATTCCTGTCTGTCATTCAATTTTGATGGGTTCTGCTAACTTTGACCTTCCTGGGGTTTCAGTATCCCACACTCCTGGGTATACTCAATTTAATATCAGCTTTAAATGAATGTTACTGTCTGTTGGGGCTGATTCAACTCTTAATCCTAATGCTAAAATTAATTTTTCTTCAGGTACTTTGAATTTTACTTTTCCTTCTTTGAATTCAGTGGTTGCTTCTAATTTTTCAGTCAAGTCTCTTCCCAATAATGATTTGGGAGAGTTTGGCAAATACAGAAATTGATGAATTCCCATACTTTTCCCAATTTTGTAATAAAGTGGTTTTAGGGAAAATGCATTTTCTGGTTGGCCTGTAGCTCCTGTTACTTGAATATGTTTTTCACTTCTCGGCATCAGTGTCTGATTCAAAACCAAAAATGTGGCCCCAGTATCAACTAAAAATTCTACTTTGCTGCCATCCCCTAGTTGTATGTTAACCAGCAGGTCCACTAGGTTAAGATCTGCTGGTCCCTGTAACTCACTGTTATCCACTGTGGCAACAACAGTTTCCTGTGTATTGTTCAGTAAATCAGGGCACTGGCATTTCCTATGCCTTTCTTTCTTACAGTAAGCACACTGATTTAGCCCTAGCCTCCCTCGGGATTAATTTGAGCCCTCTCTACTATTTCCACCTCCGCCTTGGCCTTGTCCCCAACCACATCCTCCTTCTTGATGTTGCTTTAACGATGCCACTATAGCGCCTGTGAGTTTTTTTTTCTTCTCTTGCTTGTCTAGGTTGTTATATACCCTCCAGGCTTCTCCCATTAACACCTCCAAGTTTCTATTATCTCTCTTTTAATTTCTGTAGTTTCTGTCTGATATCTGGGCTGGACTCTCTTAGCATCAAGGAGACTAACTGCTGCTTCCCCATTTCTGAAGCAGGATCAAGGGCTGTAAACTTTCACATTGCCTCTCGGAGCCCATTTACTAAGTCACTAGGAGACTCCTGCTGTCCCTGTTTAACATTATACATTAACGCCCAATTTACTGCTTTCAGAATGGCATTCTCTAATCCAAATTTGACTAACTCCCAGTATCTGGTTAGTGAGGCGTATTCACCCGGATTGTTCGGATCCCACAGAGGATTTGTGGTAGGGAATAGCATGTCCACATTACCCTGTAGGGCTCCACTAGCAATTTGTCTCTGCATGTGAAATACACCAATCACTTGTTTTAATTTTTTAAAAGTTGAATAGCAATAAAATTGTTATAAAAATAGAGTAATAAGAATTTGGACAATCAGAGTTAGGACAATAGAGGACAATAAAAACCCAAAGAAATACAGACAGTCTGGGTACCTTTCTTAGGGCAAATATGCCCCGAAAAGCACACACGCTAACAAAGGATGAACTCTTAAAAGCAATTGCCTGTTGCATATTCATATATCTCATACATGATGCATACATTCTTTTCAAACAAAGGGTGTTCTCTGGTTATTGTCAACTTCCCCCCCTTAATCCTGGTGGCTCCTTAAAGACAGGAAGGAGTTGAAGGAATGTTGGTCTTCTCCGATAATGAGGCAATATTTCTTCTCTTTGCAAGTTTAGATGTCTTGTTGCTGTTATCTCTGTGCGAAGAATTTCTTAAATTATCTCATAGCTAGTTAAAAAAGTATATTATGTTATAACCTAAAACTATATTTACCATACTACTTAAAAAAAGATTAATACAGTAATACTAATTAATACAACATAACACATATAATATTCCTGCAAAGAGCCAATAATGTACCATGTACTTTTCACACTGGACATGTGCTTTAGCTGTTTTAATCACTAATTCTTTTTCAGTTTCTGTTAATTCCATCAGCATTAAATTGACATCACCCAGTCTGGGTCCTGGTTCTTGACTATCAAATCAAATCAAATAGTTTTGCCACTTTACTGGGGTCTTCCTTGAAATGTTTAACCTCTTCTCTACAACTATTCAGATCACTAGTGGAAAAAGGTACTGTTACTCTCATGGCATTTACCACAGGACTTACCACTTGTTTCAAAGGAGCAATAACTGGTAAAACCTTTTTAGTCTTGCTTCTCGTGGGAGCTGTTACTGGAGTCCCTGAGCTTGTTCCCTCATCTGGGTCATCTGAGTCATGTCCTTTTTCACTTTCTAATCTACTACCACTAGGTGATAATTGAGGGGCCCTGGGGCTGATCTGATCTCCTGAGGAGATTAGATTGTAACTCTAAAAGATCAACTGCCACTATCTTCTTCTCTGTCTCTCAGCTTAAGGCATCTCTGACCTAAACTTCATGAAAAACATCACCTCATTTTTCTTTTACCTCCCGTCCTTTTCTAGGGCCAAAACTAAGGGATCTTGTGGGGGTAAATTAGTCCCACATCCTGTCTGCCACTCTGGTTTCCCTCTCAAGGAAAAATCATATCGGCATACATTACCTCATTCCATTTGCCCTCTCTTCTTAAAAACATTAGCTGCAACAAAGTATAATTCAGATTCCCATTTAGGAGCCATTTGTCTTCATTATCCAACCTGTAAAAGGGCCACCATTGATTGCAATACTTCATCAAATAACTTTTCTTTAAATTGCCTCCAGGGATCCCTCCTGAATCCTTCCAATGAGTGAAAACACACCCCATTGGACTCTTTTTGACAATCTCCTTACTGTCGGTCCTATCCATTCCTGGTGCTATCCAGATTCCCACACTTTACAGCAAAAATTATCACTTGCGCTTCTTTCTTTACTCTTATTTCACAGATACTGCACCAACCACAAATTGGGAATTTTTGTTTTGACCTGCACCAGTATTTGCAGTTACAATGTTGACAAGCAATAAACATGACAGGATCACTGTCATGGTTTGACACTGGCACAATGCCAGTGCCCCCATGAAGATACCTTCTCCCTAGTTTCTGCTGTGAGATGTGACCAGGAATAAGCAAAGCAGGCTCCTACTTAGGGAAGAAAGAAAACAAAACTTTATTAACTACACTACAACTACAGATAAAAAGGAACACACACAGGGAAAATGAAAACCTTACAAATACATTTCCTCCTCCCCCCACCAAATTTCCAACACAATACATCTATTCCTCAAATCACCAACTCTTGGTCCAGCACCACTCTTCAAACAATCAATCCTCAGTTCATCAAGAGGAGAGGAGTCCTTCTTGTACCATGGGCTTCCCCTGGAAACACAGCTGAAGCCTCGTGTGTTTCCATGTCACTCGTGGCACTGCCCAGAGTACATCTGCCGTCATGACCTCTTCCTTTCATGTCCAGTGCTCTCACCACTGAACACGGACCAGAGCTGCTTCTAGGGTTGTCTTTTTAAGGATGCACTGTCCCGATCCAAAAAAGGCACAGTCTCTCCTTTGGGACACCTGTCCCCACAATCTCTCCTTTGGGACACCTGTCCCCCCCATATTTTTTCACCCCCTGGGGCCGAGGGGCACCAACACTGAACCCTCTTGGTTCTGTGGCCATTGCCTCCCCCTAGAATGCAGTCTCTGTATCACAAGGAACATGGTTCTGTCCATGGCTGTACAAAAAGAGTCTAGCAAAAGCCACTCCATCATCTCTTCCCACTAGGATTCTTCTCTACTCTTCCACTATTTCTCACTCGCCCAGACCTCTCTCACACTTGCACATTTCCTTCCTCATCTTCCACTCTATCTTCTAGGAGAGGTCAATGATCTGTAAAGTTCTCATTCTCCGAAAAGGGGTTAAAAGCTCCTACAAGCGGCCGGCTGAACCCCCCCCTTCTTCTCCTTCCCAGCCGTGCTGCCGGCACAGGCCCATGTTTATCAAGTTTCAAGGTTACAGTCTCAGGCAGTGGCTCTCTTTCTCTCTCTCTGTCTCTCGGGGGGGGGGGGCTGCCCGATGGCTCCCGGTGTGTCTCTCTCTCTCTTTCTCTCTTCCACCCTTCCACCCCCGGGGTCAGGCCTACCTCTCCCGGCCACATGGCTTTTCCCCTCCCCCTGCCCAGCCAGCAGCTGGGCTGGGGGAGAGACCCAAACTCTTTCCCGCTGGAAACCCAAGAGAGCCCTCCCAGGGGAGAGCTCTGCTTTTAACCCCGTGTTCTCAGAGGCGTGTCCAATGTCCTAATAGCCAGGTTAAATGCCAATATTAAAGTCTGAATATCCATTGGCCAAAACACAGCATCCCAAAAACACATTTCCTGTTAAACCACCACAATCACATGGTCCACTCCTGCACAATCTACACTGTCCTGGTCCACACAACAAACAAGGGAGTGGAGTATGATATGACATGAAGTAACAGACAAAACACTTAAGCCAACACACTCCAAGCACCAAAATCAAGGGGACTCCATCCCCTTATGACAACACCAAGATTTGTTGTAACAACCAATCAGGGGACTCCAACCCCTGTGGGGATTCTGATCCCTTATGTATCAACGTCAAGAATTTCACCTGTGATACAGGGCCCTGCATGGAACATCTCCCACATCTTACAGCTGTTACTTAACCAAGACCAGAAACAAAATTCAAAACAATCAACAAATACCTTAAATTTCCTGCAGCTCATCCTTGTCTACTCCTGCAGAGAGCCACTGAAGTGCAGACTCCCTTCAAGACAATGTCAGGGTGGATCTTGCAGCTGAACAGAGAATTCCATCCTGCCATGGTCACCAAACTGATGCCCAAAACTAGACAAGAAAATAAAATTCTATAGTGAGATGGCTATAGAGCAGGTATTTGTTTATTCAGTGCCGGAAGTGAAGGGGATCGCTCCACCACAAATACACTCACTCTTCTTTAGTCTATGGTTACATTTTAAAAGTCCTTCTGCACAACACCACAATTAAAACATATCATTAGCATACTCATATTTGCATAAAGCTGCGTCATGGTTATATAACAGTTTGTTGCTTTTGCGCATGTGCCAGTTCCTTCGGTAGTAGTCGTCAGTCTTCTGGTGGCCCTTGGTGAAGACTTTTATAGTCTTCCTCACATTTGAACTTTTTACCTTTGTCATCAGCACATGCTCTGTGCTCTTGTTTTTCAGTCTGTTTTTAGCTTACTTTGCAGTTTGCAAGTTCTGTTAAAACTTGTTATTTTGCTTTCTTTGCTTGCACATTTACAATATCGTGTTACAATATTACTTGTGGTTCACCTTTTGTTACAGGCTCATCACCTAGGTTTCAAAAGGGATTGGCCAAAACTGAAATAACATTTTAAAACCTAAGTAAACCAGGAACCTACACTCCCCAAAACCCAATGACCTTGTTAGGAAACCAATAGAGCATTGCTTAGAAAGAAGAGGTTTAAATTATTTTTAACTAGAGATGAATGCAAAATTTCACAATAATATGACACCAGTAGATCAGCATGTACTGCACGTGTGTAAGAGACTGCCAATGTGGAAAGTTCACCTAGAGGACAAGTGATGAAGACTATGAGACACCCACCAGAGGAAGTAAAGGACCACCAAAAGGAGTGTAATAACTGCTAAAGGATTTTAGATGGGAGCAAAGAACTTGAAATAGTTAACTCAGTTTTATCTAGCTATTTTTTAAAATAATATGCATGCTTTATGTTGCTGATTTTTGTCTGTGTAAGCAATATGTAACAGCATTGTAAATATAACCTGCATGAACTCATCCAGTAGTTGGAAGTCCTTATGGAAGGAAAATCCCCAGTGCTACTCCTGTGCCACTGATAAAGAATGCCTGCTTAACACTGATCAAATCTCAGTGTTGAGTAATTTCCTTATTTCAAAACAAAGGGGGAGAACTCATTTTAGTGTATCCCTTAGATTGTCTTAAAACAAGACAAATTTGGTACCCAAATTAGGTGCCATGAGAGAGAAAGTAGAAAAAGAACAATTTTATCTGGAACATTTGGCATAGAACTCACTGGTCAACATGATAAACAGACTAATCATGGGACTGTGGCACTTAGGGTTGGGTCTCTCTGTATGTATGGTACAATTTGCCTGAGATAGGCCTCCTTTTTGGATCACGAAAAAAACCCAAGATTGTTTTGTTGATAGACACTGCCATACCAATTTATATAAAGTTAATCAAAGGATTAATCCAGAAGGTACAAACTTCAACGGATGCAAAAGTGATTTTTGCCTTTTGCTTTTATATATTCCTTATATTCTTCATATATATTTGTTTCTCTGTAGCTTATTATTGTATAACTACACAGATTCATAGCTAGCATTTTACCTATTCTCTTAGACAAAACACCTTCTTAAAGGCCCCAAACCTAATCTTGCTTCCTCTGGGAACTGTTTTGTGGAGATAAACAAAACTCCACAACTTTGTGAAAGTTGTAAAGCTGGTATGCTTATTACAGCGCTGGACACATGTGGAGATTACTCTCCTTAAAATGACATGTACCTCTGGGAACTCCAGATCCCTTTTTATCCCCCTCTCAAATCCATATGCATTCAATTTCACAATAGGTTAATACATATTCATTTTTACAAATTTCACGTGACATTTGCCACTAATTCTTCTTTATCAGAAAGAATTCTTAGGTCAGGTTGACCTGCTCCCATAGCAGTTTCTCTGTCTCTCTGTCTCCCCCCCCTTATCTCTGTCCTTCACTGAGGCAGTTTCTCTGAGCCTAGGCTTTTTACAAGAACAGGCAGTCAGACTAAACAGCTATGTTTTCAAACTACAGACTTAACTCAAACATGTACATTTCACCTAAATCAAAATGGATTTCTACTCTGGAAAATTTCTACTCTGTCTCAGAACCAAGGTTAAAACCAGCTTCTTGAAACACTTTCTCATAAACAAAGGTCAGCTAGGTCCTGGTTTAGGGCAAATTTGGGAGGAAATGTCCAAAGGGGTTCCTCTAGGAAGCAGACTCAAGTGGCCCCTCCCCCAACTAGTTCAGGAAAAGATTTCCTTGGAGAAAAGTGGAAAAAACCTGTTTATTTAACAGGCAAAGCATTCACAATTAATAATATTAAACAATAAAACCTCTTGCTGTTCTGAAGAGATGGCAAACTCAGAAAGTCCTCCTCATGGGGGGCGGTTTGGCTTTCTCAGTCTCTTATCAGTCCCTCTGGTGCTGGAATGCAGCGTCCCAGGCCCTGGTGAGCCACAGGTGTGAGCTCCTGGTTTTTTTTCTGGGTTTTTAGCTGAGAGCAGGTTTGAACAGTACCAAGAAGAAGAAAAACTACTGTCCAGAGAACTCCTCTGCCTCAGCTAGCTAAAAACTAACTAAAAAGCAAAGGAGATCTCTCTCCCGCATGTCCATGCTGCAGACAACATAGTCTGTGCGAAGGCTACAGGGGAGCAAGTGCAGTTTCTGAAAACAAACTGTGCGCTTCTCCTCTCTCCCACTTGGCTCTTGGAACCAGTCTTAAAGGTGCAGAACTTAATATCCAGCATAAATAGAACAGACGATTGGGAATAGAAGCATCATAAAATCACCCCAGGACATACCTAAAGGGAGTGGGCGTCCAAAAAGGGTTAAGCTAGGGAGGAATTACCTTATCACCTGTATCTCTAATTGGGGACTATTGTCAGTTATGCTAATTTGCTAAACTTATAAAATTGTGCCTGCTTTATATTACGATGTGCATCTTCAGCGCATTTTCAGAGTGTTGTGCACCAGAAAGGATCCTTTATAAGGGTAATTGCATTTTATCACTTAACTGTGTCTGACTCGAGATTTTAGGATCAGGAAAAGGCATCACAACAACTCAGGAGCTGTTGAAGTAATATCCCTAAAAACAACTCTGGCCAGAGATCGGGGACAAACGATGATTTATTTACCAAAGATGTCCGATAAAGACTTTCAGGGGTTTATATACACTACAGCTTTTACTCCCCCTCTTTTACTGTTTCATCAGCTACAGGTGTATCATATTTCTTCTTGCTATTCTTCTTTAAAGCAACACTGTCTTCCAGCATCCTTTTCTGGTAATATTGGGGAGCGGTCTTTTCTTTCTTCATCACCTTCATCATGCTGCCCTCCAGATGATCTTTCAAGCCTCACACATGTGCCTTTTCTTCTTTTGGTGTCCCATTTATTATTTTATTGTTCTAATTGCCTATTTAGACATCTAATCCATCTCTAGTTATAAAATAACTCTAAAGCTCCACCAGTTAAAACAATATTATTTGACTAAAACTTCTAGGGCATAGTAACTCCATTACTGCAGGTGCAGTACATTTATCAGTTAAACCTAAGTTATTCCCTGTACTTTCCCATAACATCTTCCATATTTCATTAGAACAAGGTTAAAACTAAAAGCAGCCAAAATAACAGGAATATAGAAACTAAAATAGCAGTCACAAAAACATAGATTTCTTAACTAAGCTCAAAAGAGAAGAAGCTTTCTGCACTAGGCTGGGCCCTGGCTAATGTTTATCGCTAGCTGCTCATTACTGTACAGCAGCAGCTACAGCCAGAGGGGAGGGAGAATAAATTTACAGATACCACAGTCACTCAGGCTGCAATTAAGCCAGAAGGGCAGTCTAAGCCAATAGCAGTCATCCCTGTCCAGTGGAGGAAATATAAGACCAAATCTGTTCACCCAGTGGAAGACAATGGAGAGGCAGAATCCTCACAGCCAGCAGAGGAATCAGAACCAGAAATAACCACTGAGTCTTTGTCCTTTGAAAGTCTCCATAATCTGAAGAAAGACCTTACCCAATGAGTCTATATTGAGCTGGTTGATCTGAGTTTGGGATGCTGCAGGTGATGTTTCAATATTGTATGGTACTGAAGCAAGGCACTTGGGATCTCTGTTGTATGATGTGGGTATTTGTTGTTCTTCTATTATTTCTAGAGTCCCATATTGTTGTTATTAGATTTCTAAAGTCCATACCTCTCCGGGGTATTCTCATGGCTGCAGATCTTCACAGCACAGACTCCTTCTTCTGCATGCTGTTCTCTCTCAGGCCAGGGCTCCTCCAAGGCTCTCCCTGACTGGCTTACCCGCCCCCTTTTATCCCGGTCATCTTCATCGGTTACAGCTGCAGCCCAATTAAGGACATCGCAGCTGCAGCCCATCAAGGGCAACCGGGACCTCTGGGGCAAAGCCTCTATACAGACATTCTAATACATTTCCACTACTATATTTCCCCCTTTTCTTTTACACGAGTTAACAGTTGTACAGATGTTTGAGTACAATACATACATTTCTCCATGACTCACAGGCCATGTACAACACACATAGCTCCTTGCTCAAAGGCCATACTCTTTCACAGATCCCTGACCCAAAGGCTATGTTCTGTTGCAGCTCTTGGCTGTCACAGCTCTCGGCTGTCTTATCTCATCGCAGCTCTTGGTGGTCTTATCGTCAACCAACTATCACCACAGCTCTCGGCTGTCTTATCTTGTCACAGCTCCTGGCCACCACAGCTCTCGGCTGTCTTATCTTCAACTATCATGACAGCTCTTGGCCGCCACAGCTCTCGGCTGTCTTATCTTCTGTTAACTATCACGTCGGGGTCACCACTTGGTCGCAGCTCTTGGCCACCACAGCTCTCGGCTGTCTTATCTTCTGTTAACTATCACGTTGGGGTCACCACTTGTTGTTCTTCTATTATTTCTAGAGTCCCATATTGTTGTTATTAGATTTCTAAAGTCCATACCTCTCCGGTGTATTCTCATGGCTGCAGATCTTTGCTGACTCCTTCTGCTGCACACTGTTCTCTCTCAGGTCAGAGCTCCTCCAAAGCTCTCCCTGACTGGCTTACCTGCCCCCTTTTATCCCGGTCATCTTCATTGGTTACAGCTGCAGCCCAATTAAGGACATCACAGCTGCAGCCCATCAAGGGCAACTGGGACCTCTGGGGCAAAGCCTCTTTACAGATATTCAAATACAAAACATTTCCTCTACTATAGGTATTGACCAGGGGATCACGAGAAGGTGTCCTAGGGTGACGTTAGGATGCTTGTATCCCCATTCATATGTGCTGTTTATGCTGGATATTATGTTCTGCGCCTTCAAGACTGTCTCTGAAGAGTGAATGTTTTGTTTTGGTTTCTTATCAGCTGCTCCCCCACGGCTGGCGGGACATACAGACGGGACAGTACATTGTACTGCTTTTTGCTTTTTGCCAGGCTTTTCGCTTTGCTCTCGCTCTTGCTTCTGCTTTGCTTCTGCTTGCTCTTGCTTCTGCTCATTAGTTAGTTTAGCTAAACAGTCCAAATTTCTTCCTGGACTGTTTCTTCTTTCCTCATTTGGACCTACTCTAACCTGCTCTGGACTGGGACCTGGGAACACCAAGAGTTTGCACCCTGTGGCCTGCAGCAGCTGCCCCAACGTTGGAGGGACTGATAACAGAGCGACCACCCTCAAGAGAGACTTTCTGAATTTGTCATCTTTTTCAGAGCAGTGAAAAAGTGGTATCATCCGGTATTGTTCATTTTGTGTGCTGGGGGGTGCTGTGCCTGTTAAATAAACAGGTTCTTTCCACTTCTCTCTGAGGAATTCTTCCTGAACAGGTTGGGAGGAGGGGCTGAGTGGGTTTGCTTTCTGGAGGGGCCCCCCTTTGGAGATTCCCTCCCAAATTTACCCTAAACCAGGACAGGAGGCCAGTACCTCTTTAGCCTCTGGATGCGACTCTTAGCAAGAAGATCTCCAGCTGTAGCAAGGCCCTTGGAAGACCATTGAGTGAGGAATCCAACACTTGAGAGAACTGGCTGTGATAGAAATTCTTTTCTCAAGTGACGACCAAACCACTACAAGTCCAGACTTGGTAAAATGTACAATGCTGATGTGGTTCAAACTCGCACAACCTGGGACCTAAGCATACCCCCAATTCCTAGCAATGCTGCAATGGAATGAGTGGAACAAAATGGTGGGTGCTATGACAAGAAGACTCTGTACATACGAAGATACTGTCCATGTCCTAATGTGAGCCCAGGTCTCAGCCGTGGAAACAGACTTGACTGAATGCATGTGCAAATTGGAAGAGGGGATTGAAGAGAGGCATCATAAACGCAGCTAGGAGCTTGAAGAGGACTTTCTCCAAGTTTCTTCAGTACAGACCTCAGCCACTGTTTTCAGAAGCAGATGTCCCCTGACTGGGGAGAAGGGGTCCCCCCAAGAGGTGACCTGTGGTTCTTCCTGTGTTTTTAGGATGAAGGCATGAGAAGACTATCATCTGAAGAGGAAGAAGAGCAAGTGACGTGCTGAGGAGGCCCCACTGTAGCAGACACAGTCCCTGCAAGGGCCTTGTGGTGAGCAGAGGCCTAAAGATAGGAAATGCCAAGTCATGGTGAATAGCTAGAAGCCCCTCTCTTCCGCCTTTGGACCCCTGCTTATCTCTCTGTAACCCTATAGGTCACTCTCCTTTAACCCCTGCTATTGTCAATTTCTGATCCCCCTGTAACCTATATAATGGGATAGTCTATTCTCATTTGAAGAGCTGTCACTGGGACCCTTCACAGACCACCCAATAAAGACATTGCTGTGGAACACCAAACAACCTTCTCCTCTCTCCCCTGCGTCTGCCTGCCTGTGGCACCTAGCAAGCTAAGAGCTGAAATTACAATGAGCTAATGATCACTAAAGAGCTGATATCACTTAAGCTTGCTAGGGTTGCCAGTGGCTGAGAACTGCTTGGGTATTCAGGCAGTCCGTCCCGTAAGAGAACTGAGCTGTCTGGACCCGTGCAGCCTGCTGGAGACACCCTGAACCCAGCAGGATGCTGCATAAACTAGCGACCTGAACAGAAATAATTTTGAGCAGAATTTCTTGCCTTCGGAGAGTCAGAACCTTCGAGGAGTGGCCTTTGTTATAGCAGGACCTCTCTGCAGGAGGTGTCATTCGACCCTCACAGCTGAGATCTGAACAAATTGTTCGAGGAGACTGACAAGGCAGACCACCTCTAGCAGACCTCTGACCCACACGGCTGAAGAAGTGTAAGTTTTAAAACAGCCCCTATTGCACGCATATTTCTTTGGGTCCTCTTTTTTTTGCTTTTTTTTTTGCTTTTTTTATTTTTTTTTCTCGTTTTGTCTGGCAGTAGGGACAGGAAAACATGGGATCGAAACTTAGTACTTTAAAACAATCCCAGAACGAGAGAGATTTATACTTATTAATCCTAGAAATCTTATCTTCTCACAACTTTTCTTTCTCTAAAGGTAAACTCTCTAAAACTAACCTGAAAAAATTTATAAAATGGATTCTCAGTTTCCAGATACTAACACAGACATTATCACTAAAGACTTCTTTTGGGAAAAAGTTGAGACGGGGATATATACTTTGCAAACTAACTAAGATTTCTCAGTAACTCAGTATATGCCTGTTTCACACTATAAGACTGTAGAAAAAGCTAACAGAGATAGATCGCATGTCAGGCAGCCTTTAGAAACAAGGACAGACTATCTCCTTTCAAATGCTAATCACGCTGATAACAATCCTTCTCTAGAATACAGACCTCTGGTCTCGGGTCTCCTGGGTCCTAGTGCTGCCGCCGCCACTCTGCTGCCCCAGCCCCTGCCTCTCTCCCTGCACAGCTCGCTTCGTCGTCTGTCCGTCCCCCCCCCCGTGCCTGCAGGGTCAGCACCGTCCTCCCTCCCCCCACCCCCGAACGTGGCAAACACGAATTCCACGGCATCCTCTGTCTTATCTACAACTGCAACTGTGCCTCTTTCTGCCAGCGCGGGTCCCCCCACCCCTCCTGCTTCCCCCGCCCCCACTGCGGCCCCCACCACTGCGCCCACACCCGCTGTTGTTCTACCTGCATCCGCCGTGGCTTCTCCCACCTCCCCTCCCGCGCCCCCGATCTCCGCCGTGGTCCTCCCCGCCGCCAGTCCCCCGATCCCAGCCCCCACCCCTGCTGCCGCCCCTCCCGTCCTCGCGTGTATCCCCACCCCTTCCAGCCTGCCTACCACAGCAGGAGTCCCCCCTGCGTGCCAGCACGCCCCAGCCCCAGGACACCACCCTGTAGCTGCAGCACCCCAGACCGGTCTCACAGCCCCCTCTCCCCTGCTCCCCCCTTGCCCCCAGCCCCAGCCTTTCCAGCCACCCACCCACCCTCAATGTCACCTGAACGAAATCCCAGAGACTCCCCACTGTGCCAACTCACTCCCCCAGTCCTGTGCATGCTGTGCTGCTATTCCAGCCCCACTGCTGCCTCCCTCTGGCCAAGCTCTGCCACGTGCCTCTTCACAGCCCCCAAAGCCCCTGAAAAATCTTGCTTCAACACGCCGAAAAAGCATAGGACAGGCTCTCCTTCCTCCTCTGAGATCAGCAGTCCCAGTGACTCTGATTCTGATACAGAGGACATTGATCCATGGGCTCTAATTAAGATAGAACTGACTAAGGCTGGTGACTGGCAGATGGCAGAGAAAATTAATGCCTTCTCAGTAGACTATAAAAAGGGAAAAAGAGGAGGGGCCACTGCTAGAAAGACGTGGGAACCTAATTCAAATAAGGAACTCATACAATTAAGAAATATAGCCAAAGAACATGGCAGAAGCTCACATATTTTTAGAAATTTCCTAGAAGCTATGTTCTCGGCACATGTTTTAGTACCCCACGATATTAAAAATATTGCCCACAGCCTCCTTTCCCCAGCAGAATATATGTTATGGGAAAGGCATTGGAAAAGACAATTAAAAACATTATCAGACTCATATTCTGCAAATGCTGATAAGACAAATTTTACAGTCGAACAGCTGGCTGGGGAAAGGGATTTGCAGAAACCCTCTGACCAAGCTGATACCTTGTCCAAGGATGCACTACAAGATGTGGCACTTGCTGCAAAAACCTCCTTACTTCTCACTCCTGATGATTCAATTCCTACTCAGCACTTTTCTAATATTAAACAAGGAGTAGATGAAAGCTTAATCAAATTTGTGGACAGAATTAAAGATGCCCTGGAAAAACAGATAGAGAGCACAGAGGCAAGAAAGGAACTGTTATGCAAGCTTGCCGTGAGTAACTCAAACGAGCAATGCAAACCAATTCTGAGGTCTCTACCCTTGCATACAGAACCTGCCATAGAGCAAATGCTGGAAAGCTGTACATGTCACTTGTCCACTGAAAATACAGTGGCCCAAGCAGTTGCTAAGGGTATTACTGAAGGAGTTTCTGGTGCATATGCAGTAATGGCTTCTAAAGACCAGACCCACTGCTTTCACTGTGGAGATTTTGGACATTTTATAAAGGACTGTCCAGACAAGTTACCCACCAGAAACCCCTGTAACACCTATCAAAGACCCCAGAATCAGCAGCACTATCAACAGCGTTCGGGAAACGCCTTGAAGAGCGGGCAGGAGCCCCGCACTATGACAACAAATCAAAGGCCATCCAGACCCAACTATGCACCATCCCAGGAGACTCTGGACCACAAGAAGAGGATCCAACACACAGCGCGATACAGATGGGAACTTGCGGCCAGCTGGTAACTGCTCTATTGACTTTAATAATGAGAATGTTTATCGTGTTCCCACAGGCAAATATGGGCCAAAAGGTGGTCCTTCTGACATCTTAATTATAGGTGACACTCTCCATGGCCCAAAGGAAATCTTTGTTGTTCCAGAAGTACAAACAGCGCACCTGAGCCAAGAGATTCTTGTCCAGGTGTACTGCACAGACTTACCATTTTTCCTTTCAAAGGGAACTCCGATCGCACAAGCCTTTCTACTCCCAAAGAATCACAGGGAACAGATTCCTCTCAACCCTACAGCAATGTGGGCACTAGTTGTGGGACCAAGCAAGCCTACCATTGAGTGCGGCCTTACCTGTAGAGGAGAGAAGATCCACCCACCGGGGATGCTGGACACCGGTGCTGACGTGACCATCATCACCCGCTCAGAATGGCCGACACACTGGGATCTACAACCTGTTGCAGGCATGATTTCAGGGATTGGTGGAGCTACGGTATCCATGCAAAGCAAGAACAACATCCTCGTCGAAGGGCCTGAAGGCAAATTGGCAACCATCCACCCATTTGTGGTAAGGGCCCCCATCACCCTTTGGGGCAGGGACGTTCTATCCCAATGGGGGGCTTCCCTACGTATTCCCACTCGAGGTTTCTAATCGGGGCCACTGAGGAGCGCACCCTGCCAGATACCCCTCGTCTCACCTGAAAACACCATGACCTGATCTGGATTGAACAGTGTCCCCTTTCTAAAGTAGAGCTGCGCGCACTACAAGCCCTCGTGGAAGAATAGCTTGCCAAAGGCCACCTTGTCGAGACTACCAGCTCTTGGAACTCTCCAGTCTTCTTACTACCAAAGCCTGGAACGGACAGGTGGAGGCTCCTCCACGACCTTCACAAAATCAGTGAGGTCATCAAGGACATGGGCCCCCTCCAGCCTGGCCTGCCCTCCCCATTGATGCTGCCTAGAGACTGGACACTTGCTATCATAGATATTAAGGACTGTGTCTTCAGCATTTCACTGCACCCCCAGGATGCTCCACAGTTTGCTTTCTCTGTTCCCTCTCTTAACAGAGAGGCCCCACTCAAAAGGTATCATTGGCGTTTTTTTACCTCAAGGACTAAAAAACAGTCCCACTATATGCCAGTGGTACATTGCTCACATCCTGTCTCCTGTTTGGAACTTATTTTCAGATGCAATCATCTACCACTATATGGACAATATCCTGGTTTGTGCATCAGAAAAAGCTTACTTAGACAAAGCAGTTAAAAAGACTATTGAAACCATAGAAAAGGCAGGATTTGAGATCTGTGAGGACAAAATACAGTACACCAACCCATGGACTTACCTTGGAGTCCAGATCCGGGAAAGGACCATCATACCTCAGCAGCTCACCATCCGAGATGACCCAAAAATCCTGAGAGACTTACACAGCCTGTGCGGATCCATCAACGTCCACAGCTAGGAATTACAACAGAGGACCTTGCTCCCCTGTTCAACCTTCTTCCTGGCAATGAAGACCTGGACTCTCCATGCACTCTCACAACAGAAGCCCAAGATGTCATCACCAAGGTCCAAGAAGCCCTGTCTTCACGCAAAGCCCACCGTTTCAAGCCTAGCCTGCCTTTCCAGTTCATCATTCTGGGAAAAGCACTTCGACTCTATGGACTGATTTTCCAAAGGGACTTTTAGCTTCGAGACCCTTTGCTGATACTGGAATGGGTCTTTACAAACAACTAACCTACAAAGACAATTACTACCGTCCAAGAAATCATGGCACATCTAATAAAAAAGGCTAGAACTCGCCTCTGCTCTCTTGCAGGGTGTGAGTTCACATGCATATACTTGCCACTGACCACTGGGGACCTGGAGCATTTGCTCCAGACCAGTGAAAATCTTCAGTTTGCTCTAGATAATTATACAGGACAAATTTCAGTTCAGATCCCAAAACACAAACTTTTTAATCCTGGTGTAACCTTTCATCTGACCCCAAAATTAGTCCAAAGTAAAACACCTCTCAAACCTCTAACCATTTTTACAGATGGCTCAGGGTCATCCCACAAGTCTGTAATGACATGGAAGGACCCTCATACACAAAAATGGGAATCTGACATACAAATAGCGAAGGGATCTCCACAGATTGCGGAGGTAGCAGCTGTTGTCAGAGCCTTTGAGAAATTCAAAAACGAACCTTTTAATCTGGTCACAGATTCAGCTTATGTTGCTGGTATAGCTATGAGAGCAGAACATGGTCTTCTCAAAGAGGTTTCCAATCCAAAGTTATACCAATTGATTTCTAAATTAATACGCCTAATCTCCCACAGAAAGCAACCTTACCATATCATGCATGTGAAGTCACCCACTGACCTCCCAGGTTTCATCACAGAAGGGAACAGGAAAGCACATGCATTAGCCATGGCAGTAGAAACTGCTAATGTTCCTAACATCTTTGCCCAGGCAAAGTTATCACACGCATTTTTTCATCAAAATGTACTTGCCCTTATCAGAATGTTCAAGCTTCCAAAAGATCAAGCAAAAGCTATTGTTACTACATGTCCAAACTGTCAAAACTATCAGATACCATCTATGGGGACGGGAGTCAATCCCCAAGGTCTGAACAGCTGCCAGCTGTGGCAGACAGATGTGACTCATTTCACACCTTTTGGAAGGTCAAAATACGTGCATGTATCGGTCGACACATTTTCAGGAGCAGTATTTGCATCAGCATATCCAGGAGAAACTACACAGCACACAATAAAACACTTCCTCCTCGCCTTTGCCACCCTAGGAGTACCAAAGGATATCAAAACAGGTAACGGACCTGCCTATACCTCCCAAAGTTAAAGGAGTTCTTCAGTGAATGGCAAATAGCACACAAGACAGGCATACCTGCAAATCCCACAGGACAATCCATCGTGGAAAGGACACATCAAACCCTCAAAAGAGTCCTCAGTCAAAAGAACAAAGACACAAGAATCACATCTCCAGTGAAAAGACTTTGCAAGGCTCTCTATGTCATCAACTTCCTAAATTGTACAGCATCAGAGCCTAACCCACCAATACTTCGCCACTTTGCAAATACCACCCAAGCAAAGCTCACTGAGAAACCACCTGTGCTCATGAAAGACCCAGAAACACATCAAATTTCTGGGCCTCACCAGTTGATTACCTGGGGCAGAGGATATGCGTGCGTGCTATTACCATCTGGTCCAAGATGGTACCCAGGAAAAAACATAAAACCATATCTAGGCACTGCAAACACTACTCCTACAAACAGTGACAAGAACTCTTCTGAGTCAAACACGAGACCTCCTCAAAACCAAACCAGTTCTGCCTGGAGATGAAGGCGTCGCCGAACACCCACAAGCAGAGAACAGACCGTCCCACCACGAGACAGCAGACAAAATAGAAAGCTGAATAACATTCTGCTGCATCAAACCATAGATTGCCTGAACACAAAAGTGTTCTCTGAATTATATGTTGTTACCCTTTTCGTACCCTAAAAAAATCCAATTATTCCCTTTTCTTAACTCTTTCCAAAATCCCTTAACCTTATACCCACTCCACCTCCCTTAGCTTAGGAAAAAAAAAAAAAAGTAAGTGGGAGGAGGAGGGGAAGAATAGAGGAAAGGAACAAGGGAGAAAACCCTCCCCTCGCATCATAAAGATAACAAATTTTGCTTATATTCCCTATCAGAAGCCCCATTCCTGTCCAAAGATGAAAAATATCTCCGTTGGTGCTGGCCTCACTGCTGCCTGGATGTTCTTCACTGTACCACATGCCTTTGGCTCATTAGCCCACAGCCTAGCCATAATGTTTGGGTAGCAAAGACAGTAAAACAGGATAACATGTGCCTATCCATGGGAAGCATTGATAACCCACTTTCCACATGTCTAGTAGGAATTCCCTTTGTAGCAGATGATTGGCCCGTCTATAACTCTGAGCTCCTCCGCACCACAGGTAAGAGACCCAACCTGGTAGATACTTGGGACGAGTGGACAAAAATGCTGCCCAATGCTCTAGAGGAACCCCAAGATCTGGACCTGTTGGGGTCCTCCAAGGCCACATACTATGTCAAATTTTACTTTAGATGTCTGAAAAACAATTGGCCAGAAATTGACCAGAAAAAAACCACATATCGAAAAGACATATCACCCATTAACAAAGCCTATAACTATCACGACTGGTGTAATTACACTGCTCGTGTGATCTGTGTCCTCTCTCCACCCCAAAGTATTACCCAAGGGAATGTTTCTCATCTGTGGTGACAGAGTATGGGCTGGGATCCCCTCCCGACTCCAGGGAGGTCCCTGTACCCTTGGAAAACTTTCTACCCTCACTCCAAATATCACCCTGTTACATAATTGGAAAAAAGAAAGTGAATTAAAATGCCACAAAAGGTCCTACATGGAATTTGATGAAAACTGTGATCCCAAATTATATGCTTGAAACAAACCAAAAAAGATTGCTGTCTCCCTATTCTTACCATGGGTAGCTGAAGCTAAAGCCCTTGGTGAAATAAATCACCTCAGGTGCTGGTTCAGTAAGCAAGCTAACGCTACATCTGCTGCCCTGAACAATCTCTTAAAGGAAGAAGAAACCACAAGACATGCTTCACTCCAAAATCAAGCAGCGATTGACTTCCTGCTGCTTGCCCACAGACACGGCTGTGAAGACTTCAAAGGGATGTGCTGCTTCAATCTCTCTTCATGCTCGGAATCCATCCATGCAAACATCCAGAAACTGAAAGAACTCGTGAAGGACTTGAAAGTAGAAAAACCCCAGACTGGGTCAATGACCTTTTCAGTCAATGGGAGTTAACAGGATGGGTTGCATCTTTGGTTAAGGGAATGTTGTGGATTCTCCTTGTAATTGTCATTGTATTAGCTATGTTCTTATGCCTTGTTCACTGTTTCAAAAGAACTATAGGGAACGCCATTTTTCTAAAAACAGAAAGTGAAGTTGTAGCAGACACAGTCCCTGCAAGGGCCTTGTGGTGAGCAGAGGCCTAAAGATAGGAAATGCCAAGTCATGGTGAATAGCTAGAAGCCCCTCTCTTCCGCCTTTGGACCCCTGCTTATCTCTCTGTAACCCTGCTATTGGACAATTTCTGATCCCCCTGTAACCTATATAATGGGATAGTCTGAGAACTGAGCTGTCTGGACCCGTGCAGCCTGCTGGAGACACCCTGAACCCAGCAGGAGGCTGCATAACCCCACCATATAACCAACTACCAGAAAGTGAGAGGCAATATGCTCTCTTCATTGATGGATTCTGCCATTTTGTAGGGACCATCAGGAAATGGAAAGCGGCTGTATGGAGTCCTATGCTGCAAGTCGTGGAAGCCTTGGAATGACAGGGTAGATCAAGTCAAATTGCAGAGCTGAAAGAAAGGCAGCTGGCTTTAGACATT
Organism: Molothrus ater; assembly: GCF_012460135.2. Classification (NCBI taxonomy): domain Eukaryota; kingdom Metazoa; phylum Chordata; class Aves; order Passeriformes; family Icteridae; genus Molothrus; species Molothrus ater. The sequence goes on from NC_050510.2 coordinate 5,334,177, forward strand.
GTTGAGCGAGAGAAGTGGCCAACACTCTACACTGAATTGTGGATGGTAGCAAACACTCTGTGGAGGTGGCTGGAAAGACAAAAAAAGACCAATTGGCAGTGCAGGGGAAAACCCATCTGGGCTGCTGAAGAATGGCAGGACATCACTGCCCAGGTAGGGAAAGTGACCGTGAAAGTCCATCGTGTGGATGCACATGTGCCTAAGAGTTGGGCTAACGAGGAGCACCGCAACAACTAACAGGTGGGTCGGGCTGCCAAAATCAAGGTGTCACAGGTAGATCTCGACTGGCAACATAAGGGTGAGTTATGTCTAGCTTAGTGGGCCCATGATGCCTCAGGTCATCAGGGAAGAGATGCAACATACTGATGGGCTTGTGACTGAGGGGTTGACTTAACCACAGACACTATATCCCAGGTAATCTATGATTGTGACATGTGTGCTGCAATCAAGCAGGCCAATCAGGTAAAGCCCCTGTGGTATAGGGGGCAGTTGTCTAAATGCAAGTATGGGGAGGCCTGGCAGATTGATTATATCACACTGCTGCAAACCTGCCAAGGTAAGCGCTACGTGTGCACAGTGGTAGAAGCAACCAATGGATGGATGGAGACATACCCTGTGCCTCACACCACAGCCCAGAACACCCTCTTGGGCCTTGAAAAGCAAGTCCTGTGGCAACATGATAGCCCTGAAAGAATTAAGTCATACAATGTGGCTCATTTCAAAAATAGCCTCCTAAACACCTGGCCTAGAGAACACAGTATTGAATAGGTATATTATATTCCCTATTGTACACCAGCTACTGGGAAAGTCGACTGGTACAATGGACCATAGTGAAGGCAACGCATGAAGGGACCTTCAAGCAAGAGGATCTGCATTTAGCAAAGGCTACCTGTTTAGTTGACACCAGAGTTTTCACTAACCGAACTGGCCCTGCCCAATCTGAACTACTGAGTACAGCAGATAAAGTTCCCATGGTGCATATGGGAGGTATGTTTGGAAAGACAGTTTGGATAAATCCTGCCTCAAACAAAGGCAAACCTATCTGTGGGATTCTTTTTTGCTCAAGGACCTGGTTATACTTGGTGGGTAATGCAGAGGGATGTAGAAACGTGTGTACCTCAGGGGGTTTAAAAGAGCATTGAGCAGGTGAGTTCCTTGTTCTTGTTAGTCATGCAGGCACAGGGCCAGGCTTTCCTCCAGTAAGTGGAGGGGTGATTAAAAGAAGACTCTAGGGAGCACAGCTACCTGGAGCATGCAAACAGGGGTGTGGCACAGCAGTTTGCATGGCAGTTCATGCTGGCAGAGCAAGCAGGCAGGGTTGTGGGTTTTCTCCTGCTAGTGGGGTTTTTAGTTTGTTGTTTGTTGTGGTTTTGTTAGTTGGTTTTTGGGGTTTTTTTTCTTAGTAATGGTTTTTACACAATCAAAAACTGCAGTTAGTAAAAGTGTATGTAGCCAAATAGAACCCTCCAAAAAGGATGTGTCTGTCCAGACCCATTCCTGTGAGGAGTGTTTGAGCTTATGAGTAGTACCAGGGGGAGTTGCAGAAGGATCCTGTCTGCAGTGTCAATGATCTTTTGCAAGTGGCTGAACTTAGGGAGGAAGTAGAAAGACTAAGGAGTACTAGGGAAAGTGAAAGGGAAATAGATTGGTGGAGTTCCATGTTGTTATCGAGCATAACACAGTACTAAGTACCACGACTCCATCAGAAAGGTGCAAGAGAGATTTATTACAGCAACATGTTGCTTTTATACTTTTTCAAGATATTTACTTTCATCCAACATACCCATTCACTGCGCATTGGTTATAGGAAAGAAACAAAGTTCTCAGTGGGTGACCAAGGAGCCACGTCATTCTGTGAGCCAGCTAGAGTCTGTATCTCTTAACTTTCTCTCCTTCATCACGTCTCCATGGTTACAACCTTGGTGTCTTCCTCAGGAGAGATATGGGTCTTTCCTTTATCTTCAGGAGGCCTTTGCTGGCTCACAAGAACAGCACAGAATGTCTCTCCTACAGTTCCGCCCTTCCATCCTTGAGGGAGGCCCACCATGAGTAAGAGGACTCCCATGCCTTCCACCATCAAGCAATAGGAGGACACCTGGTGGATGAAGGGGAGTGGAAAGGGGTTCCTACTTGGGGAGGTAATAAAAATTCCTCCCGATCCCCATCACCTACCCTGGTGTCACTTCAGAATAGGTATGAGGCCCTGGATGAGGAGGGTCAGCCAGATGACATGGAAGAAAATTATCTGCCCAGTGAGCCTCCCAATTATGCTTCATCTTTCAGACAGATCACCACCTCTAACATTAAAAAGATAAGAAGGGTAGTCGTAGTAGGTGACTCCCTTCTGAAAAGAACAGAGAGCCCCATATGTCAACCAGACCCATCCCACAGGGAGGTCTGCTGCCTCTATGGGGCCCGGGTATGGGATACTACCGATACACTCCCTGGGCTGATTTGGCCCTCTGATTATTACCCACTGCTGATACTCCCGGCTGGCGGTGATGAGACTGAAAAGAAGAGCACAAGGGCAATTAAAAGGGACTTTAAGGCACTGGGTCAAGTGGTTGATAGGGCAGGAGAACAGGCAGTGTTCTGCTCAGTCCCTTTGGTGGCAAAGAAAAACAGTGAAAGGACTAGGAGAGCCCACATTATCAACAAGTGGCTCAAGGGTTGATGTCATCAGCAGAATTTTGGGTTCTTTGATCATGGGGCAACTTTTATGGCACCTGACCTGCTGGAACTAGGATGGGCTCCATCTCTCTGTTAAGGGCAGAAGGATTTTCGCTCATGAACTGGCAGAGCTCATTGAGAGGGCTTTAAACTAGGTTTGAAGGGGGAAGGGGATGTATCTGGGCTCTCTGGAAGCAGGCCCAAGGGAGGTAAGCCTGAGTTAGGGGTGAAATCAGTAGCTCAGCTGAAGTGCATGTATACCAATGCATGCAGCATGGGTAATAAACAAGAAGAGCTGGAAGCCATGGTACAACAGGAAAGCTATGATGTAGTTGCCAGCACAGAAACATGGTGGAACGACTCACATAGCTGGAGTGCTGCACTGGATGGCTACAAGCTCTTCAGAAGAGACAGGAAAGGGGGTAGAGGTGGAGGGGTGGCCCTTTATATTAGGGAGGCTTTTGATACCATGAGTATTGAAACTAATGACGATGAAGTTGAATGCCTATGGGTAAGAATTAAAGGGAAGGCCAACAAGGCTGACATCCTACTGGGGGTCTGTTATTGTCCACCTAACCAAGAAGAAGAGGTGGACAACTTATTCTATAAGCAACTGGAGAATGTTTCAGGATCACCAGCCCTTGTTCTTGTAGGTGACTTTAACCTACCAGACATCTGCTGGGAACTTAATACAACAGATAAGAGGCAGTCCAGGAGGTTTTTAGAGTGTGTGGAGGACAACTTTTTGTCCCAACTGTTGAGTGAGCCCACCAGGGGAGGGACTATGTTAGACCTGTTGTTTGCAAATCAATATGGGCTGGTGGGAGATGTGATGGTTGGAGGCTGCTTGGGGCATAGTGATCATGAAATTATAGAGTTCTTGATATTTGGTGAAATCAGGAGGAACATCAATAAGACTACATTAGACTTCCAGAGGGCAGACTTTGGCCTGTTAAGGAGACTTATTCAGAGAGTTCCTTGGGAAGCAGCCCTTAAAAGCAAAGGACTCCAGGAAAGGTGGGCGTGCTTCCAAACAGAGATCTTGAGGGCACAGAAACAGACTGTCCCTGTGTGCTGAAAGATGAGCCGATGAGGCAAACATCGAGCCTGGATGGGCAAGGAGGTTTTGAAGGAACTTAGGAATAAAAAGAGGATGTATCATCTTTGGAAGGAGGGTCAGGTCTCTCAGGAAATATTTAAGAGGGTTGCTAGGGCATGGAGGAAAAAAATTAGAGATGCCAAAGCTAATTTCCAACTTAATTTGGCAACTTTTGTAAAGGATAATAAAAAATGTTTTAACATACATATTAACAGCAAAAGGAAGGGTAAGGCCAACCTTTGTTCTCTACTGGATGCGGGAGGGAACTTAGTAACTGCAGATGGGGAGAAGGCAAAAGTGCTTAACGCCTTCTTTGCCTTGGTCTTTAGTGAGAAGACGGCTTTTCCTCAGGACAACTGTCCTCCTGGCTTGGTAGATGGTGTCAGGAAGCAGAATGGTCCCCCTGTTATCCAAGAGGAGGCAGTCAGAGAACTGCTGAGACACTTGGATGTTCATAAATCTATGGGACCAGATGGGATCCATCCCAGGGTGATGAGGGAGCCGGCAGATGAGCTTGTGAAGCCGCTCTCCATCATTTACCAGCAGTCCTGGCTCACTGGTGAAGTTCCAGATGACTGGAAGCTGGCCAATGTGACATCCATTCACAAAAAGGGTAGGAAGGAGGATCCTGGTAACTATAGGCCAATTAATCTGGCCTCACTACCCGGTAAGGTTATGGAACAGTTTATATTGAGTGTCATCACACAGCACCTACAGGATGGCCAGGGTATCAGACCCAGCCAGCATGGGTTTAGGAGGGGTAGGTTGTGTTTGACCAACATGGTCTCCTTTTATGACCAGGTGACCCACCTGGTAGATGTGGGAAAGGCTGTGGATGTTGTCTTTTTGGACTTCAGCAAGGCCTTTGACACTGTCTCCTAATAAAGCCTCTTATTTGGCCTTATCTTAATGCAGAGCACTAGGGCTCAGGAGCTCAGTCCCTGGGTAGGGACCGGGTGCCCAAAGCTAGCTCGCTCATGCCAAGGCCGCAGGGCTACCATCTAGCAAGCATGGTGATTATCAGCTCTATAGTGATTGCAAGCTCTCAGGATTTCAGCTCTGCTTGCTAGGTAGTGGTGCCCTGGGCTGGAGGCAGCAGCAGACGGAGAGAGAGGAGAAGGAGAAGGCGCAGGCTGTTCCACGAAGATGGCTTTATTTGGGGAGGTCCGTGAAGGGTCTCTGCTCTTCTTCTTTCTCTCCTAATGGGGTACAGTATGCTTCTTTTATAGGGTTGGAAAGGATCCAAGCTTGACCAATGGGTAAGGGGTTAACATGACATTGCCTTATAGGGTTACAGAGGTAGGTTAAGGGGTGGAGGACAAGAAAACAGGAATTTTCTTTTGCTGTTTCAGCATTCCTATTGTTCATATCCTCCATGGTGCTTTTCCTAAATCTATGGGGTTTACTACAACTCCACTTTCTGTTTTTACAAAAAAGGCATTCGCTATAGTTCTTTTGAAACAGTGAACAAGGCATGAGAACATAGCTAACACAATAACAACTACAAGGAGAATCAACAACATTCCCTTAATCAAGGATGCAGCCCATCCTGTTAATCCCCATTGCCCAAAAATTCATTGACCCAGTCTGGGATTCTTTCTACTTTCAAGTCCTTCACGAGATCTTTCAGTTTCTGGATGTTCGCATGGATGGATTCCGAGCGTGAAGAGAGGTTGAAGCAGCACATCCCTTCGAAGTCTTCACAGCCGTGCCCATAGGCAAGCAGCAGGAAGTCGATTGCTGCTCGATTTTGGAGAGAAGCCTGTCTTGTGGTTTCTTCTTCCTTTAAGAGATCACTCAAGGCTGCAGATGTAGCGTTAGCTTGTTTACTGAGCCAGCACCCAAGGTGATTGATTTCACCAAGGGCTTTAGCTGCAGCTACCCAGGGTAAGAACAGGGAGACAGCAATCTTTTTTGGTTTGTTCCAATCGTATAATTTAGGATCACAATTTTCATCAAATTCAGTATAGGACCTTTTTTGTCGTTTTGATTCGCTTTCTTTTTTCCAATTATGTAACAGGGTGATGTTTGGTGTAAGGGTAGAAAGTTTTCCAAGGGTACAGGGACCTCCCTGGAGTCGGGAGGGGATCCCAGCCCATACTCTGTCACCACAGATGAGAAACATTCCCTTGGGTAATACTTTGGGATGGAGAGAGGACACAGAAATCACACGAGCTGTGTAATTGCGCCAATCGTGAGAGTTATAGGCTTTGTTAATTGGTGATATCTCTTTTCGATATGTGTTTTTGTTCTGGTCAATTTCTGGCCAATTGTTTTTTGGACGTCTAAAGTAAAATTTGACGCAGTATGTGGCCTTGGAGGACCCCAACAGATCTAATTCTTGGGGTTCCTCTCGAGCATCTGGCAGAATTTTTGTCCACTCGTCCCAAGTATCAACCACATTGGGTCTCTTACCTGTGGTGCGGAGAATCTCTGAGTTATAGACAGGCCAGTCATCTGCTACAAAGGGAATTCCTACTAGACATGTGGAAAGTGGGTTATCAATGCTTCCCATGGACAAGCACATGTTATCCTGTTTTAATGTTTTTGCTAAGGTTACCCAAACATTATGGCTGGGCTGTGGGCTAATCCAGCCGAAGGCACACGGTACGGTGAAGAACATCCAGGCAGCAATGAGGACAGCAGCGACGGAGATATTTTTCATCTTTGGGCAGGAATAGGGCTTCTGATAGGGAATATAAGCAGAATTTGTTATCTTTATGATGAGAGGGTTTTCTGCCTTGTTCTTTTCTTGTTCCCCTCCTCCCCCCCTTTTTCTTTTAATTTCTAAGCTACGCTATGGGAGGAGGAGTGGGTAGAGGGTTAAGGGGTTTTAAAAGATTAGGGAGGGGGAATAACAGTGTTTCTTTTTTTTTTTTTTTTTTTTTCTTTCTTTAAATACAAAAAAAACCAGTGTAACAACATATAGTTCAGAGAACACTTTTGTGTTAAGGCTATCTATGGTCTGATGCAGCAGACTGTTGTTTAGCTTTTCAGTTTTGTCTGCTGTCTCGTGGTGGGACGGTCTGTTCTCTGCTTGTGGGTGTTCGGCGACGCCTTCATCTCCAGGCAGAACTGGTTTGGTTTTGAGGAGGTCTCGTGTTTGACTCAGAAGAGTTCTTGTCACTGTTTGTAGGAGTAGTGTTTGCAGTGCCTAGGTATGGCTTTATGTTTTTTCCGGGATACCACCTCGGACCGGATGGTAGTAGCACGCACGCATATCCTCTACCCCAGGTAATCAACTGGTGAGGCCCAGAAATTTGGTGTGTTTCTGGGTCCTTCACGAGCACAGGTGGTTTCTCAGTGAGCTTTGCTTGGGTGGTATTTGCAAAGTGGCGAAGTATTGGTGGGTCAGGCTCTGATGCTGTACAGTTCAGGAAGTTGATGACGTAGAGAGCCTTGCAAAGTCTTTCCACTGGAGATGTGATTCTCGTGTCTCTGTTCTGTTGATCAAGGACTCTTTTGAGGGTTTGATGTGTCCTTTCCACGATGGATTGTCCTGTGGGGTTTACAGGTATGCCGGTCTTGTGTGCTATTCCCCATTCACTGAAGAACTCCTTTAACTTGCGGGAAGTGTAGGCTGGTCCATTATCTGTTTTAATCTCTTTTGGTACACCCAGGGCGGCAAAAGCGAGGAGAAAGTGTTTTATTGTGTGCATGGTATTTTCTCCTGCATGTGATGATGCAAATACTGCTCCTGAAAACGTGTCGACCGATACATGCACGTATTTTGATCTTCCAAAAGGTGTGAAGTGAGTTACATCTGTCTGCCACAGCTGGCAGCTATTCAGACCTCGGGGATTGACTCCCATCCCCATGGATGGTATCTGATAGTTCTGACAGTTCGGACACGTAGCCACAATTGCCTTTGCCTGATCCTTTGAGAGCTTAAACATTCTCATAAGGGCAGGTATATTTTGATGAAAAAACGCGTGTGACAACTTTGCCTGGGCAAAGATGTTAGGAACATTAGCAGTTTCTGCTGCCATTGCTAATGCATCCGCTTTTCTGTTGCCTTCTGCAACAAAACCTGGGAGGTCTGTGTGTGACCTCACATGCATTATATGGTAAGGTTGCTTTCTGTGGGAGATTAGGTATATTAATTTAGAGAGCAGTTGGTACAACTTTGGATTAGAGACCTCTTTGAGAAGAGCATGTTCTGCTCTCATCGCTATCCCAGCGACATAAGCTGAATCTGTAACCAGATTGAAAGGCTCGTTTTCAAACTTTTCAAAGGCTCTGACAACAGCTGCTAATTCTGCGATCTGTGGAGATCCCTCCACTATTTGTATGTCAGAGTGCCAATCTTGTGTTTGGGGGTCTCTCCATGTAACCACCGACTTGTGGGAAGACCCTGAGCCATCTGTAAAGAGTGTTAGAGCCTTGAGAGGTTTTCTACTTTGGATTTGTTTTGGAATCAAATGGAAGGTTACATCAGGGTTAAAAAGTTTGTGTTTTGGGATCTTAACTGAAATTTGGCCCGTGTAGCTACCCAGGGCAAACTGGAGGCTTTCATTGGTCTGGATCAAATCCTCAAAGTCTGTAAGAGTTATTGGTAAGTATATGCATTCGAACTCACAACCTGAAAGAGATTGAAGGCGAGTCCTTGCCTCTTTTATTAAATGTGCTATGACCTCCTGGTAGGTGGTGAGTGTCTTTGTGGGCTGGCTATTTGTAAAGATCCATTCCAGTATCAACAAAGGGTCTCGAAGCTGTGAATCCCATTGGAATATCAGTCCATGGAATCAAGGTGCTTTTCCCAGGATGATGAACTTGAAAGGCAGACTGGGCTCGAAGCGATGGGCTTTGCATGAAGACAGGGCTTCCTGGACTTTAGTGATGGCACCTCTGGCTTCTTCTGTGAGAGTGCAGGGAGAGTCCAGGTCCTTAGGTCCGCGAAGAAGGTTGAACAAGGGAGCAAGGTCTTCTGTTGTAATTCCTAGCAGTGGACGTACCCAGTTGATGGATCCGCACAGGCTGTGTAAGTCCCTGAGGGTTTTTGGGTCGTCATTTATGGTGAGCTGCTGAGGTACGATGGTCCTTTCCCGGATCTGGACTCCAAGGTAAGTCCATGGCTTGGTGTACTGGATTTTATCCTCACGAATCTCCATTCCTGCCTTTTCTATGGTTTCAATAGTCTTTTTAACTGTATTGTCCAAGTAAGCTTTGTCTGAAGCACACACCAGGATGTCATCCATATAGTGATGGATGATAGCATCGGGGAATGATTTCCGAATGGGAGACAGGATGTGAGCCACGTACCACTGGCAAATAGTGGGGCTGTTTTTTAGTCCTTGAGGAAGATAACGCCAATGATATCTTTTGAGCGGGGCCTCCTTGTTAAGAGAGGGAACGGAAAAAGCAAACCGTGGAGCATCCTCAGGGTGCAGAGGAATGCTGAAGAAACAGTCCTTAATGTCTATGATAGCAAGTGTCCAGTCTCTAGGCAGCATCGATGGGGAGGGCAGGCCAGGCTGGAGGGGGCCCATGTCCTCGATGACCTCGTTGATTCTGCGAAGGTCGTGGAGAAGCCTCCACCTGTTTGTCCCAGGCTTTGGTAGAACGAAGACTGGAGAGTTCCAAGGGCTGTTGGACTCCACTATGTGGCCTTTTGCGAGCTGTTCTTCCACGAGGGTGTTTAGGGCGCGCAGTTTGACTTTATTGAGGGGCCACTGTTCAATCCAGAGTGGCTTGTGACTTTTCCAGGTGAGACAAGGTGTTTCTGGCAGCGCGCTTACTTCAGTGACCCCAATTAGAAATCCTGAGTGGGAATATGTAGAGAAGCTCCCCACTGGGATAGAACGTCTCTGCCCCAAAGGGTGATGGGGGCCCTTACCACAAATGGACGAATGGTTGCCAGCTTGCCTTCAGGCCCTTCCACAAGGATGTTGTTCTTGCTTCTCATGGACACTGTGGCTCCACCAATCCCTGAAATCATGCCTGCAACAGGTTGTAGATCCCAGTGTGCTGGCCATTCTGAGCGGGCGATGATGGTCACATCAGCACCGGTGTCCAGCATCCCTGGTAGGTGGGTCTTCTCGCCTTTGCAGGTGAGGCCGCACTTGATGGTAGGCTTGGATGGTCTCACAACTTGTGCCCACATAGCTGTAGGGTTGAGAGGAATCTGTTCCCTGTGATCCTTTGGGAGTAAAAAGGCTTGTGCTATTGGGGTTCCCTTTGAAAGAAAAAAATGGTGAGTCTATGCAGCATACCTGGACGAGAATCTCTTGTCCTGGCTGCACTGTCAGCACTTCTGGAACAACGAAGATCTCCTTTGGGCTATTAAGAGAGTCACCTGTGATTAAAATGTGCGAAGGACCACCTTTTGGCCCATATTTGCCTGTGGGAACACGGTGAACATTCTCATTATTAAAGTCAATGGACAAAGCAGTTACCAGTTGACGGCGGGTTCCCATCTGGGTTGCCCCGTGGGTTGGATCCTCTTCTTGTGGTCCGGAACATCCTGGGCTGGTGCGGGGTTGGGTCTGGGTGGCCTTTGATTTGTTGTCAGCGCCCGGGGCTCGACCGGGCGGCGCAAGAAGTTTCCCGAATGCTGCTGGTAGCGCTGCTGATTCTGGGGTCTTTGGTAATTGTTACGGTGGTATCGGGGGTGTGATCTCTCTGGGCAGTCCTTTATGTAATGTCCAAGATCCCCACAGTGATAGCATTTAGCTTGGTCTTTAGAAGCTATTACTGCATATGCACCAGAAACTCCTTCAGCAATACCTTTAGCAACTGCTTGGGCCACTGTATTTTCCGTGGACGTGTGACGTGTACAGCATTCCAGCATTTGCTCTATGGTGGGGTCTATATCCATGGGTAGAGACCTCAAAATGGCTTTGCATTTTTCGTTAGAGTTACACAAGGCAAGTTTACATAAGAGTTCCTTCTTTGCCTCTGTGCTCTCGATCTGTTTCTCCAAAGCATCTCTAAGTCTGTCCACAAATTTGATAAAACTTTCATCTGTCCCTTGTTTAATAGCAGAAAAATGCATTGTTGGCATTGACTCATCATGCACAAGAAGTAAAGAGGTTTTTGCTGCAAGAGCGATGTCCTGCAGTGCCTCTTTATTCAAGGTTTCCAATTGGTCTGCTGGTTTCTGTAAGTCACCTTCACCAGCTAGTTGGGCTACTGTAAAATTCGTCTTATTAGCATCTGCAGAATATGAATCTGATAACGTTTTTAAATGTCTTTTCCAATGCCTGTCCCATAACAAATATTCTGCTGGGGACAGGAGGCAGTGTGAAATATTTTTTACATCGTGGGGAAGTAAGACATGTGCTGAGAACATGGCTTCTAAGAAATTTCTAAAAATATGTGAGCTTCGCCCATGTTCTTTGGCTATATTTCTTAATTGCACTAGTTCCTTATTGGAGTTAGCTTTCCACGTCTTTATAGCGGACTCGCCACCATTCCGTCCTTGCTTATATTCTACTGGGAAAGCATTAATCTTCTGTGCCAGCTCCCAGTCTCCAGCCTTTGTCACTTCTACTTTAATAAGAGCCCATGGATCCGTGTGGATCGTATCAGAATCAGATTCACTGCAAGAGCTCTGGTCCTCTGTGGAGGACTGAGGGAGGGTTGCTATCCGTGACTTGCGCTTTTTTCGTTTAGAAGCGTTTTTCAAAGGTTTCAATGGCTGGGGGGGGAGACATGGCATGACCTGGCCGGGGGGAGGTGCCACTGGAGCTGGGATGGCAGCACAGCACGCACAGGACCGGGTGGGGGGGGGTAGCACCGTGGGGGGTGTCTGGGATTGGGCTTGTGTGAGGTGTCCCTGCTGTGGCAGGCAGGGAGCAGGGGGAGGGGGCGGGGATGGACACGGGCTCGGGAGCGGTGGGGGTGTGGCTCGGGGAGCCCGCGGGAGGGGCCGGGCCGGTCGGAGCCGGGGCGGGGGGAGCGGGGGCGGTGGGCGCGGCGGCGGGAGGGATGGTGGGGGACATCAGCGCGGGGGTGGGGGGATACGCAGCAGAGGGGGGAAGAGCCGACGCAGGGGTGGAGGGGGCGGCAGAGGCAGGAAAAGGGACCCCCGGGACCGGAAGCAAGGAGGAAGCCGAGCCAGGGGTAGGGGGGATGTGTGGAGTTACAGATAAGATAGGATTCGCGGAGTTGGGCAGCGCAGGTCCCGCAAGGGTGGAGGATGTGGGGGGGGGAACTGGGGTGGGCAGCGTAACCTCTGCTTTAGGAGTAACGGAGGCGAGAGGGACTTTAGGACCGAAGGGGTGGTGTGAGATATGCAAGTGACATTCCTCTGAGTCCTTATCGATCTTGTTACTATTTGAAGAGGAAGTATCTGTTAGGCCCTGCAAGATTTTTTCTCTGTTAAATCTTTCAACGGTTTTAGTTATTATATGGAATAAAGGCAAATAGTTAGTTACAGAGAAATCCTGGTTTGTTTGGGAGATATATATTGTGTTCCCGATCATATCCCAAAACGAATTTTCAATGACTGCTTTCTTATCAGTATCAGGGTATTGCGAAATAATCCAAGTTACAAATTTTTTAAGATTAGTTTTTGAGAGCTTGCCTTTAGAAAAGGAGAAGTTGTTAGCAGATAAGATTTCTAAAATAGTTGAATATATCTCTCTCTCGGTTTTACTTAGTTTTAAAGTACTAAAAATTTTACCCATGTTAATGGTTAGCCCTTCCAGCAGAAAAAACGTGAAAAAAAAGAGAAAAGAAAACGAAAAAAATTTTAGAGCCCCAAAGTTATGCGCGCAATATTAGCTAATACTTACAATTCCTGGGGTCCAAGATCTGTGGAAGGGGTCTGCTGCGTCAGTTCTCCTCGGAACTTTCTGTCGTTCAGATGTAAGTTTTGAGTGTCGAACTGACCCTCCTGGGGAAAGGATTTTCTAAAACGAAAAGTCCCTTCACAGAAGGAGCGGCTTCCCGAACAGGCAATCACAGAAAACCCCAGGGGGGCTTCGTTGCTCAACCGACGGATATCGCCTCTGGGGGGGTCCGAATCCGAAGTCGTTGGGCTGCCACTTTAATAAAGCCTCTTATTTGGCCTTATCATAATGCAGAGCACTAGGGCTCAGGAGCTCAGTCCCTGGGTAGGGACCGGGTGCCCAAAGCTAGCTCGCTCATGCCAAGGCCGCAGGGCTACCATCTAGCAAGCATGGTGATTATCAGCTCTATAGTGATTGCAAGCTCTCAGGATTTCAGCTCTGCTTGCTAGGTAGTGGTGCCCTGGGCTGGAGGCAGCAGCAGACGGAGAGAGAGGAGAAGGAGAAGGCGCAGGCTGTTCCACGAAGATGGCTTTATTTGGGGAGGTCCGTGAAGGGTCTCTGCTCTTCTTCTTTCTCTCCTAATGGGGTACAGTATGCTTCTTTTATAGGGTTGGAAAGGATCCAAGCTTGACCAATGGGTAAGGGGTTAACATGACATTGCCTTATAGGGTTACAGAGGTAGGTTAAGGGGTGGAGGACAAGAAAACAGGAATTTTCTTTTGCTGTTTCAGCATTCCTATTGTTCATATCCTCCATGGTGCTTTTCCTAAATCTATGGGGTTTACTACAGTCTCCCACAGCATACTCCTGGAAAAGCTGGCAGGCAATGACTTGGACAGGAGCATTCTTTGCTGGGTTAAGAACTGGCTGAATGGCCAGGCTGAGAGAGTGGTGGTTAACAGTGCTGCACCCAGTTGGCGGCCAGTCACCAGTGGTGTCCATCAGGGGTCTGTGCTGGGACCAGTTCTGTTCAATATTTTTATTGATTACATGGATGAGGGTATTGAGTCTTTCATTAGTAAATTTGCAGACCACACTAAGCTGGGAGTGTGTGTCGATGTGTTGGAAGGAAGGAGGGCTCTGCAGAGACCTGGAATGGTTGGATGGATGGGCAGATTCCAATAAGATGAAGTTTATTGAGTCCAAGTGTCGAATCCTGCATTTTGGTCACAAAAATCCCCTGCAACATTATAGGCTGGGCACAATATGTCTGGACAGTGCCCAGGCAGAAAGGGACCTGGGAGTACCGGTCGACAGCTGATTGAACATGAGCCAGCAGTGTGCCCTGGTGGCTAAGAAGGCCAATGGCATCCTGGCCTGTGTCAGGAATAGTGTGGTCAGCAGGACCAAGGAAGTAATTCTTTCCCTGTACTTGGCATTGGTGTGGCCACACCTTGAATACTGTGTCCACTTCTGGGCCCCTCAGTTTAGGAAGGATGTTGAGAGGCTTGAGCACGTCCAGAGAAGGGCAACAAGGCTGGTGAGGGGCTTGGAACTCAAGCCCTATGAGGAACAACTGAGGGAGCTGGGGTTGTTTAGCCCGGAGAAGAGGAGACTCAGAGATGACCATATCACTCTGTACAACTTCCTGAAAGATGGTTGTAGTCAGGTGGGGGTTGGTCTCTTTCTCCAGGCAACAACTGACAGAACAAGAATGTCACGGACATATTTTATGAAAAATCCTTTTGTTAGGATCTTTTTCTCCTGAGAAGCCTCAGAAACGAAATGTAAAAAATAATTATCTGCTGTTGTGGAATGCAACAGGTGCATCTTTGATTGGTCTCATGTGGTTGTTTATAATTAATGGCCAGTCACAGTCTAGCTGTCTTGGACTCTCTAGTCAGTCACAAGATTTTGTTGTCATTCCTTTCCTTTCTATTCCTTGCTAGCCTTCTGATGAAATCCTTTCTTCTATTCTTTTAGTATAGTTTTGATATATCATTTTCTTTTAATATAATATATATCATAAAATAATAAATCAGCCTTTGGAAACATGGAGTCAAGATTCTCGTCTCTTCCCTCATCCTGGGACCCCTGCGAACACCACCACACAAGAGGACACAGTCTTAAGCTGTGCCAAGCAAAATATAGGTTGGATATTTGTGGAAACCCAGGACACCGGGAATATTTGTCTGTCTGCTCTGGGGTGCCCTGACCCCCCAGGGAGCACTGACTTTGACCCTCATTCATGGAGAAAGTTTCCTAGACTTCAAGATAGACTAGAATCCACAAAAGTGTGAAATAGATTATAGAGAGTAGTGTAGGTGTATCACTTGGTGAGAAATTTAGGTTTTGGGATTTTTAGTATGTTGTGGATGGAAACAAGATGGAGGGCACAGAGTGTCATCCTGGGTTTCTTCTTCATGCTTCTTCTTCCTTCTTCTTCATGGGTTTGGGTGGCATTTTGTAATTGGGCAGAAAAGTGCTCATTGGGGGCTCTTTGTGATCAGTTATTGGGTTAAAAGGGAAAATAATCTAGGTGTCAGCTCTTGACTGGATAGTTTAGTCTTAAAAGACCTTGTAACAAGAGATTGTTAGCCATTTTGTGCCTTCTAATGAAAAGCTGCTGAACTCACAGTAGTGAGACTGTTTTACTGATAAGAAATAATAGACACCCGAGTCCGAACATGAATTACTGTCTGAAGTGCCTTCAATCCAGATACAGAGAAACTGACAAGTGGTACCGCCACAGATATTAGCAAAAAGTCTTTTATGTGAAGAATGATAAAGTACTGGAATTGTCTGCCTGGGAAGGTGGTAGAGTCACCATCCCTGGATGTGTTTAAAAAAAGATTGGATATGGCACTTAGTGCCATGGTTTAGTTGAGGTGTTGGGGCATGGGTTGAACTGGATGATCCTGAAGGTCTCTTCCAACCTAGTGATTCTGTGATTCTGTGATTTGACTTCTGGTTAGAACAGCCTGTAATGTTGAATTGCATTTGTAACACTGGTTGCTAAATGTCATTGCCATTGCATATTGTAACTGTCACGAACAATGAGAATGTACTGCTCCAGTCGTATCAGTCATGGACCAGATGAACTCAGTCCACATCCTGGGGGATGGTCAATGGCTATTGAAATAATTGTATTTGTATATGTATATTTGTGTACAGTTGAAAGGTATTAATTTGGGCATGAATCAAATGATATGAAATAAAGGGTGGGTAATGTCCTGGGTAACTGAAAATGTTATTGTATTTCCCATGTATCTGTGCCCAAAATTGTTACTGTCTCTTTAAGCTTCAGTGGCATGGCTGGAAATGCAATCGCATGGCAGGCCAGGGGTGCTGGTCCCTTTTTTAAAGCCAGCTCCCCCAAACAGACCTCTCTCTGGCCACATGGCTTTTGCCCAAGGCAGAGGCTCCCTTTTTTTATGTTTTTGTTTCTCTCTTGCCTCTTTGGCTTTTGCTTTTCCCTGTCATTCTTGCCATGAGAGAGCTGAGGCAGAACAGGTGGAGGCTTTTGCTTTGTCTTTCTTTTGTTTTTTTTCTTTTTTTTTCCCCAAGAAGGTGCGTTTCTCAGTCTTGGACTGACTCCGGGCAAATTCTGGGAGTGCCTGTTTGCAGTTGAGCTACTGCACCGAGTGGAGCGGCCCCACTCCAGTCTAAGCTGCCCCAGCCTGTCAGCAGCACCCGACCAAAACAAGAAGGCATGGAGTCATGCCAGCTAGATGCCTGCTGCTTCTCATGAGGAAAAGGCAAAGTCTCTACATGAATTCTAGCCCTTGACTGAGTTCCAGACGCCGGAGTGTTTCAGCCACCTTTCTCGACAGAGCTGCTGCCGCTGGAGAGATAAGAGGGGTGGAGGGCTGCCACCATCTTTTCCTTTTGTCTTCCCACATGCAGGTATCTGTGAAGGGTGCCATCTGTTATGGATTGAATGGGAGCTTCAGACAAGTCCTGCCTAAGCCTCAGATTTTTTGGCAGCAGCCTAAATTCATGTGACCCACACCTAAAATCACTCCACCCCGCAAGTTCTAAGAATGGCAGATTAGGTCTATTATAAAATGAGTTATTTACTGAATAAACCAGAGGCAACAGAAAAAAAGGCCTTAAACAGAGTTACTTACTACACAGTGTGAAAAATGTTTTTGTGATTCATGTAAATTGACAATGGAATCAGCAAATGCTTGTATCTGCTGTGTCGAAAATGGATGCGTTCCCTGGGATAACTACAAAGAACAGTTTTGAAACTTTCTGACCGAATAGCCAAATAAAGCATCAAATAGAAGAAGTATAGTAAAGAGATGAGGTGGCAAAAACGACTGATGCTTAGAATAAAATAGAGGAAGCTGTTGTAAAGCTAAGGGATATTGTAACAAAGTGACTAAATGCTTATGTATAATAAAAAGCTTGACGCACTTGACAAAAATTATGTGTAAGGCCTCCCTCCAGACAACCACAAGAAGGACAGGAAGCCAACGACCACCTGGAAAGATTATGAAATTGCTGATCCCAGCTTATTGATATTTGCTGATTCAGACTAACCAAGCAGATTGGAAAATGCTTTGTAGGCTTAAAAATAGTATATATACTTTGCCAAACTTGTAAGTGGTGTGTGCCGTTAGTGGAGTGGTGACTCCCTGGCCACCCAGCACTGCTTGCTTGCTTTCTTTAAAATAAAAGATATAGAAATAAAATTTGGTTTGACTATTGACATTTTATATCAACAGTATGAACCAGAAAGAACTAGTAGCATATTACTTAAAACTGCACAACATCAAGGTACCTATATTAAAGCTACCAAATAAATAGTGTTGATTAGGACCCAAACTAATTTACCACTGAATTGATGGTAGTGTACACAGAGTCCTTTCACTCAACTCACGGGAGAGAAACCACAAAGCAGGCATGCCAGCTTTGGGGAGGAAGCCCTACACATTCCCAGGGAATGTGCAGAAGATTTCTGCTTTATGAATGTTTGGTGTTGCTTTTTGCAGCCCAAAACTGGGCAAGAAAATAAAACTCTGTAGTCACATGGCTACAGAGCAGGTATTTGTTTATTCAGCTCTGGGAGGGAGGGGGATCTTTCTTCCAAAAACTCACTTGATCTTCTTCAGCCTGCAGTTACATTTTAAAAGTCCTTTTGCGCAACGTCACAATTTCAATATATCATTAGCATACTCATATTTGCATAAAGCTCTGTCATGGTTTTCCATCTGTTGCTTTTGCGCATGTGTCAGTTCCTTCTGTAGTGGTCCTCAGCCTTCTGGTGGTCTTCTGATGAAGACTTCTGTAGTCTTCCTCACGTTTGAACTTTTTGCCTCTATCTTCAGTGCATGCCTGGTGCTTCTTGTTATTCAGTCTAACTTGGTTTTAGCTAATTTTGCAGTTTGCAAGTTCCATTGAAACTTGCTATCTTGCTCTTGATGGTACTTATCTCACTGGCTTTGCTATCTTGCTTACTCTGCTATCTTGCTTGCTTTACCTGTGCATCTTGTTACAGTATTACTTGTAGTTAACCTTTTGTTACATACCACTTAGGATTCAATCCCCCTTTTCTTTTTGCTTCTGTGAATTCTCGAAAAAATTATCTTGTATTTATTCTTCAGAAATATGTTCTTATTTCTACTCTATGTCTTAATTTATATCTCTTCCAATCATCATAAGACATTGTGGTTCGCAGACAGCACCACAAAAAACACTGGCTAAATATGCATGTACACAAAATGATTATTCCTAATAACAAGATTCCCATAAATAATTGTTTCAACCAATTTAGATTAGGGAGACAACACATCTCCCATAAGTGAATTGACCAAGATGTATCATCCTTTGCTACTTCATGGACTATCTTTGCATGTTGCCAGATTGTATGTATATCTGTTGTTATTTGCCCTGATTGATCTATGTAAGTACAACAATTGGTATTTATCAATGTACAGACTCCTCCCATTTGTGCTGTGATCATATCTAATACCATATGGTTTTGAAATACTACTTCTTCTCTTAAAGAAATAATTTCTCTTTGCAACCGTACAATGGCATCTGCCGTTAAGTTAGCAATTATTTCCATCTCTGCTGAGATGTTCACTATTGCTTTTTCTACTTAGAAAAATTCCTAAAGTTGGGAATAAAGCTCTGACAAAGCTTGGGAAGGCCTGTATTGTATCTAGTCAGAGGATAAGAAGTTATACTTTGACTGAATTGGTTTCTTCAAATTCCTCTAGTGATTCTTGTAATTAAAGTGGTGTGATTTATAACTTGTATAGGTGGGATGAGATACCCCATAATACACTGACCTGTCCAATTTCCGAGTAGTCGCTTAAGGGCTATTCTATTTTCACACAACTACCAAAAGCCATCTGGCAAATCACAGCTAGCTGTGATGCTCATGTTGGAATTGTTAGTATGCCTTGCAAACAAATAGTGAACCTATTTGTTTGCATTGTGTACTACTATTATACAAGGCATATGGGCTTAATTCAGTCCAATTACTAGAGGGTACTGTCGAGGTTTAGGGCAAATTTGGAGGAGAATTTCTAAATTAGGGCTCCTCCAGTAAGCAAACCCACACAGCCCCTCCCCCCAACCGGTTCGGGAAGGATTCCTCGGAGAGGAGTGGAAAGAACCTGTTTATTTAACAGGCACAGCACCCCCCAGCACACAAAATGAACAATACCAGATGACACCGCTCTGAAACAGATGACAAATTCAGAAAGTCTCTCTGGGGGTAGTCACTGTGTTCTCAGTCCCTCCGGCGCCGGGGCTGCTGCTGCAGCCCACAAGGTGCAGGATCTTGGTGTTTCTCAGGTCCCAGTCCGGAGCAGGTTCGAAATGATCAGAAAAAGGAAAGGAGAAACCGTCCAGGAAGAAATTGGACAGTCTAGCTGAACTAGCTAAAGAGCCAAAACCAAAAAAAAACTGCAGTCTCTGTGTCCCGCCAGGCTGATAAGAAAACCAAAACAAAACTTTCCCTCTTCAGAGCCGGTCTTAAAGGTACAGAACATGATATCCAACATTAACAGAACACATGAATGGGGATACAAGCATCCTAACGTCACCCTAGGACATTCCACCCCTTATCCCCATATCATCAACATACTACCACACATATCATTCTCATCCCACAATCAGATCTCCCTGTGGTACACATCGTGTTGTTCCATCTCTTTGCATTATCCACCATGTGCAACCTGGTCCCTGAGCAAAGACAACCCCACGAATGGGTTTGTCTGTACTCGAGGCAGGATTGACCCACACATTCTTCCCTAACAAACCTCTGACACGTACCACTGGGACTTTATCTCCATCTGTTACATTCAGGGACTCAGACTGGGCAGGACCTGCTCGGTTGGTGGAACCTCGGGTGTTAACTAACCAGGTGGCCTTCGCTAAATGCTGCTCCCAATTTTTGAAAGATCCCCCACCCAAAGCTTTCAGCTGGGTTTTTAGTAGTCCATTGTACCTCTCCACTTTGCCTGCAGCTGGTGCATGGTAGGGGATATGGTACACCCACTCAATGCCATGTTCGCTAGCCCAGGTGTTGATAAGGCTGTTCTTGAAATGAGTCCCATTGTCTGACTCAATCCTCTCAGGGGTACCATGTCTCCACAGGATTTGCTTTTCCAGGCCCAGGATGGTGTTCCGGGCAGTAGCATGAGACACAGGGTAGGTTTCCAACCATCCAGTGGTGGCTTCCACCATGGTCAGCACGTAGCGCTTGCCCTGGCGTGTCTGGGGCAGTGTGATGTAGTCAATCTGCCAGGCCTCCCCATACTTGTACTTGGACCATCGCCCGCCATACCATAGGGGCTTCACCCGCTTGGCCTGCTTGATGGCAGCACACGTCTCACAGTCATGGATAACCTGTGAAATACTGTCCATGGTTAGATCCACCCCTCGGTCTCGTGCCCACTTATAGGTGGCATCTCTGCCCTGATGGCCTGAGGCATCATGGGCCCATCGAGCTAGGAATAACTCTCCCTTGTGTTCCCAATCTAGGTCTATCTTTGACACCCCTATCTTTGCTGCCTGGTCTACCTGCTCATTGTTTTGGTGCTCCTCATTGGCTCTACTCTTGGGGACATGGGCATCTACATGGCGGACTTTCACAGGTAGCCTCCCTACCCTGGTGGCAATGTCTTTCCACTCATCAGCAGCCCAAATTGGTTTTCCTCTACGCTGCCAGTTAGCCTTTTTCCACCTCTCCAGCCATCCCCACAGAGCATTGGCTACCATCCATGAATCAGTGTAGAGGTAGAGCTTTGGCCATTTCTCTCTTTCTGCAATGTCCAGGGCCAGTTGAACGGCTTTGAGTTCTGCAAGTTGACTGGATCCACCTTCTCCTTCAGTAGCTTGTGCAACCTGTCGTGTGGGGCTCCATACGGCTGCTTTCCACTTCCGGTTCATCCCTAAGATGCGACAGGAACCATCAGTGAAAAGAGCATAGCGTGTTTCCTCTGGGGGCAGTTGGTTATATGGAGGAGCCTCTTCAGCCCGTGTCACTGGTTCTTGTTCTTCATCTGTGACACCAAAATTCTCACCTTCGGGCCAATTTGTAATTACCTCCAAAATCCCAGGGCGATTCAGTTTACCTATATGGGCGCGCTGAGTGATAAGAGCAATCCACTTGCTCCAGGTGGCACTGGTGGCATGGTGAGTGGAAGGAACCTTGCCTTTGAACATCCACCCCAGCACCGGTAGTCGGGGTGCCAGGAGGAGTTGCGCTTCTGTACCAATCACCTCTGAGGCGGCTTGGACTCCTTCATAGGCTGCCAAGATTTCCTTCTCTGTGGGAGTGTAGTTGGCCTCAGAGCCTCTGTAGCCTCGACTCCAAAATCCCAGTGGTCGACCCCGAGTCTCCCCAGGCACCTTCTGCCAAAGGCTCCAGGACAAGCCATGGTTCCCGGCTGCAGAATAGAGCATGTTCTTCACATCTGGTCCCGTCCTAACTGGGCCAAGAGCTACTGCATGAGCGATCTCCTGCTTGATCTGGACAAAGGCCTGTTGCTGCTCAGGGCCCCAGTGGAAAGTGTTCTTCTTGCGGGTGACCAGGTAAAGAGGGCTCACGATCTGACTATACTCAGGAATGTGCATCCTCCAAAAGCCTATGGCACCTAGGAAAACTTGTGTCTCTTTCTTATTGGTGGGTGGAGACATTGCTGTGATCTTGTTGATGACGTCTGTAGGAATCTGACGCCGTCCATCTTGCCACTTCACTCCCAGGAACTGAATCTCACGAGCTGGTCCCTTTACCTTGCTCTTTTTAATGGCGAAACCAGCTCCCAGGAGGATTTGGATGACTTCCTTCCCTTTCTCAAACACTTCCGCAGCTGTGTTCCCCCACACAATGATGTCATCAATATATTGCAGATGTTCTGGAGCCTCACCCCTTTCTAGTGCAGTCTGGATCAGTCCATGGCAGATGGTAGGACTGTGCTTCCACCCCTGGGGCAGTCGGTTCCAGGTATACTGCACTCCCCTCCACGTGAAAGCAAACTGAGGCCTGCATTCTGCTGCCAGAGGAATGGAGAAAAATGCATTGGCAATGTCTATAGTGGCGTACCACCTCGCTGCCTTGGACTCAAGCTCGTATTGGAGCTCTAATATGTCTGGCACGGCAGCACTCAGTGGTGGAGTCACCTCATTCAATGCGCGGTAGTCCACAGTCAATCTCCATTCTCCTTCAGATTTTCGCACAGGCCAAATGGGGCTGTTGAAGGGTGAGTGGGTCTTGCTGACCACCCCTTGGCTCTCCAGCTCTCGGATCATCTTATGGATGGGGATCACAGCATCTCGAGTAGTTCTATACTGCCGTCGATGCACTGTGGAGGTGGCAATTGGCACTCGTTGCTCTTCTCCCATCAGACATCCTACTGCAGATGGATTCTCAGACAGCCCAGGCAAGGTGTTCAATTGCTGGATGCCCTCTGTCTCTACAGCAGCTATCCCAAATGCCCACTTGAGTCCTTTTGGGTCTTTGAAATACCCACTTCGAAGGCAGTCTATGCCCAAAATACATGGGGCCTCTGGGCCAGTCACAATAGGATGTTTCTTCCACTCATTCCCAGTGAGGCTCACATCAGCTTCCACCAAAGTGAAATCCTGGGATCCCCCTGTCACTCCAGCAATAGAAACAGACTCTGTCCCCACATGTCTCGACGGAATTAATGTACATTGCGCGCCAGTATCAACCAAAGCTTTATACTCTTGTGGTTCTGATGTGCCAGGCCAACGAATCCACACAGACCAGAAAACACGATTTTCCCTGGCCTCTACCTGGCTAGAGGCAGGGCCCCTCTAAGCCTGGTTATCCTTCTTTCCCTGGGCATATGTCTTGGATGTTCCTTCAAGGGGATCAAACGTGGCATCATCAGCATCATACCTGGTGGTTCGGCTACGGGCAACTGGAGCTGCTTCCTTCCTGGTGGCTTCCTTCAATTCACGCACCCGTCGTGCCAGAACAGCAGTAGGTTTTCCATCCCACCTCCTCATATTTTCTCCACAGTCACGCAGGTAGAACCACAGCTCTGTTCGTGGGGTGTACCTTCTCTGGCCATCTGGGGAACGTCTGCCTTGGATACCAGAACCTCTGATCTGTACTGCCGAGATTTGGAGAAGGTCTTCTTTAATCTCCTCTCTGAGCTTCTTATGATTCTCCTCTATCTTATCCTCTAAGTTCTGCAGACGTGTTTCTACCGCTGCAATTCTGGCATGTGTTGGGCCATGCACAGCATCTGCATATGCTCGGAGCTTCCTTGCCATATCCAGCACAGTCTCATCCCTCTCATCCCGCTTCATTATGGCTAGGGCAGAAGCATATTCGTGTGGCCCAAGTCGCACAAGTTTCCGCCACATCACAGACGTGCATGGCACCAAGTCTGGGTTCCTAGTTGTCACATCATCTGAGAAGATAATCTCTGCCACTGCCATCTCTCTCAGGCGTTGGATCCCTTGCTCTATGGTCTTCCACTGTGTCTGTTGCATATAAAGATCATCTGCACACAGGTATCTTTGTGCAACACTTTCCAAGACCCATGCCCAGAGGCTCTGAGGGTTTGCCCCCCTCATCATTCCTTGGTCAATGACAGGATCATGTGATAGGGATCCCAAATGCCTCGCTTCTGTGCCATCCAGAATTGTAGCCTCGCCTGCAGCATCCCAGAGACGGACTAACCAACCAATTATAGATTCATCAGGTCGTCGGGTGTAATCCTTCCGTAAGCCACGAAGGTCCTTCAGGGAAAAGGACTCAATATTTGCATCTGGTCTTGCACCTGCTGCTTTGACTCCTGATTTTATGTCAGGAGGCATTGAGGTTCCTTCTGCTGCATCATCATCATCATCATCATCCACTGGTCGATTGGTCTTGTCCGTGCATTTCCCACTTCTGGTACTGGTAGCAACAGCCATTGGTTTAGCTGCTGGCTTCGAGCCTGGGCTGTTGGCTGTAGCCTGAGTGACTGGGATAGCTGATTTATCTCCCTGCCCCCCTGCCTCCGTCTGCTGTCCTACAGTCTCCAACAGAGTGCGATAAGCATATGCCAGGGCCCAGCTCACTGCAATGACCTTTCTCTCCTTAGGCTCATCCTGGTATTTCTCTTTCAGATATTTCCCCACCTCAGCTGGGTTCTGAATTTGTTTATGGGGAAAATCCCAGACTATAGGGTCGGAGAATTCCTTCAGGATGTGGCCCATTTCCTCCCATTTCCCACACCACTCAGGATGTTTCACACCTGGGTCTACTCCTGAGTCAGGGGTCTCATCAGCCCGTCTAGAAATCTCAGCCCTCATTCTGGAGAGACAGCAGACTGTATAGAAGAAGGTTACCAGATTGAATACAAGAAAGATGGTTTCTCTAACATTCAGGGGAAACTGAACATCCTTCACTACTGATGCAACCAATTCATAGGAGAAGAAGGAAAGCAAAGGCTGAAAAGCCTCATTCCCTACTGCTCCTCCTCTAACAAACTGGACGAATAACCATAACCAAGAACCATTCATATCTGGAGCAGACCCCAACATGTTTATAAACTTCTTGCACATCATTGCCATCAAGCCCAGCAGGATAGCTATTCTGGTCACTGCCCCTCTGCTGTAAAAACTACGTATGAGGGACAATACTAGAACTATTTCAGGATAGGAAAATAAACCTAGGGACCACAGAGGTATTAAAATCTCGAAAAACCCTAGGGACCAGAAGCACATGCAAGCCTTCACCCCAACACTCATCATGAATTCAAAAAGCATGGCTATTAACTGCTTCAAACAAACAGAGTAATGGCAAACAAAATACCCTCAAAACAGGGTTTTTCCACTCACTCTCTCGAGCCCAGCGTTGGGCGCCAAAATTTGTCGAGGTTTAGGGCAAATTTGGAGGAGAATTTCTAAATTAGGGCTCCTCCAGTAAGCAAACCCACACAGCCCCTCCCCCCAACCGGTTCGGGAAGGATTCCTCGGAGAGGAGTGGAAAGAACCTGTTTATTTAACAGGCACAGCACCCCCCAGCACACAAAATGAACAATACCAGATGACACCGCTCTGAAACAGATGACAAATTCAGAAAGTCTCTCTGGGGGTAGTCACTGTGTTCTCAGTCCCTCCGGCGCCGGGGCTGCTGCTGCAGCCCACAAGGTGCAGGATCTTGGTGTTTCTCAGGTCCCAGTCCGGAGCAGGTTCGAAATGATCAGAAAAAGGAAAGGAGAAACCGTCCAGGAAGAAATTGGACAGTCTAGCTGAACTAGCTAAAGAGCCAAAACCAAAAAAAAACTGCAGTCTCTGTGTCCCGCCAGGCTGATAAGAAAACCAAAACAAAACTTTCCCTCTTCAGAGCCGGTCTTAAAGGTACAGAACATGATATCCAACATTAACAGAACACATGAATGGGGATACAAGCATCCTAACGTCACCCTAGGACAGGTACCCCTAACAATGGTAAGTGTAATTGTTGTACTTCACCACACAGCCAACAATCTCTTATTCCAGTATCATTAGCTATTGCCTCAAGCAAAGCTACATACTTATTTACATTAAAAGCTGCTACAATCTGCCAAAAAGCAACAAAGCATAAAAAAGTATTCACAATTTATGTCTGAGTTTCAGCTTCAGTCCATTGTTATCAATGGTTGTTACTGTCCAAGGTGCAACAGGAGATTTCTTCACTCAGGTAATAGTGAATCCAAGTAGGTTTTTTTCTCACACGAATTGCAGTGAAGGTTGTCAGGAGGACTTGGAATTGTCTGTCCCACTTCTCCTGTAGAGGATCACCTGAAAAATTCTTAACATACACCCAGTCACCAGGATCAATTGTGTGCAATTTATGATCTGGTTGCTTAGGTCGGTTTTCAAATACAGTGTTATACTTCTTATGCAACTGAGTGTTAATGGCTTTTAAGTATTCATAAATATATTGATTACCAACCTGGGCCAGGTTTTCATCATGAGTGGCATTTAACCCATAAGATCAACCATACCAAATTTCAAATGGGCTAATCTTTTCTTTTGATCTTGGCTTTACCCTGAATTTGATGAGGGCAATGGGTAATGCCTGGTACCAGTACAAATTTGTCTCTTGACAGATCTTAGCTATTTGTTGTTCAAGCACATGGTTCATTTTCTCTACTTGACCACTAGCTTGTGGCTTGTAAGGAATATGGAGTTGTCACTCAATTCCCAAGGCCTTGCTGACAGCTTGTACAATTTGTGCACAAAAATGTGATCATCTCTCAGAGGATATTTCCCTAGGTACACAAAAGCTAGGTATGATCTCATTCAACAGTATTTTTATTACTTCTCTAGCTTTATTTGTCCTACAAGGGAACGCTTCTGGCCACCCAGAGAAAGTATCAGTAAGTACCAGCAAATATCAAAAAACCCCCTTTCTTGGGAGTTCAGAAAAGTCTGTCTGCCACGAGTCTCCAGGAAAAGCTCTTCTGCTAATAACCTCTTGTTCTAGCTTAACTGTTGTATTTGGATTATTTTTTAAACAAGTGACATTGTGATGTTACTTCATTAACAATGTCTTGCAAGCCTGGGCCTGCAATTCGTTCCCTTAAGTATTGATGCAAGCGTTCTGTTCCCCAGTAGGTTTTATCATGTTTAGATTTTGCATGATGTCACATTAACTTTTCTGGTATTATTATTTTACATGTTTTTAATTGTCCTCAACCATTGTCTAAAAGTTTTCCTTTCGTTTCATTAATCCATTTATAATCAGAGGGTTGGTATTTTACAGGCTGCTTAGTTGATACTACAGTAGGTATTAAAGCTGCCACAATTGGTTAATTTTTTTTATCAGCAATTTTAGCTTCATAATCTGCAAATTTGTTACCTGCTTCCAGGAGGGTGTTACCTTTAGAGTGCCCTCAGTAATGTATAATTGTCACTTGCAATGGGAGTTTTATCGCCTCGAGGAGCCCGAGGATTTTGGTTCCATATTTGGCAATCTTCTTTTGTGCAGTCAGGAGTTCTCTTTTCTTCTATATGCCCATGGGCATGAAAAATTCCATAAGCATATTTGGAATCAGTCCAAATATTAGCTTTTTTTCCTTTTGCCAGTTCTAATGCTCAAGTGAGGGCTATCAGCTAAGCCTTTTGTGCTGAGGTTCCTGCTGGTAATGATGCCTTGTGAAGGCTGACCTAGAACAAAGACTAGACAGAGCTAAAGAATAAAGTAGGTATTTATTAGAAGACCTCAATGGATACACCGTGGGCAGCACAAGACCCCAGCCAGGGCTACACCTAAGTTGAACCCAAAATAGTCACAAAATGGGCGACCGGTCACAGGGTCTCACAATTTTATAAGTTTTGGTTCATTAGTATA
Organism: Molothrus ater; assembly: GCF_012460135.2. Lineage (NCBI taxonomy): Eukaryota > Metazoa > Chordata > Aves > Passeriformes > Icteridae > Molothrus > Molothrus ater. The sequence continues at coordinate 5,361,445 of NC_050510.2, forward strand.
TTGGAGTTAATGGCCCAATTATAGCTTTAGCTTAAGAAGTCCCATCCTTCTTGTTTTTCTCTCTTCAGTCCACCGTTGTTTATGCTCTTGGGTCTGAGATTTGGATCAGTTGTCTTTGGTTCCCAGCTAGAGAAGGAATTGTTTTGTCTACCTTCTCTGTGAAGAGAGCTTACTATCCCCTAATATGCAGCTATGCAGCTCAGACCTACACATGAAAATAGTACAGAATCCAAAAAATATAAAAGCTAAAACCTGAGGCATAACTATTATTATAAAATTCTGTTTTTCACACTGGCCATATTATAGCAGAAAAGGACTTTTTTGATTGCTTGATTGCTTGTTTTTTTTTTTTTCTCCTGCTTGTGTTTGCCCAAGAGGTTTCAAAACTGTTCGCTCTGATCTGGTAATTGCTGCATAGGCTGTGCCAGCAGGTGGTCAAGGTGGTGCTGGTGACCTCTACCACTCTGAACCCTATTTTTCTATGACTCCAACACACTCCACACAGGGCTGGGATGGAAACTCCTCCAGAGATGAACTGATGCTGAGAACAACTGCCAGCTGCAGTTTGTTGTGCTGAGAGTGTGACACTGCAACACTGGAAGCATCCCCGTCTGCCAGCAGCCTTTGTGGAGGTGTCATTTCAGACATCCCCATCTCTAAGAAGGCTGAAACCAGACTGTTTTTCCACTGGGCCCTCACTTTCTCCTGATGAGTGTGTCTTGGTTTAAGACAATTTAAAGGGTGAACACGCCAAAATGAGTTACCTCCCCTTTTAGTTTTAACCACTCCCTTTCACCAATAAGGAGAGACAAAGTTGAGAAGATATAAGAGAAAAAATAACAGTTTACTAAAAAATGAAGCGGCAACAACCAAGATAGCAGTAATAATCACTAGATACAAAGGTTCTGAATCCCATGGACTCCCTGGGAACAAAGAAAAACAAGATGACAGAGAAGCCTCTCCTCCATTATGGCGGCCTCCATAGATGACTGGGTGGCCCAGGGGACAAAGATAAGATAGTAGTGAAGCCCCCTTCTTCCTACCACATGATGGAGAGAGAGAACAAAGGAAAGAAAATGCCCCAACACAGTAACTGAACCTCTACGATTACAAAACTCCCTCTTCCCCCAAACAACACTCAGTGGGGAACAAGGACAAAACAAAAGAAACCTGGAGAAGTATTCCTGTCCAAAACCAGTCAAATACAAGCAAGCCATTTGCTCCACACCACCTGACAGGGGCTCTTCTGGTGGCAGCAACTCTGTCCACAGTGGTAGCTGCAACTGGGACAGAGGCTGGAACTTGTGGAGAGAGGGAGAGTGCTGGCATAGCTGTCCTGAATGGCAGCAGTGAAAAAAGGTCCAAAGAAGATGTCCTCCCTGGCTCTTTAGAGGAAGTTGCCCCCAGCAACTGTGGCCAAAAAGGTGTTATGAAATTCTCAAAATCTCAGAGATAAACTGATTTGCCGAAGCAAACAAACTCCACAACTTTTGTGAAAGTTGTAAAGCCGGTATGTTTATTACAGCGCTATGCACATGTGGGGATTGTTCCCCTTAAAATGACATGCGTACCTCTGGGAACTCCAGATCTTTTTTTATCTCCTTCTTTAATACACATGCATGCAATTTCACAATAGGTTCATACATATTCATTCTACTGATTTAACGTGACATTTGCCGCTAGTGTTTTCTTTATCAGAAAGAATTCCTGGGTCATTCTGCCCTGTTTCCTGCAGTAGCCTCTCCGTCTGTTTCAGAGTTCAGGGGGCCCTCCCTTACCTCTGTCCTTCAGCTGAAGCAGTTTCTTAGAGCATAGGCTTTTTGCGAGAACAGGCAGTCAGACTGAACGGCTATGTTTGCAAGCTACAAACTTAATTCAAAGATGTACATTTCACGTAAATCAAAATGGATTTCTACTCTGGAAAATTTCCACTCTGTCTCAAAACAAAGAAAGGCTTCTGTCTCCTGCTGCCTTGACTCAGAGATCCTGCCCCAGTCAACATTCTTGGCAGCCCAGTGAGAATAAAAGAACTTTGTGTGCCTGTTCCTTGCCTCTGAAAGGGACCTCCTGAACTCCCTGCCTCTGTGAATCTGGGGTAAAACACACTGGTTCTGCTTCCAGCCCCTGGTTTCTAAAGGGATATTAACACAAACTGCACAGATTGATGCAAAGGAAAAATGGAATACAATACACATTTTTTGTGTCACCCAGGACAGTTTGTCTGATGAACACTTGTTCTGTGCTCCCTTTGCACCTAGGGCAAGCCTGTTGCTGCTTGCCTAAAAGTTCTTGGCACTGATTATAACAGGTGTGAGAAACGATGCTCACTTTTAAAATTTCAAAGGTTTCTTAAACCTTAACAAAAATACAACAAAGGACTGAATAAGGAAAAATTACAGCGCTGGGAGTCTCCGTGACTACCAGCCACGTGCTCGTTTTCAAAATAGATGCTATGCCTTTTATACCCTTAGCCCCTCCCAAAGTTTTGCCAGTTAACTTCTTCTCTGCCATCCATTGGTGGTGATTATTTTCTTAAATCTTGACTGGAGGTCAAGTGTTGTCATGTTGCACCTCCTAGTAACAAGCCGGCCCTCCCCAAATGCTCTGACTACCAAGGCTATTACAAGGGGGAAGAGAAAGAAGACTATGGGAGGACATATTACAATAATATCACTATACATTTACAAAACTTCTCTTAACATACACATAATATCCATCTCTTAATTGTGAGAGCCAACTATTACATTCTTCATCAATGAAGCAGAGTGGAAATTTTCCAGGGTAGAAATCCATTTTGATTTAAGTGAAATGTACATTTTTGAGTTGAGTCTGTGGTTAGAAAACATAGCTATTTAGCCTGACTGCAAAGCCTAGGCTCAGAGAAACTACTTCAGCGAAGGACAGAGATAAAGGAGGGGAGACAGAGGGTGATAGAGAGAGACAGAAAGACTGCTGTGAGAGCAGGTCAACCTGACCTAGGAATTCTTTCTGATAAAGAAGAACTAGCAGCAAATGTCACGTGAAATTCATAAAAATGAATATGTATGAATCTATTGTGAAATTGTATGCATATGTATTTGAGAGGGGTATAAAAAGAGACCTGAAGTTCCCAGAGGTACGCATGTAATTTTAGGGGAACGATTCCCACGTGCGTCCAGCACTGTAATAAACATACCGGCTTTACAACTTTCACAAAAGTTGTGGAGTTTTGATTATCTCCGCAAAACATCTATAACACAGGTCACGCTCTTCACTCTGGAATTCACTGGTGCAATTGCTCGTGTTTTAGCCAGGATGGGACTTGACATGTGACTGTCCAAGCTCTTCGCAGCTAAGGCACAAAAAAAGAAATCAAAGACTGCTGAGAAGTCTCTGGCCCTGGAGTTTGCTGTCCATGCTGGACCAAGAGATGGATTTTCCTGAATTGCTACAAAAACCCCAGCACCACCAGCAGTTTCTGAGCTTACTGAGAATCACAAGTTTATATATTGCTGGAAAGTGGCCTTGAGAAGGATTTCTATTGCTGACTGCTGAGTTTGTTAGGATTTTGGGTTTTTTGCTTGGTTGAAGATCCAAGAATTTGACCTTAGACTCCCCTCTTCAGCAGACACCAAGCACTGAGCAAAGTCATCCCCACAGACTTGCATGGGACACCATGTTGTTCTGTGGGTTCCTCAATCTCTCCCCACCAAAATTTTTAAGAACTGTATGCTGTCCCAGCCAACCAGACCTGCCTGTGTTTGAGAGACTCTCCATCAGGAGCCCACATTTGTATATCCTCTGATGAATTAGCTTTTTCCTGTTCCTTTGGCCTCAGTGGGAACTGCATTATAACCTTTTCTGTGATGTATCCCCTGGCCCCATTCACATACCTGATAAGACAAGCAGAGAGAGCTTCAGGTTCTTTAAGAGATATCCACTGAATGTATGAACTAGCCTAAAAGGATTTTGGAGGCTGTACAGGTCTTAATATTAAGTTTCATGGGCCGAATTTTTATCTTTTTGGCATATCTGTCTGTCTTGGGGGTGGCTTATAATGATAAAGTATCCCATGATTATTTGTGGCCCAAAATTGTCATTGTATCTTTAAGTTTTCACAGCTGAGAATTTTGTGTGTGTAGCGAGAGAAGTGTTTGCCTTGATGTGCACAAAAAAACCTGCTGAGACAACCCTTCTAGCCCTTTGTGGTGTGTTGGGTCAGAGAGAAGAGGAGCGGCAGTCACAGCCATCTTGGGAGGATGTGTGCATTCTCACCTGGGGTGGCAGGAAGAGTTTTGGAGGCACCACACTGCAGAGAAGCTGCCCCCCCAAGCTCCAGCGGATACACTCAATTTTGACAACCTCTACCTCTATGAAAACGAGTTCATCTCTGTGAGGTTTTTTTTTCCAGCCCCTGGATCTGGAGGTACCCCGTCAAGAGATAAGAGTCCAAGCTGCTCTGGTCCAAGCCACCATTAGCCTTCCTTCTGCTGGGGGATCAGGGATTCAGCAGTGTGGTTGCCATGGCAGTTTTTGTGGGCTTGGCTCCAGGATTTCCTTGCACTGCCTTCTCAGCACTGCAAGCCCTGCCCATCTTCCCAGCATGTTCCAGCTGTCCTGGGTGGTGCCAAAGACCAACCACTGCTTGAGTAAGTGCCTGGGGGAGTTTCCCCTTCCTCCCCTCTCTCCGAACTACCATCACCATCTGGGGAGGTTCCAAGCTCACATTGGAGTGCCTCCTGCTGGCCACGAGTGAACCATTGCATTGTTCCTGCCTTGCCTGAGCCCACTAGCATCCCCTGCTTGCTGTGAGGGAGTAATTGCAGCCTTCACCTCACCAGAGCTGTCTGCACCCCCTGCCAGTTGTTGTCATAACTACACCAAACGGGAAAACCTAGTGCTTAGCGGGTAGGAAACTTCTGGTATTGTTTTGTTGTTTGTTCTGTCTTGTTAGATTTTTTTTTTTCTAGTAAAGAACTGTTATTCCTTTTCATATATTTTTGCCAGGAAGCCTTGCAATTTCAAAGTTACAATAATTTGGAGGAAGGTGTCATCTTTCCATTCTAGGAAGGTTCCCACCTTCCTTGGCAGACATTTGTCTTTTAAACCAAGACACTGTCCCTTCTCTTAATACCCTTTGCCAAAAATCATTATTCATCTAAAACACTTTAATTTCCTCAAGGTTGTATAATCAGTATTGCCAGGTCCTACTGATTTGCAGAAAAACTCTACAACTTGTAAAAGTTGTGAAATAGGTATGTATCTTTATTCAGCACCGGGCACATGCAGGATCTCTCCTCAAAGAACATGTAGCACCTCCTGAGTCCAGACCTCTCTTTGTCCCCTAACCTGTTACATATGCATTAAGTTTCACAATAGGTCTATGCATATTCATTTACTAGCCTTGGTTCGCATTACAATTAGTCTTTATCAGTCCTTTCAATGAGGACTCTTTGGTCTCTGTCCATCTCCCTGGTATCTTGGCAGCCTCAGTTTTGGTTTGCTTCTCATTTCAAGGTCCAAGGGGGCCCTCTTATCTCCCTCCAGCTTGGAAGCACACATTCTTTTCACCTTGTTTGGCGAAGTTTTGCATTGTCTTGTCTACATTTGCGAGCACAATAAGTTAACAGACTAAACAAGTTAAAACAACACACTTCATCTATGAGAAATTGATTTCTAACCTCATGTCTCACTACAGGGACTAATAGTGGATAATAGCTTCTGGGACTGTGCTAAAGTCTATGGGGTCACTAGTGAAATAAGGTCTGATTTGGTATAAATAGGGACTTTGCCCTGGATTTGCCAAGATGAAATGTGTGATGTCCATGTATAATTGTTTTAACCGATCTCTGGATTGTATTGATCATGGATCATTCTGTTGTGTGGCCTTGTTGAAGGCACAAGACCAAGGAAGCAATGCCAGACACCAGACATATCACCAGACAGCAAAGCCCATGTGACTGCCACCCACTCAATTAACTTCTATTCTTCTTCATGACATTGATGACAAAAGATGCACATCTCCAGGGAATGAGCTCTCCACTTTTCCTGACCCATCTGAGAATTATAGAACTCAGAAAGTGTCTTACAATAGGGTCTTCTCAAATAAAAGCCAACTTGGAACTAAAGATTAAAAGGAATCAGTCATGAAAGACTGAAGATTTCATCTGGCAGAGCAAAAATGAAGCACATGTTCCCTCCTGGAACAGGCCTCTCATCTCTCATGCACTAACGAGCATGAATGAGTATCACTGTTGCCCACCTAAAGCATGAAAAGCTATCAAATGAAATACTCTATTTTTGTCAGTCATACCCATACCTTGTAAACCACTTTATGTAGGAAACCAACTTTACACTGCACAAAGCTCTACCTATCGGTGAAATTTCACCCGACTGGTGGGAGGAATGATGCATCTGACTCCACTGATATCAGAAGGCTAATTAATTACTTTATTATACTATATTATTCTATACTATATTACACTATTATACACATCATCTAAACTGAAACTGCACAAGCACTCAACAAAATCTTGTGACTGTCTCCTGACTGACAGTCTGGACACGTGCTTGGCCCTGATAGGCTGAGGAAACAAAACACCATCACTTTGGGTAAACAATCTCTATATTGCATTCTACTTTGGCACAACACAGGAACAGCAAATGAGATAAAAATTGTTCTGATCATTCTCTTCTCTGCTTCTCTCACTGCTTCTCTCAGGTTCAGAGAATGTGAATCCCACATCTATCCATCTGGACGATGTTGTCATTTCCATGGTAACTAAAGTACCTCAAAGGCAAAAGAACAGATGGAGACTGGAGAAAAATAATCTAAGGACCAAAAGTGAACATATGCAGTGCAAGAAAAAATATTAAGCTGTGGCTAGCTGTTAGGTTTATTATCACTTGCAAAAGGAAACCTTCATAAACTCAGTAATGCCTCTGCGGTAAGGAGTAGCACAATCAAATCAGCTGTGTGACAATACCAATCTCATGGCAGCCCATATTCCCTCTCCCTTTCCCCTAAACAAATTTTAAAAAATAATTGTCATTGCTCTCTTACTGATTTAATTTGGTTTAAGGAAAACAGCAGCCAGAACCAGCAGAAAGAATGTAACTGGTCGCTTGCTTGACTGCCAATTGCATGTCTTCAAGATCAAAGTCTCCAGGAGGGAGCAAGGAGTATGTGGTTGTCTCTCCCCAACACAGGCTGAAGTATTGAGGGGAGCAAAACTGCACATATACAATGAATCATGATTTTAAAGGGTTAAGATTTTAGCCGAGAGTTAGAACCAATTCATATTGAAGTTAGATACACCAACGATAGGTTAATGATTATTAGATGCTTAAACTAAAGCTAATTGTTATATTATGAGCTCATTTGTAAAAAGAAGTGGAGCAAGTGAACCATTATAGGAACATATTGAAACCAGTAGAACAATGCCCAGCACCTGGACTCTGTCAATCCATCATGAAGCAGGGGGCCTTGGATCATGCCAGAGGGTCATAGAGACCTGATGAAGACCTTCCTGACTTCATCCCTGGGACCACTGACCCAATTCGAGACCACCGACCCAATTCAAGAGAAGAATTGCGCACGCGTGAAGGACTAATAACCTCATTTTAATACAAAGAGGGGATGGGAGGTGCTGGGGTTATGCATATGTGTAAAAAGTACATATTACATGATTGGGTCTTCGCAGATGTTAAAAAGGAATGCTCTATGTGTTATGTTGTATTAATTAGTAGTACTGTATTTTTTTAAGTAGTGTGTTGTCGCTATAGAGCACGACATAGTACAAAAGTACACGACTCCATCAAAAGGGTGCAAGAGAGAAATTTATTAAACCAATGTAGCTTTCATAGTTCTTCCAGATATTTACACCCATCTAACACATATACAATGCCCATTGGCCATAAAAGAGAAACAAAGTTCCCAGCAGGCGACCAGGGAGCCACGTCACTCTGCAAGCCAGCCAGAGTCATATCTCTCAACTTTCTCTCCTTCCTCTGGTCTCCATGGTAATGACCTTGGTGTTCCTTCAGGAGAGATATAGGGCTTCTCCTTATCTTCAGGAGGCCCTGCTAGCTCACAAGGACAGCACAGAATGTCTTTCCCACAGTGTGTAAATATAGTTTTAGGCTATAACATAATATTAAAATAGAAACTATGTGATGTAAGATACTTTTTTAAAGTAGCTCAAGAAAGGGATGAGATAATCAAGAAATTCTTCGCACAGAGATAACAGCAACAAGACACCAAAATCCCCAAGAGAAGAATTATTACTTCCTTATCAGAAAAGACCAATTTTCTTCCATCTCCTTCCCGCCTGTGAGGAGCCAACAGTATTAAGGGGGAGAAGTTGACAATAACCAGACAACACCCTTTGTTTGAAAAGAATTTATACATCATGTATGAGATATATGAATATGCAACAGGCTATTGCTTTTAAGGGTTAATCCTTTGTTAGCGGGTGTGCTTTTTGAGGCTTAATTGCCCTAGGAAAGCATCCAGACATCTGCATTTCTTTGCTTTTTATTGTCTTCTATTGTCCTAACTCTGATTGTCCAAATTCTTATTGCTCTAATTTTTATTACTCTTAAACTTTTAAAATTTTAAAACAAGTGATTGGCGTTTTTCACAATATGTATTATTTTGGGAAATAAATAGAAGGCAAAAATCCTTGTGTGGTGCAGTCATGCATTTCAGGGATGACTCCCCCATGCCGCCCGCCGGTGTAATAAACATATCACTTTTTAACTTTGACTAATTAGAGAGTCTTTGTCCATGATTTTTGGTTTTAACGATTCACAACCTGTAGCCCACTACATACTAAGATGTGTATTCTAGCTCCCATACTTTGGATTTATATGCAGCATTATATGAATGTCTTGGTTTGAGACAAGTTAGGAGGAAACACCCAGAAAGGAAAGTATCCTCTGGAAAAGGCAGATTTTGGCAGTCCTTCTCCCACCAGTTTGAAAGGAATTTCTTGGAGGAAAGTGAAAAATAAAGTTTATTTTACAGAGTGCATGCAGGCACAGGGAAAAAAAAAAGAATAACTGCTAATATTTAAACCTTCTCGCTGGAAGGAAAGCTGGTGGATTTTAGAGTCCTGCTTGGCTTCTCTTGAGTTCTGGAGCAGGGATGCGATGTCCCAGGGCCTCCCTGCTGGCTCCTGGCATTGGTCTGGTGTTCAGACCGGAGCAAAGCTGAACAGTCCCAGAAGAAGAAGCCACATGTGAGATTGAACTGAGGGGCGGTTCGGGTCCAATCTGGCTAGCTATGGACCTTAGCCCTTACAGTCTTACATAGAACCAAAGCAAAAGATGGAGACGGTCTTTTCTTCTTGGGAACAAAGTCCTATTTTATTTCCTAGATAGGAGTCACAAGGTGGTCCAGATGACTTCCCAGGTGAAAAAGAGGGCGGGGGTCTCCTCCTGGGGTATTTTAAGCTCGGGGAAGGGGGGGCAGAGGAAGGGGGCCAGAGCCAATGGGATACAAGTGAGGAAGGGTGAGGAGAAGGGCAAACCAGGAAGAGACCACTAACATTGAGGCTTAGGGGGGGAAGGGGAAGACCATGTGATATGATAGGATCGAAATCATGTGAACTGTGCAAATTATCAAACACCCAGTGGGAAACAACTAAATAACAATTTAGTGCAATACAACACCTCCCCCTTTTCTGTTAAAAAAAATTAAAGGAAAAGCATCGGCCAATTTCTGATACAGATTATGAATTGGTCCACCACTTATGATTGGCGGACCTGTCAGTTTGCTTTAGGTCCACAAACTCTGTGCCGTTGACTTCTGAGGTAGTGGAGATTAAACCGTTGATAGCTTTTAAAAATATGCGACGTAGAATTCTGAATGCTAACATGATTAGAAAAAGAACAACAAAAAACAACAGAATTGTCTTAATTATGGAAGCCCACCACCCCAAGAGTCCCCAGTCTTTGAACAGTCTGCGGAACCAGTCCTCGGATTCCTGCTTGACTTGTCCGATCAGGCTTTTCATTTCTCAGAGGGCTACGTGGACGTTGGATGCTTTCAATGTTAAGTTCAAGCAGCAAAGTCCTTCAAATTCCTGGCACTCATGTCCATGCAGCAGCAGGAGGAAATCTATGGCCACACAATTTTGGAGTGTGGCCTGCCTGGTAATCTCCTAGTCCTCCAGGAGGGAGCTAATGGCCATGGGTGTTAAGTTTGCCTGTTTGACTATCCAGCACTCTAGGTGACCCAATTCACCTAGAGCTTTGGCTGCTGCAACCCATGGATAGAACAGGGATACAGCGATTTGCTTTGGCTTTGCCCAATGAAAAATTTCTGAATCACAATTTGGGTCTAGATCGTCAATGCTTCTCTTCTGAATTTTGCTGACCAAATTGTTTTTTCAAGTCCATTTGCCAATCATGGTTTGGTTGGGTGTCAACAGGGACAACCGCCTGATGGTGCATGGACCTCCTAAAAGCCGAGAAGGGATTCCTGCCCATGCCCGATCCCCACAAATTAAAAACAAACCTTCAGGGAGGCTTTTGGGATGTGAATGGTATGGCTTATCTGCTGTGACACGGCTTAAAACCTTACACCACCTTCTGGCAGTGAACTCTTCTCAATACTGTAGTATGTTGTTAAAAGGTTTGGTGTTGGAAAGTGGGGTAAAGACAAAGTGTACGCAGTATGGTGCAGGAAAGGAACCCAACGGCTCTAACTCTTGGGGTTCCTGAGCAGCTCTGGGTAACTTTGGCAGCCACTCCTCTATGGGGTTCCTAATCGTTACAGCCTGCCACTGATGGATATTGTGTGGTTGTGTGATTTGGGACTTGGGTCAGGCATAGGTGTGTCAAACTTGGCTGTAAACTCTCCAGCTTGCAATGGAATCCCTACCAGGCAGGTAGACAGAGGATCTCTCGCTGCTGCAGTGGACAGGCATATATTTTCCTGTTGGAGCGTCTGTGCCAGGGTCACCCAGGTGTTTTGGCGTGACTGTGGGGCAATCCATGCAGCTGTCAGACTGCTCAGCACTAACAGGATGACAATTCGGACAGGGCTCATCTTGAGATTAGGTGGGAGGTAGCTTTTCTTCTCTGAAAGGAAAAACAAACATTTTTAAAACACATTAAAATTCAGGGTTCTGCTGGAATGTAGCTAATTCTTTTAGTAAGATTCTTCCTCCTCTTTCTGGCAGAGTCTTCTCTTTGAGGCGACGGCTGCTTGCTTCTTATCCCTGTCTGCTGGAGCTGGATTTTTGGGGACAAAAGGTTTTACCCACTTTTGGGGTATCCATCAAGGGCCTGAGGGAGTAGATACACACGCGTAGCCACGCCCCCAGGTGACGAGCTCATAAGGACTCTTGGTTTCCCAAGTTTCTGGGTCCTTAATGAGAACTGGTGGATGCTGTGACAACTTTTACCGATTGTTACTATGGAAATGCTGTACTACCGGAGGACTCATGTTTTCAAATGAACAATTAAAAAAAATGATAGTAAACAGGGTTTTGCAGATCTTTTTTTGCAGTGTCATCCACGCTGCTGAACTGCTCTGCCTAGCCAGGACTTGCTTGAGCCTATGGTGGGCATGCTCAATCACAGCTTGATTGTGGAGAGCCAGGGATCTGCGTGCGGAAGATCTCGGGCTGTACGGGTAGATAAGGAGGCCCCCCTCATCCTGCAGGCTGACCTTTGCTCTGTACCCACCCGGCCGGACGTGAGCAGAGGGAAATGACACAGACTGCCCAAGCCATAAATACCCCCTAAGACCCCTCAATAAACGCCATTTTGCTGTCCACCACATTGGTGTATGTAGCATTGGACCGAGCGACCCTGGGCCTTGGGTCACCGTGCCGGACCCCTTCGAACCAGGTCGCCACGCCGTAAGGGCAACATCTGGTGCCGAGACCCGGGAAGAAGTTGCAGCGCCCGGAGTTCGGGATTCCGCCTGGACAGGGGACCGGCGGCTGCACAGCAGGCCTAGCAGCCCCCGGACCAGCGTGGACCATGGAGGCCATAGCGAAGGTCGTAACTCAGATGCATGCCCAATGGGGGATTGATTGTAAGCTAAAAGATTTATGTCTTGCTATACCGAGACTTATTAAGCTGGGGGTGATAGAGAGCCCGGTGGGTATTCTCCATCCGGAGATATGGGATACTTGTACAAAGGTTTTAGCCGAGGAGACTATTTCCTCAGGCTCAGGGAAAGCTCTAAAGTCATGGGGCAGAGTCATGCAGGCTCTGCAGAAAGCTAGAGAAGAACAGGAGACCTGGAAAGCCGCGCAGGCTTGGTTATTAGCCACGCCGCAGTTGGGGGTGGGCGCGGCAACGCAAACCACGGAGGGATTCGATCAGATCGGCACCACGGAACCGCGAGCGCCGGATTCCCCCGAGCAGACCGCCCTACCATCAGAGGGGGGGGAACGTGCGCGGGCGTTTTGGCGGGGGTTAACGGAGGAAGCGCGGGAGGCGGCGAAATCGCGGGACCCCGACGGGGTGGATAAAAGCGCACCCCCTCCATATGCGTCTGAGAATGGCGCCGAACCGCGTATTCAGGGCGGAAAGGAAAACACGGGGGGCGGAAATGCAGTCAGCCTGCTTAACAACGCATGCGCGGGCGAGCGGGGGGACGGGGCGGCCCCCGCGGAGGAGCGTAAGACCAATCAGAGTGCTCAGTTCACTTTAGGTCCTTATAGGGCAAGGACCTCCCCCAGCAGGAGGCGGGGGGACCCCAGGGGGAGGGAACGGCCCGACCCTCGCAAGAAGGGGCGGGGCCGGAGCCCGAGAAAAAGGCAGAGCAGCCCGGAAACGTCCGGGCAGTCGACTTCCGACTCGGACTCGGACTTGAGCTCCGACCTCGAGAGGGGATCGGAAAGTTCCGACTCAGATTCCGGCTTTAACAAAAGGAGACCAGCGGCATATAAGGTCACTAGCCACAGCGCTCTTGCATGGGTGAAGGGGATACCAGAGAAAGATCGAACTCCGCTTACAGACTGGCGTAAAATAAAAATAGCGTGTGCTGAATGGACTCCGTAGGCGAAACTGGTGTTCCCGGTTCGGGTGGGGGGAGCCGGCGGGAATCAAAGGACCTATTCCCCGGTAAACCCGAAAGACGTGCAGGCAATTACTAAAGCAATTGCAGATAGGGGAATTAATTCTGCCATGGTTTCCACACTCATTGACAGCGTTTTTGGCGGGGATGACATGTTACCTTTTGATATTAAGCAGACTTGCAGAATGATTTTTGATGGGGCAGGGATGATCGTTTTTAAGCAGGAATGGGAGGATAACTGTATTAAGCAGCTGGCCCTGGTAACAGGGGCAGACCATCCACTGCACGGCTCCAGCATACAGAGGCTAATGGGCACAGACCCTACAATGATCACCCCTCAGGCACAGGCTGAGGGTTTGCGGGCACATGAGGTTATGACAACAACCCGTGCTGCCCGAGAAGCCATCCGCGTTGCTTCCAAAGTAATAGCCAAACCGTCGCCTTGGTCCACAATAAAGCAGAGTGAGAGTGAAAGCTTCACTCAGTTTGTGGATCGTTTACAAGCTGCCTTGGACTCCTCAACATTACCCTCAGAGGCAAAGGGTCCTGTGCTGGCAGAGTGCCTACGCCAGCAATGCAACTCAGCCACCAAGGACATTTTAAGATCACTGCCGCAAGGGTCTAATCTAGCTGCCATGATCAGACACGTTGCAAAGGAAGAACACCTAGCTCCCATTCAAGCAGCAGTTCACACTGCAATAACGAGTGTCATGGCATGCTTTAAGTGTGGCCAAGCTGGGCACGTGGCAACAAACTGCCCCCAGTCAGGGCGCCCACCAGCAGCTGCTCCACCACGCCAGGGGAGACCCAGGGGACCATGCTGGGCATGTGGAAAGAAAGGGCATTTAGCTAGGGAATGCAGATCCAGGCATCAGGGAAACGGGAGAGGGAGGGGGCAGCCGGGCCGTATCCAGCCTCCTCCCACTTGGAACATGCAGCGGCCCAGCTACAGCAACCCCCAATGGGGCACAGGGCTTTCATGCCCACCACCTCCACCCCCTCAGGGAGCGACCAACTTTGTCGCCCAGCCAATGGCTCAATCGAACCCATCTGCACCTCAGGAATACCAAGAACAGCTCCCTGGGGCCGAGGCCCCTGGGTGGCTTTGGCCATGAAAGCATGGGAACGGGACCCATGGGTGGCCTTCGCCGCGAAGGTGGGGAAACACCCACTGATCGTGTGGGCAGTGTGTCGTCTCCACAACAGCTCCGACGACTCGGCCATCTGCCTTCCCTTTTGGGTGGACACAGAGTCAGATGTCACCGTCATCCCAGACATACATTGGCCTCGACCATGGAAGCTAGAAGTAGCCTCCATGGTGGGCGGAATTGGAGGGCTGTCCCGAGCCCACAAGAGCACCCAACCCGTGGCAATAACCCTCTGCACCGAGAAAGGACCAGGAAGAACTATTACCCTCACTGCATATGTGATGTCGGACTGCCCACCCTTGCTAGGGAGAGATGCCCTAGCCCTGCTGGATGTTAGGGTGACAAATTTATTCTAAGGGCCACTGTCACGTACCCGCCATTGCCCATCAAACTGACTTGGAAATCAGCCGACCCAGTGTGGGTCGAACAGTGGCCCTTGTCAACGCCTCGAATGACTGCCCTCATTGAGTTAGTTAGCCGTGAATTACACAAGAATCATATAGAACCCTCCACGAGTCCATGGAACACTCCGATCTTCGTAATACCTAAGCGATCTGGTGAAGGCTTTCGTCTTCTGCACGACTTGCGAGAAGTGAACAAGAGAATCCAGCCTATGGGCCCTGTGCAAACTTCGCTGCCCATGAACTCTGTGATACCAAAAGGACAACCCTGTGCAGTGCTCGACATCAAAGACTGCTTCTTTTCTATTCCCCTGCACGAAGACGACAAGGAGCGTTTTGCCTTCTCCATCGTCTTCCCAAACAGCCAGCGGCCTAACCTACGCTTCCAATG